>NC_134487.1:283746730-284071730 GCF_040206685.1 Ascaphus truei
GTCGACCCGACCAAGACAGAGTTTAGATACTTTACCTGGATCCTGAATCACGTTCCCTCCTGCCTCTTCCGTCCGGCGACTCGACCAAGACAGACTTTAGATACTGTACCTGGATCCTGAATCATGATCCCTCCCTGCCTCTTCCGTCCGGCGACTCGACCAAGACACATGTTAGATAATGTACCTGGATCCTGAATCACGATCCCTCCCTAGCTCTTCCGTCCGGCGACTCGACCAAGACAGAGTTTAGATACTTTACCTGGATCCTGAATCACGATCCCTCCCTGCCTCTTCCGTCCGGCGACTCAACCACGACAGAGTTTAGATACTTTACCTGGATCCTGAATCACGATCCCTCCCTTCCTCTTCCGTCCGGCGACTCGACCAAAACAGAGGATACTGTACTTGGATCCTGATTCACGATCCCTCCCTTCCTCTTCCGTCTGGCGACTAGACCAAGACAGATGTTAGATAATGTACCTGGATCCTGAATCACGACCCCTCCTGCCTCTTCCGTCCGGCGACTCGACCAAGACAGAGTTTAGATACTTTACCTGGATCCTGAATCACGATCCCTCCCTGCCTCTTCCGTCCGGCGACACGACCAAGACAGAGTTTATATACTGTACCTGGATCCTGAATCACGATCCCTCCCTGCCTCTTCCGTCCGGCGACTCGACCAAGACAGAGTTTAGATATTTTACCTGGATCCTGAATCACGATCCCTCCCTGCCTCTTCCGTCCGGCGACTCGACCAAGACAGAGTTTAGATACTTTACCTGGATCCTGAATCACGATCCCACCCTGCCTCTTCCGTCCGGCGACTCGACCAAGACAGAGGATACTGTACTTGGATCCTGAATCACGATCCCTCCCTTCCTCTTCCGTCCGGCGACTAGACCAAGACAGATGTTAGATAATGTACCTGGATCCTGAATCACTACCCCTCCTGCCTCTTCCGTCCGGCGACTCGACCAAGACAGACTTTAGATACTGTACCTGGATCCTGAATCACGATCCCTCCCTGCCTCTTCCGTCCGGCGACTCGACCAAGACACATGTTAGATAATGTACCTGGATCCTGAATCACGATCCCTCCCTAGCTCTTCCGTCCGGCGACTCGACCAAGACAGAGTTTAGATACTTTACCTGGATCCTGAATCACGATCCCTCCCTGCCTCTTCCGTCCGGCGACTCAACCACGACAGAGTTTAGATACTTTACCTGGATCCTGAATCACGATCCCTCCCTGCCTATTCCATCCGGCGACTCGACCAAGACAGAGGATACTGTACTTGGATCCTGAATCACGATTCCTCCCTTCCTCTTCCGTCTGGCGACTAGACCAAGACAGATGTTAGATAATGTACCTGGATCCTGAATCACGACCCCTCCTGCCTCTTCCGTCCAGCGACTCGACCAAGACAGAGTTTAATTACTTTACCTGGATCCTGAATCACGATCCCTCCCTGCCTCTTCCGTCCGGCGTCTCAACCAAGACACATGTTAGATAATGTAACTGGATCCTGAATCACGATACCTCCCTGCCTCTTCCGTCCGGCGACTCGACCAAGACAGAGTTTAGATACGTTACCTGGATCCTGAATCACGATACCTCCCTGCCTCTTCCGTCCGGCGACTCGACCAAGACAGAGTTTAGATACTGTACCTGGATCCTGAATCACGATCCCTCCCTGCCTCTTCCGTCCGGCGACTCGACCAAGACAGAGTTTAGATATTTTACCTGGATCCTGAATCACGATCCCTCCCTGCCTCTTCCATCCGGCGACTCGACCAAGACACAGTTTAGATACTTTACCTGGATCCTGAATCACGATACCTCCCTGCCTCTTCTGTCCGGCGACTCGACCAAGACAGAGGATACTGTACTTGGATCCTGAATCACGATCCCTCCCTTCCTCTTCCGTCCGGCGACTAGACCAAGACAGATGTTAGATAATGTACCTAGATCCTGAATAACTACCCCTCCTGCCTCTTCCGTCCGGCGACTCGACCAAGACAGACTTTAGATACTGTACCTGGATCCTGAATCACGATCCCTCCCTGCCTCTTCCGTCCGGCGACTCGACCAAGACACATGTTAGATAATGTACCTGGATCCTGAATCACGATCCCTCCCTAGCTCTTCCGTCCGGCGACTCGACCAAGACAGAGTTTAGATACTTTACCTGGATCCTGAATCACAATCCCTCCCTGCCTATTCCATCCGGCGATTCGACCAAGACAGAGGATACTGTACTTGGATCCTGAATCACGATTCCTCCCTTCCTCTTCCGTCTGGCGACTAGACCAAGACAGATGTTAGATAATGTACCTGGATCCTGAATCACGACCCCTCCTGCCTCTTCCGTCCGGCGACTCGACCAAGACAGAGTTTAATTACTTTACCTGGATCCTGAATCACGATCCCTCCCTGCCTCTTCCGTCCGGCAACCCGACCAAGATAGAGTTTAGATACTTTACCTGGATCCTGAATCACGATCCCTCCCTTCCTCTTCCGCCCGGCGACTAGACCAAGACAGATGTTAGATAATGTATCTGGATCCTGAATCACGACCCCTCCTGCCTCTTCCGTCAGCCGACTAGACCAAGACAGAGTTTAGATACTGTACCTGGATCCTGAATCACGATCCCTCCCTGCCTCTTCCGTCCGGCGACTCGACCAAAACAGAGTTTAAATACTTTACCTGGATCCTGAATCACGATCCCTCCCTTCCTCTTCCGCCCGGCGACAAGACCAAGACAGATGTTAGATAATGTACCTGGATCCTGAATCACGACCCCTCCTGCCTCTTCCGTCAGCCGACTAGACCAAGATAGAGTTTAGATACTGTACCTGGATCCTGAATCACGATCCCTCCCTGCCTCTTCCGTCCGGCGACTCGACCAAAACAGAGTTTAGATACTGTACCTGGATCCTGAATCACGATCCCTCCCTGCCTATTCCGTCCGGCTACTCGACCAAGACAGAGGATAATGTACTTGGATCCTGAATCACGATCCCTCCCTTCCTCTTCCGTCCGGCGACTAGACCAAGACAGATGTTAGATAATGTACCTGGATCCTGAATCACGATCCCTCCCTGCCTCTTCCGTCCGTCGACCCGACCAAGACAGAGTTTAGATACTTTACCTGGATCCTGAATCACGTTCCCTCCTGCCTCTTCCGTCCGGCGACTCGACCAAGACAGACTTTAGATACTGTACCTGGATCCTGAATCATGATCCCTCCCTGCCTCTTCCGTCCGGCGACTCGACCAAGACACATGTTAGATAATGTACCTGGATCCTGAATCACGATCCCTCCCTAGCTCTTCCGTCCGGCGACTCGACCAAGACAGAGTTTAGATACTTTACCTGGATCCTGAATCACGATCCCTCCCTGCCTCTTCCGTCCGGCGACTCAACCACGACAGAGTTTAGATACTTTACCTGGATCCTGAATCACGATCCCTCCCTTCCTCTTCCGTCCGGCGACTCGACCAAAACAGAGGATACTGTACTTGGATCCTGATTCACGATCCCTCCCTTCCTCTTCCGTCTGGCGACTAGACCAAGACAGATGTTAGATAATGTACCTGGATCCTGAATCACGACCCCTCCTGCCTCTTCCGTCCGGCGACTCGACCAAGACAGAGTTTAGATACTTTACCTGGATCCTGAATCACGATCCCTCCCTGCCTCTTCCGTCCGGCGACACGACCAAGACAGAGTTTATATACTGTACCTGGATCCTGAATCACGATCCCTCCCTGCCTCTTCCGTCCGGCGACTCGACCAAGACAGAGTTTAGATATTTTACCTGGATCCTGAATCACGATCCCTCCCTGCCTCTTCCGTCCGGCGACTCGACCAAGACAGAGTTTAGATACTTTACCTGGATCCTGAATCACGATCCCTCCCTGCCTCTTCCGTCCGGCGACTCGACCAAGACAGAGGATACTGTACTTGGATCCTGAATCACGATCCCTCCCTTCCTCTTCCGTCCGGCGACTAGACCAAGACAGATGTTAGATAATGTACCTGGATCCTGAATCACTACCCCTCCTGCCTCTTCCGTCCGGCGACTCGACCAAGACAGACTTTAGATACTGTACCTGGATCCTGAATCACGATCCCTCCCTGCCTCTTCCGTCCGGCGACTCGACCAAGACACATGTTAGATAATGTACCTGGATCCTGAATCACGATCCCTCCCTAGCTCTTCCGTCCGGCGACTCGACCAAGACAGAGTTTAGATACTTTACCTGGATCCTGAATCACGATCCCTCCCTGCCTCTTCCGTCCGGCGACTCAACCACGACAGAGTTTAGATACTTTACCTGGATCCTGAATCACGATCCCTCCCTGCCTATTCCATCCGGCGACTCGACCAAGACAGAGGATACTGTACTTGGATCCTGAATCACGATTCCTCCCTTCCTCTTCCGTCTGGCGACTAGACCAAGACAGATGTTAGATAATGTACCTGGATCCTGAATCACGACCCCTCCTGCCTCTTCCGTCCAGCGACTCGACCAAGACAGAGTTTAATTACTTTACCTGGATCCTGAATCACGATCCCTCCCTGCCTCTTCCGTCCGGCGTCTCAACCAAGACACATGTTAGATAATGTAACTGGATCCTGAATCACGATCCCTCCCTGCCTCTTCCGTCCGGCGACTCGACCAAGACAGAGTTTAGATACTTTACCTGGATCCTGAATCACGATCCCTCCCTGCCTATTCCGTCCGGCGACTCGACCAAGACAGAGGATACTGTACTTGGATTCTGAATCACGATCCCTCCCTTCCTCTTCCGTCCGGCGACTAGACCAAGACAGATGTTAGATAATGTACCTGGATCCTGAATCACGACCCCTCCTGCCTCTTCCGTCTGGTGACTTGACCAAGACAGAGTTTAGATACTTTACCTGGATCCTGAATCACGATCCCTCCCTGCCTCTTCCGTCCGGCGACTCGACCAAGACAGAGTTTAGATACTTTACCTGGATCCTGAATCACGATCCCTCCCTGCCTCTTCCGTCCGGCGACTCGACCAAGACAGAGTTTAGATACTTTACCTGGATCCTGAATCACGATCCCTCCCTTCCTCTTCCGTCCGGCGACTAGACCAAGACAGAGTTTAGATACTGTACCTGGATCCTGAATCACGATCCCTCCCTGTGTCTTCCATTTCGCGACTCGACCAAGACAGATGTTAGATAATCTACCTGGATCCTGAATCACGATCCCTCCCTGCCTCTTCCGTCCGGCGACTCGACCAAAACAGAGTTTAGATACTGTACCTGGATCCTGAATCACGATCCCTCCCTGCCTCTTCCGTCCGGCGACTCGACCAAGACCGAGGATACTGTACTTGGATCCTGAATCACGATCCCTCCCATCCTCTTCCGTCCGGCGACTAGACAAAGACAGATGTTAGATAATGTACTGGATCCTGAATCACGACCCCTCCTGCCTCTTCCGTCCGGCGACTCGACCAAGACAGAGTTTAGATACTTTACCTGGATCCTGAATCACGATCCCTCCCTGCCTCTTCCGTCCGGCGACTCGACCAAGACAGAGTTTAGATACTGTACCTGGATCCTGAATCACGATCCCTCCCTGCCTCTTCCGTCCGGCGACTCGACCAAGACAGAGTTTAGATACTTTACCTGGATCCTGAATCACGATCCCTCCCTGCCTCTTCCGTCCGGCGACTCGACCAAGACAGAGTTTAGATACTTTACCTGGATCCTGAATCACGATCCCTCCCTGCCTCTTCCGTCCGGCGACTCGACCAAGACAGAGGATACTGTACTTGGATCCTGAATCATGATCCCTCCCTTCCTCTTCCGTCCGGCGACTAGACCAAGACAGATGTTAGATAATGTACCTGGATCCTGAATCACTACCACTCCTGCCTCTTCCGTCCGGCGACTTGACCAAGACAGACTTTAGATACTGTACCTGGATCCTGAATCACGATCCCTCCCTGCCTCTTCCGTCCGGCGACTCGACCAAGACACATGTTAGATAATGTACCTGGATCCTGAATCACGATCCCTCCCTAGCTCTTCCGTCCGGCGACTCGACCAAGACAGAGTTTAGATACTTTACCTGGATCCTGAATCACGATCCCTCCCTGCCTCTTCCGTCCGGCGACTCAACCACGACAGAGTTTAGATACTTTACCTGGATCCTGAATCACGATCCCTCCCTGCCTATTCCATCCGGCTACTCGACCAAGACAGAGGATACTGTACTTGGATCCTGAATCACGATCCCTCCCTTCCTCTTCCGTCTGGCGACTAGACCAAGACAGATGTTAGATAATGTACCTGGATCCTGAATCACGACCCCTCCTGCCTCTTCCGTCCGGCGACTCGACCAAGACAGAGTTTAGATACTTTACCTGGATCCTGAATCACGATCCCTCCCTGCCTCTTCCGTCCGGCGACTCAACCAAGACACATGTTAGATAATGTAACTGGATCCTGAATCACGATCCCTCCCTGCCTCTTCCGTCCGGCGACTCGACCAAGACAGAGTTTAGATACTTTACCTGGATCCTGAATCACGATCCCTCCCTGCTTCTTCCGTCCTCTGACTCGACCAAGACAGAGTTTAGATACTTTACCTGGATCCTGAATCACGATCCCTCCCTGCCTATTCCGTCCGGCGACTCGACCAAGACAGATGTTAGATAATGTACCTGGATCCTGAATCACGACCCCTCCTGCCTCTTCCGTCTGGTGACTTGACCAAGACAGAGTTTAGATACTTTACCTGGATCCTGAATCACGATCCCTCCCTGCCTCTTCCGTCCGGCGACTCGACCAAGACAGAGTTTAGATACTTTACCTGGATCCTGAATCACGATCCCTCCCTGCCTCTTCCGTCTGGCGACTCGACCAAGACAGAGTTTAGATACTTTACCTGGATCCTGAATCACGATCCCTCCCTTCCTCTTCCGTCCGGCGACTAGACCAAGACAGAGTTGAGATACTTTACCTGGATCCTGAATCACGATCCCTCCCTCCCTCTTCCATCCGGCGACTCGACCAAGACAGAGTTTAGATACTGTACCTGGATCCTGAATCACGATCCCTCCCTGCCTCTTCCATCTCGCGACTCGACCAAGACAGATGTTAGATAATGTACCTGGATCCTGAATCACGATCCCTCCCTGCCTCTTCCGTCCGGCGACTCGACCAAAACAGAGTTTAGATACTGTACCTGGATCCTGAATCACGATCCCTCCCTGCCTCTTCCGTCCGGCGACTCGACCAAGACCGAGGATACTGTACTTGGATCCTGAATCACGATCCCTCCCATCCTCTTCCGTCCGGCGACTAGACCAAGACAGATGTTAGATAATGTACCTGGATCCTGAATCACGACCCCTCCTGCCTCTTCCGTCCGGCGACTCGACCAAGACAGAGTTTAGATACTTTACCTGGATCCTGAATCACGATCCCTCCCTGCCTCTTCCGTCCGGCGACTCGACCAAGACACATGTTAGATAATGTACCTGGATCCTGAATCACGATCCCTCCCTGCCTCTTCCGTCCGGCGACTCGACCAAGACAGAGTTTAGATACTTTACCTGGATCCTGAATCACGATCCCTCCCTGCTTCTTCCGTCCGGCGACTCGACCAAGACAGAGGATACTGTACTTGGAATCTGAATCACGATCCCTCACTTCCTCTTCCGTCCGGCGACTAGACCAATACAGATGTTAGATAATGTACCTGGATCCTGAATCACGACCCCTCCTGCCTCTTCCGTCCGGCGACTCGACCAAAACAGAGTTTAGATACTGTTCCTGGATCCTGAATAACGATCCCTCCCTGCCTATTCTGTCCGGTGACTCGACCAAGACAGAGGATACTGTACTTGGATCCTGAATCACGATCCCTCCCTTCCTCTTCCGTCCGGCGACTAGACCAAGACAGATGTTAGCTAATGTACCTGGATCCTGAATCACGACCCCTCCTGCCTCTTCCGTCCGGCGACTCGACCAAGACAGAGTTTAGACACTATACCTGGATCCTGAATCACGATCCCTCCCTGCCTATTCCGTCCGGCGATTCGACCAAGACAGAGGATACTGTACTTGGATCCTGAATCACGATCCCTCCCATCCTCTTCCGTCCGGCGACTAGACCAAGACAGATGTTAGATAATGTACCTGGATCCTGAATCACGACCCCTCCTGCCTCTTCCGTCCGGCGACTCGACCAAGACAGAGTTTAGATACTGTACCTGGATCCTGAATCACGATCCCTCCCTGCCTCTTCCGTCCGGCGACTCGACCAAGACAGAGTTTAGATACTTTACCTGGATCCTGAATCACGATCCCTCCCTGCCTCTTCCGTCCGGTGACTCGACCAAGACACATGTTAGATAAGGTACCTGGATCCTGAATCACGCTCCCTCCCTGCCTCTTCCGTCCGGCGACTCGACCAAGACAGAGTTTAGATACTTTACCTGGATCCTGAATCACGATCCCTCCCTGCTTCTTCCGTCCGGCGACTCGACCAAGACAGAGTTTAGATACTATACCTGGATCCTGAATCATGATCCCTCCCTGCCTATTCTGTCCGGCGACTCGACCAAGACAGAGGATACTGTACTTGGAATCTGAATCATGATCCCTCCCTTCCTCTTCCGTCCGGCGACTAGACCAATACAGATGTTAGATAATGTACCTGGATCCTGAATCACGACCCCTCCTGCCACTTCCGTCTGGCGACTAGACCAAGACAGAGTTTAGATACTGTACCTGGATCCTGAATCACGATCCCTCCCTGCCTCTTCCGTCCGGCGACTCGACCAAAACAGAGTTTAGATACTGTACCTGGATCCTGAATCACGATCCCTCCCTGCCTATTCCGTCCGGCGACTCGACCAAGACAGAGGATACTGTACTTGGATCCTGAATCACGATCCCTCCCTTCCTCTTCCGTCCGGCGACTAGACCAAGACAGATGTTAGATAATGTACCTGGATCCTGAATCACGACCCCTCCTGCCTCTTCTGTCCGGCGACTCGACCAAGACAGAGTTTAGATACTGTACCTGGATCCTGAATCACAATCCCTTCCTGCCTATTCCATCCGGCGACTCGACCAAGACAGAGGATACTGTACTTGGATCCTGAATCACGATCCCTCCCATCCTCTTCCGTCCGGCGACTAGACCAAGACAGATGTTAGATAATGTACCTGGATCCTGAATCACGACCCCTCCTGCCTCTTCCGTCTGGCGACTCGACTAAGACAGACTTTAGATACTGTACCTGGATCCTAAATCACGATCCCTCCCTGCCTCTTCCGTCGGCGACTCGACCAAGACAGAGTTTAGATACTTTACCTGGATCCTGAATCATGATCCCTCTCTGCCTCTTCCGTCTGGCGACTCGACCAAGACAGAGTTTAGATACTTTACCTGGATCCTGAATCACGATCCCTCCTTGCCTATTCCATCCGGCGACTCGACCAAGACAGAGGATACTGTACTTGGATCCTGAATCACGATCCCTCCCTTCCTCTTCCGTCCGGCGACTAGACCAAGATAGATGTTAGATACTATACCTGGATCCTGAATCACGACCCCTCCTGCCTCTTCCGTCCGGCGACTCGACCAAGACACATGTTAGATAATGTACCTGGATCCTGAATCACGACCCCTCCTGACTCTTCCGTCCGGCGACTCGACCAAGACAGAGTTTAGATACTTTACCTGGATCCTGAATCACGATCCCTCCCTGCCTCTTCCGTCCGGCGACTCAACCAAAAGAGAGTTTAGATACTGTACCTGGATCCTGAATCACGATCCCTCCCTGCCTCTTCCGTCCGGCGACTCGACCAAGACAGAGTTTAGATACTTTACCTGGATCCTGAATCACGATCCCTCCCTGCCTCTTCCGTCCGGCGACTCGACCAAGACAGAGTTTAGATACTTTACCTGGATCCTGAATCACGATCCCTCCCTGCCTCTTCCGTCCGGCGACTCGACCAAGACAGTGTTTAGATACTTTACCTGGATCCTGAATCACGATCCCTCCCTTCCTCTTCCGTCCGGCGACTAGACCAAGACAGAGTTTAGATACTTTACCTGGATCCTGAATCACGATCCCTCCCTGCCTATTCCATCCGGCGACTCGACCAAGACAGAGGATACTGTACTTGGATTCTGAATCACGATCCCTCCCTTCCTCTTCCGTCCGGCGACTAGACCAAGAAAGATGTTAGATAATGTACCTGGATCCTGAATCACGACCCTTACTGCCTCTTCCGTTTGGCGACTAGACCAAGACAGAGTTTAGATACTGTACCTGGATCCTGAATCACGATCCCTCCCTGCCTCTTCCGCCCGGCGACTCGACCAAGACAGAGTTTAGATACTTTACCTGGATCCTGAATCACGATCCCTCCCTGCCTCTTCCGTCCGGCGACTCGACCAAGACAGTGTTTAGATATTTTACCTGGATCCAGAATCACGATCCCTCCCTTCCTCTTCCGTCCGGCGACTAGACCAAGACAGAGTTTAGATACTTTACCTGGATCCTGAATCACGATCCCTCCCTGCCTATTCCATCCGGCGACTCGACCAAGACAGAGGATACTGTACTTGGATTCTGAATCACGATCCCTCCCTTCCTCTTCCGTCCGGCGACTAGACCAAGAAAGATGTTAGATAATGTACCTGGATCCTGAATCACGACCCTTACTGCCTCTTCCGTTTGGCGACTAGACCAAGACAGAGTTTAGATACTGTACCTGGATCCTGAATCACGATCCCTCTCTGCCTCTTCCGCCCGGCGACTCGACCAAGACAGAGTTTAGATACTTTACCTGGATCCTGAATCACGATCCCTCTCTGCCTCTTCCGTCCGGCGACTCGACCAAGACAGAGTTTAGATACTTTACCTGGATCCTGAATCACGATCCCTCCCTGCTTCTTCCGTCCGGCGACTTGACCAAGACAGAGTTTAGATACTTTACCTGGATCCTGAATCACGATCCCTGCCTGCCTATTCCGTCCGGCGACTCGACCAAGACAGATGTTAGATAATGTACCTGGATCCTGAATCACGATCCCTCCCTGCCCCTTCCGTCTGGCGACTCGACCAAGACATAGTTTAGATACTTTACCTGGATCCTGAATCACGATCCCTCCTATCCTCTTCCGTCCGGCGACTAGACCAAGACAGATGTTAGATAATGTACCTGGATCCTGAATCACGATCCCTCCCTTCCTCTTCCGTCCGGCGACTAGACCAAGAAAGATGTTAGATAATGTACCTGGATCCTGAATCACGACCCCTCCTGCCTCTTCCGTCAGCCGACTAGACCAAGACAGAGTTTAGATACTTTACCTGGATCCTGAATCACGATCCCTCCCTGCCTCTTCCGTCCGGCGACTCGACCAAGACAGAGTTTAGATACTGTACCTGGATCCTGAATCACGATCCCTCCCTGCCTCTTCCATCTCGCGACTCGACCAAGACAGATGTTAGATAATGTACCTGGATCCTGAATCACGATCCCTCCCTGCCTCTTCCGTCCGGCGACTCGACCAAGACAGAGTTTAGATACTTTACCTGGATCCTGAATCACGATCCCTCCCTGCCTATTCCATCCGGCGACTCGACCAAGACAGAGGATACTGTACTTGGATCCTGAATCACGATCCCTCCCTGCCTATTCCATCCGGCGACTCGACCAAGACAGAGGATACTGTACTTGGATTCTGAATCACGATCCCTCCCTTCCTCTTCCGTCCGGCGACTAGACCAAGACAGATGTTAGATAATGTACCTGGATCCTGAATCACGACCCCTCCTGCCTCTTCCGTCCGGCGACTCAACCAAAAGAGAGTTTAGATACTGTACCTGGATCCTGAATCACGATCCCTCCCTGCCTCTTCCGTCCGGCGACTCGACCAAGACTGAGTTTAGATACTTTACCTGGATCCTGAATCACGATCCCTCCCTGCCTCTTCCGTCCGGCGACTCGACCAAGACAGAGTTTAGATACTTTACCTGGATCCTGAATCACGATCCCTCCCTGCCTCTTCCGTCCGGCGACTCGACCAAGACAGTGTTTAGATACTTTACCTGGATCCTGAATCACGATCCCTCCCTTCCTCTTCCGTCCGGCGACTAGACCAAGACAGAGTTTAGATACTTTACCTGGATCCTGAATCACGATCCCTCCCTGCCTATTCCATCCGGCGACTCGACCAAGACAGAGGATACTGTACTTGGATTCTGAATCACGATCCCTCCCTTCCTCTTCCGTCCGGCGACTAGACCAAGAAAGATGTTAGATAATGTACCTGGATCCTGAATCACGACCCTTACTGCCTCTTCCGTTTGGCGACTAGACCAAGACAGAGTTTAGATACTGTACCTGGATCCTGAATCACGATCCCTCCCTGCCTCTTCCGCCCGGCGACTCGACCAAGACAGAGTTTAGATACTTTACCTGGATCCTGAATCACGATCCCTCCCTGCCTCTTCCGTCCGGCGACTCGACCAAGACAGTGTTTAGATACTTTACCTGGTTCCAGAATCACGATCCCTCCCTTCCTCTTCCGTCCGGCGACTAGACCAAGACAGAGTTTAGATACTTTACCTGGATCCTGAATCACGATCCCTCCCTGCCTATTCCATCCGGCGACTCGACCAAGACAGAGGATACTGTACTTGGATTCTGAATCACGATCCCTCCCTTCCTCTTCCGTCCGGCGACTAGACCAAGAAAGATGTTAGATAATGTACCTGGATCCTGAATCACGACCCTTACTGCCTCTTCCGTTTGGCGACTAGACCAAGACAGAGTTTAGATACTGTACCTGGATCCTGAATCACGATCCCTCCCTGCCTCTTCCGCCCGGCGACTCGACCAAGACAGAGTTTAGATACTTTACCTGGATCCTGAATCACGATCCCTCTCTGCCTCTTCCGTCCGGCGACTCGACCAAGACAGAGTTTAGATACTTTACCTGGATCCTGAATCACGATCCCTCCCTGCCTATTCCATCCGGCGACTCGACCAAGACAGAGGATACTGTACTTGGATCCTGAATCACGATCCCTCCCTGCCTATTCCATCCGGCGACTCGACCAAGACAGAGGATACTGTACTTGGATTCTGAATCACGATCCCTCCCTTCCTCTTCCGTCCGGCGACTAGACCAAGACAGATGTTAGATAATGTACCTGGATCCTGAATCACGACCCCTCCTGCCTCTTCCGTCCGGCGACTCAACCAAAAGAGAGTTTAGATACTGTACCTGGATCCTGAATCACGATCCCTCCCTGCCTCTTCCGTCCGGCGACTCGACCAAGACAGAGTTTAGATACTTTACCTGGTTCCTGAATCACGATCCCTCCCTGCCTCTTCCGTCCGGCGACTCGACCAAGACAGAGTTTAGATACTTTACCTGGATCCTGAATCACGATCCCTCCCTGCCTCTTCAGTCCGGCGACTCGACCAAGACAGAGTTTAGATACTTTACCTGGATACTGAATCACGATCCCTCCCTTCCTCTTCCGTCCGGCGACTAGACCAAGACAGAGTTTAGATACTTTACCTGGATCCTGAATCACGATCCCTCCCTGCCTATTCCATCCGGCGACTCGACCAAGACAGAGGATACTGTACTTGGATTCTGAATCACGATCCCTCCCTTCCTCTTCCGTCCGGCGACTAGACCAAGAAAGATGTTAGATAATGTACCTGGATCCTGAATCACGACCCTTACTGCCTCTTCCGTTTGGCGACTAGACCAAGACAGAGTTTAGATACTGTACCTGGATCCTGAATCACGATCCCTCCCTGCCTCTTCCGCCCGGCGACTCGACCAAGACAGAGTTTAGATACTTTACCTGGATCCTGAATCACGATCCCTCCCTGCCTCTTCCATCCGGCGACTCGACCAAGACAGTGTTTAGATACTTTACCTGGTTCCAGAATCACGATCCCTCCCTTCCTCTTCCGTCCGGCGACTAGACCAAGACAGAGTTTAGATACTTTACCTGGATCCTGAATAACGATCCCTCCCTGCCTATTCCATCCGGCGACTCGACCAAGACAGAGGATACTGTACTTGGATTCTGAATCACGATCCCTCCCTTCCTCTTCCGTCCGGCGACTAGACCAAGAAAGATGTTAGATAATGTACCTGGATCCTGAATCACGACCCTTACTGCCTCTTCCGTTTGGCGACTAGACCAAGACAGAGTTTAGATACTGTACCTGGATCCTGAATCACGATCCCTCCCTGCCTCTTCCGCCCGGCGACTCGACCAAGACAGAGTTTAGATACTTTACCTGGATCCTGAATCACGATCCCTCTCTGCCTCTTCCGTCCGGCGACTCGACCAAGACAGAGTTTAGATACTTTACCTGGATCCTGAATCACGATCCCTCCCTGCTTCTTCCGTCCGGCGACTTGACCAAGACAGAGTTTAGATACTTTACCTGGATCCTGAATCACGATCCCTCCCTGCCTATTCCGTCCGGCGACTTGACCAAGACAGATGTTAGATAATGTACCTGGATCCTGAATCACGATCACACCCTGCCCCTTCCGTCTGGCGACTCGACCAAGACATAGTTTAGATACTTTACCTGGATCCTGAATCACGATCCCTCCTATCCTCTTCCGTCCGGCGACTAGACCAAGACAGATGTTAGATAATGTACCTGGATCCTGAATCACGATCCCTCCCTTCCTCTTCCGTCCGGCGACTAGACCAAGAAAGATGTTAGATAATGTACCTGGATCCTGAATCACGACCCCTCCTGCCTCTTCCGTCAGCCGACTAGACCAAGACAGAGTTTAGATACTTTACCTGGATCCTGAATCACGATCCCTCCCTGCCTCTTCCGTCCGGCGACTCGACCAAGACAGAGTTTAGATACTGTACCTGGATCCTGAATCACGATCCCTCCCTGCCTCTTCCATCTCGCGACTCGACCAAGACAGATGTTAGATAATGTACCTGGATCCTGAATCACGATCCCTCCCTGCCTCTTCCGTCCGGCGACTCGACCAAGACAGAGTTTAGATACTTTTCCTGGATCCTGAATCACGATCCCTCCCTGCCTATTCCATCCGGCGACTCGACCAAGACAGAGGATACTGTACTTGGATTCTGAATCACGATCCCTCCCATCCTCTTCCGTCCGGCGACTAGACCAAGACAGATGTTAGATAATGTACCTGGATCCTGAATCACGACCCCTCCTGCCTCTTCCGTTTGGCGACTAGACCAAGACAGAGTTTAGATACTGTACCTGGATCCTGAATCACGATCCCTCCCTGCTTCTTACGTCCGGCGACTAGACCAAGATAGATGTTAGATACTATACCTGGATCCTGAATCACGACCCCTCCTGCCTCTTCCGTCCGGCGACTCGACCAAGACACATGTTAGATAATGTACCTGGATCCTGAATCACGACCCCTCCTGACTCTTCCGTCTGGCGACTCGACCAAGACAGAGTTTAGATACTGTACCTGGATCCTGAATCACGATCCCTCCCTGCCTCTTCCGTCCGGCGACTCGACCAAGACAGAGTTTAGATACTTTACCTGGATCCTGAATCACGATCCCTCCCTGCCTCTTCCGTCCGGCGACTCGACCAAGACAGAGTTTAGATACTTTACCTGGATCCTGAATCACGATCCCTCCCTGCCTCTTCCGTCCGGCGACTCGACCAAGACAGAGTTTAGATACTTTACCTGGATCCTGAATCACGATCCCTCCCTTCCTCTTCCGTCCGGCGACTAGACCAAGACAGAGTTTAGATACTTTACCTGGATCCTGAATCACGATCCCTCCCTGCCTATTCCATCCGGCGACTCGACCAAGACAGAGGATACTGTACTTGGATTCTGAATCACGATCCCTCCCTTCCTCTTCCGTCCGGCGACTAGACCAAGAAAGATGTTAGATAATGTACCTGGATCCTGAATCACGACCCCTACTGCCTCTTCCGTTTGGCGACTAGACCAAGACAGAGTTTAGATACTGTACCTGTATCCTGAATCACGATCCCTCCCTGCCTCTTCCGCCCGGCGACTCGACCAAGACAGAGTTTAGATACTTTACCTGGATCCTGAATCACGATCCCTCTCTGCCTCTTCCGTCCGGCGACTCGACCAAGACAGAGTTTAGATACTTTACCTGGATCCTGAATCACGATTCCTCCCTGCTTCTTCCGTCCGGCGACTTGACCAAGACAGAGTTTAGATACTTTACCTGGATCCTGAATCACGATCCCTCCCTGCCTATTCCGTCCGGCGACTCGACCAAGACAGAGGATACTGTACTTGGATTCTGAATCACGATCCCTCCCTGCCTCTTCCGTCCGGCGACTCGACCAAGACAGATATTAGATAATGTACCTGGATCCTGAATCACGATCCCTCCCTGCCCCTTCCGTCTGGCGACTCGACCAAGACATAGTTTAGATACTTTACCTGGATCCTGAATCACGATCCCTCCTATCCTCTTCCGTCCGGCGACTAGACCAAGACAGATGTTAGATAATGTACCTGGATCCTGAATCACGATCCCTCCCTTCCTCTTCCGTCCGGCGACTAGACCAAGAAAGATGTTAGATAATGTACCTGGATCCTGAATCACGACCCCTCCTGCCTCTTCCGTCAGCCGACTAGACCAAGACAGAGTTTAGATACTTTACCTGGATCCTGAATCACGATCCCTCCCTGCCTCTTCCGTCCGGCGACTCGACCAAGAGAGAGTTTAGATACTGTACCTGGATCCTGAATCACGATCCCTCCCTGCCTCTTCCATCTCGCGACTCGACCAAGACAGATGTTAGATAATGTACCTGGATCCTGAATCACGATCCCTCCCTGCCTCTTCCGTCCGGCGACTCGACCAAGACAGAGTTTAGATACTTTACCTGGATCCTGAATCACGATCCCTCCCTGCCTATTCCATCCGGCGACTCGACCAAGACAGAGGATACTGTACTTGGATTCTGAATCACAATCCCTCCCTTCCTCTTCCGTCCGGCGACTAGACCAAGAAAGATGTTAGATAATGTACCTGGATCCTGAATCACGACCCCTACTGACTCTTCCGTTTGGCGACTAGACCAAGACAGAGTTTAGATACTGTACCTGGATCCTGAATCACGATCCCTCCCTGCTTCTTCCGTCCGGCGACTTGACCAAGACAGAGTTTAGATATTTTACCTGGATCCTGAATCACGATCCCTCCTTGCCTATTCCGTCCGGCGACTCGACCAAGACAGAGGATACTGTACTTGGATTCTGAATCACGATCCCTCCCTGCCTCTTCCGTCCGGCGACTCGACCAAGACAGATGTTAGATAATGTACCTGGATCCTGAATCACGATCCCTCCCTGCCCCTTCCGTCTGGCGACTCGACCAAGACATAGTTTAGATACTTTACCTGGATCCTGAATCACGATCCCTCCTATCCTCTTCCGTCCGGCGACTAGACCAAGACAGATGTTAGATAATGTACCTGGATCCTGAATCACGATCCCTCCCTTCCTCTTCCGTCCAGCGACTAGACGAAGAAAGATGTTAGGTAATGTACCTGGATCCTGAATCACGACCCCTCCTGCCTCTTCCGTCAGCCGACTAGACCAAGACAGAGTTCAGATACTTTACCTGGATCCTGAATCACGATCCCTCCCTGCCTCTTCCGTCCGGCGACTCGACCAAGGCAGAGTTTAGATACTGTACCTGGATCCTGAATCACGATCCCTCCCTGCCTCTTCCATCTCGCGACTCGACCAAGACAGATGTTAGATAATGTACCTGGATCCTGAATCACGATCCCTCCCTGCCTCTTCCGTCCGGCGACTCGACCAAGACAGAGTTTAGATACTTTACCTGGATCCTGAATCACGATCCCTCCCTGCCTATTCCATCCGGCGACTCGACCAAGACAGAGGATACTGTACTTGGATTCTGAATCACGATCCCTCCCTTCCTCTTCCGTCCGGCGACTAGACCAAGAAAGATGTTAGATAATGTACCTGGATCCTGAATCACGACCCCTACTGCCTCTTCCGTTTGGCGACTAGACCAAGACAGAGTTTAGATACTGTACCTGGATCCTGAATCAAGATCCCTCCCTGCCTCTTCCGCCCGGCGACTCGACCAAGACAGAGTTTAGATACTTTACCTGGATCCTGAATCACGATCCCTCTCTGCCTCTTCCGTCCGGCTACTCGACCAAGACAGAGGATACTGTACTTGGATCCTGAATCACGATCCCTCCCTTCCTCTTCCGTCTGGCGACTAGACCAAGACAGATGTTAGATAATGTACCTGGATCCTGAATCACGACCCCTCCTGCCTCTTCCGTCCGGCGACTCGACCAAGACAGAGGATACTGAACTTGGATCCTGAATCACGATCATTCCCATCCTATTCCGTCCGGCGACTAGACCAAGACAGATGTTATATAATATACCTGGATCCTGAATCACGACCCCTCCTGACTCTTCCGTCCGGCGACTCGACCAAGACAGAGTTTAGATACTTTACCTGGATCCTGAATCACGATCCCTCCCTGCCTCTTCCGTCCGGCGACTCAACCAAAAGAGAGTTTAGATACTGTACATGGATCCTGAATCACGATCCCTCCCTGCCTCTTCCGTCCGGCGACTCGACCAAGACAGAGTTTAGATACTTTACCTGGATCCTGAATCACGATCCCTCCCTGCCTCTTCCGTCCGGCGACTCGACCAAGACAGAGTTTAGATACTTTACCTGGATCCTGAATCACGATCCCTCCCTGCCTCTTCCGTCCAGCGACTAGACCAAGACAGAGTTTAGATACTTTACCTGGATCCTGAATCACGATCCCTCCCTTCCTCTTCCGTCCGGCGACTAGACCAAGACAGAGTTTAGATACTTTACCTGGATCCTGAATCACGATCCCTCCCTGCCTATTCCATCCGGCGACTCGACCAAGACAGAGGATACTATACTTGGATTCTGAATCACGATCCCTCCCTTCCTCTTCCGTCCGGCGACTAGACCAAGAAAGATGTTAGATAATGTACCTGGATCCTGAATCACGACCCCTACTGCCTCTTCCGTTTGGCGACTAGACCAAGACAGAGTTTAGATACTGTACCTGGATCCTGAATCACGATCCCTCCCTGCCTCTTCCGCCCGGCGACTCGACCAAGACAGAGTTTAGATACTTTACCTGGATCCTGAATCACGATCCCTCTCTGCCTCTTCCGTCCGGCGACTCGACCAAGACAGAGTTTAGATACTTTACCTGGATCCTGAATCACGATCCCTCCCTGCTTCTTCCGTCCGGCGACTTGACCAAGACAGAGTTTAGATACTTTACCTGGATCCTGAATCACGATCCCTCCCTGCCTATTCCGTCCGGCGACTCGACCAAGACAGAGGATACTGTACTTGGATTCTGAATCACGATCCCTCCCTGCCTCTTCCGTCCGGCGACTCGACCAAGACAGATGTTAGATAATGTACCTGGATCCTGAATCACGATCCCTCCCTGCCCCTTCCGTCTGGCGACTCGACCAAGACATAGTTTAGATACTTTACCTGGATCCTGAATCACGATCCCTCCTATCCTCTTCCGTCCGGCGACTAGACCAAGACAGATGTTATATAATGTACCTGGATCCTGAATCACGATCCCTCCCTTCCTCTTCCGTCCGGCGACTAGACCAAGAAAGATGTTAGATAATGTACCTGGATCCTGAATCACGACCCCTCCTGCCTCTTCCGTCAGCCGACTAGACCAAGACAGAGTTTAGATACTTTACCTGGATCCTGAATGACGATCCCTCCCTGCCTCTTCCGTCCGGCGACTCGACCAAGACAGAGTTTAGATACTGTACCTGGATCCTGAATCACGATCCCTCCCTGCCTCTTCCATCTCGCGACTCAACCAAGACAGATGTTAGATAATGTACCTGGATCCTGAATCACGATCCCTCCCTGCCTCTTCCGTCCGGCGACTCGACCAAGACAGAGTTTAGATACTTTACCTGGATCCTGAATCACGATCCCTCCCTGCCTATTCCATCCGGCGACTCGACCAAGACAGAGGATACTGTACTTGGATTCTGAATCACGATCCCTCCCTTCCTCTTCCGTCCGGCGACTAGACCAAGACAGATGTTAGATAATGTACCTGGATCCTGAATCACGATCCCTCCCTGCCCCTTCCGTCTGGCGACTCGACCAAGACATAGTTTAGATACTTTACCTGGATCCTGAATCACGATCCCTCCTATCCTCTTCCGTCCGGCGACTAGACCAAGACAGATGTTAGGTAATGTACCTGGATCCTGAATCACGATCCCTCCCTTCCTCTTCCGTCCAGCGACTAGACGAAGAAAGATGTTAGGTAATGTACCTGGATCCTGAATCACGACCCCTCCTGCCTCTTCCGTCAGCCGACTAGACCAAGACAGAGTTCAGATACTTTAGCTGGATCCTGAATCACGATCCCTCCTTGCCTCTTCCGTCCGGCGACTCGACCAAGGCAGAGTTTAGATACTGTACCTGGATCCTGAATCACGATCCCTCCCTGCCTCTTCCATCTCGCGACTCGACCAAGACAGATGTTAGATAATGTACCTGGATCCTGAATCACGATCCCTCCCTGCCTCTTCCGTCCGGCGACTCGACCAAGACAGAGTTTAGATACTTTACCTGGATCCTGAATCACGATCCCTCCCTGCCTATTCCATCCGGCGAATCGACCAAGACAGAGGATACTGTACTTGGATTCTGAATCACGATCCCTCCCTTCCTCTTCCGTCCGGCGACTAGACCAAGAAAGATGTTAGATAATGTACCTGGATCCTGAATCACGACCCCTACTGCCTCTTCCGTTTGGCGACTAGACCAAGACAGAGTTTAGATACTGTACCTGGATCCTGAATCACGATCCCTCCCTGCCTCTTCCGCCCGGCGACTCGACCAAGACAGAGTTTAGATACTTTACCTGGATCCTGAATCACAATCCCTCTCTGCCTCTTCCGTCCGGCTACTCGACCAAGACAGAGGATACTGTACTTGGATCCTGAATCACGATCCCTCCCTTCCTCTTCCGTTTGGCGACTAGACCAAGACAGATGTTAGATAATGTACCTGGATCCTGAATCACGACCCCTCCTGCCTCTTCCGTCCGGCGACTCGACCAAGACAGAGGATACTGAACTTGGATCCTGAATCACGATCATTCCCATCCTATTCCGTCCGGCGACTAGACCAAGACAGATGTTATATAATATACCTGGATCCTGAATCACGACCCCTCCTGCCTCTTCCGTCCGGCGACTCGACTAAGACAGAGTTTAGATACTGTACCTGGATCCTGAATCACGATCCCTCCCTTCCTCTTCCGTCCGGTGACTCGACCAAGACAGAGGATACTGTACTTGGATCCTGAATCACGATCCCTCCCTTCCTCTTCAGTCTGGCGACTAGACCAAGACAGATGTTAGATAATGTACCTGGATCCTGAATCACGACTCCTCCTGCCTCTTCCGTCCGGTGACTCGACCAAGACAGAGTTTAGATACTTTACCTGGATCCTGAATCACGATCCCTCCCTGCCTCTTCCGTCCGGCGACTCGACCAAGACACATGTTAGATAATGTACCTGGATCCTGAATCACGATCCCTCCCTGCCTATTCCGTCCGGCGACTCGACCAAGACAGAGGATACTGTACTTGGATTCTGAATCACGATCCCTCCCTGCCTCTTCCGTCCGGCGACTCGACCAAGACAGATGTTAGATAATGTACCTGGATCCTGAATCACGATCCCTCCCTGCTCCTTCCGTCTGGCGACTCGACCAAGACATAGTTTAGATACTTTACCTGGATCCTGAATCACGATCCCTCCTATCCTCTTCCGTCCGGCGACTAGACCAAGACAGATGTTAGACAATGTACCTGGATCCTGAATCACAATCCCTCCCTTCCTCTTCCGTCCGGCGACTAGACCAAGAAAGATGTTAGATAATGTACCTGGATCCTGAATCACGACCCCTCCTGCCTCTTCCGTCAGCCGACTAGACCAAGACAGAGTTTAGATACTTTACCTGGATCCTGAATCACGATCCCTCCCTGCCTCTTCCGTCCGGCGACTCGACCAAGACAGAGTTTAGATACTTTACCTGGATCCTGAATCACGATCCCTCCCTGCCTATTCCGTCCGGCGACTCGACCAAGACAGAGGATACTGTACTTGGATTCTGAATCACGATCCCTCCCTGCCTCTTCCGTCCGGCGACTCAACCAAGACAGATGTTAGATAATGTACCTGGATCCTGAATCACGATCCCTCCCTGCCCCTTCCGTCTGGCGACTCGACCAAGACATAGTTTAGATACTTTACCTGGATCCTGAATCACGATCCCTCCCTGCCTCTTCCGTCCGGCGACTCGACCAAGACAGAGTTTAGATACTGTACCTGGATCCTGAATCACGATCCCTCCCTGCCTCTTCCATCTCGCGACTCGACCAAGACAGATGTTAGATAATGTACCTGGATCCTGAATCACGATCCCTCCCTGCCTCTTCCGTCCGGCGACTCGACCAAGACAGAGTTTAGATACTTTACCTGGATCCTGAATCACGATCCCTCCCTGCCTATTCCATCCGGCGACTCGACCAAGACAGAGGATACTGTACTTGGATTCTGAATCACGATCCCTCCCATCCTCTTCCGTCCGGCGACTAGACCAAGACAGATGTTAGATAATGTACCTGGATCCTGAATCACGACCCCTCCTGCCTCTTCCGTTTGGCGACTAGACCAAGACAGAGTTTAGATACTGTACCTGGATCCTGAATCACGATCCCTCCTTGCTTCTTACGTCCGGCGACTAGACCAAGATAGATGTTAGATACTATACCTGGATCCTGAATCACGACCCCTGCTGCCTCTTCCGTCCGGCGACTCGACCAAGACACATGTTAGATAATGTACCTGGATCCTGAATCACGACCCCTCCTGACTCTTCCGTCTGGCGACTCGACCAAGACAGAGTTTAGATACTGTACCTGGATCCTGAATCACGATCCCTCCCTGCCTCTTCCGTCCGGCGACTCGACCAAGACAGAGTTTAGATACTTTACCTGGATCCTGAATCACGATCCCTCCCTGCCTCTTCCGTCCGGCGACTCGACCAAGACAGAGTTTAGATACTTTACCTGGATCCTGAATCACGATCCCTCCCTGCCTCTTCCATCCGGCGACTCGACCAAGACAGAGTTTAGATACTTTACCTGGATCCTGAATCACGATCCCTCCCTTCCTCTTCCGTCCGGCGACTAGACCAAGACAGAGTTTAGATACTTTACCTGGATCCTGAATCACGATCCCTCCCTGCCTATTCCATCCGGCGACTCGACCAAGACAGAGGATACTGTACTTGGATTCTGAATCACGATCCCTCCCTTCCTCTTCCGTCCGGCGACTAGACCAAGAAAGATGTTAGATAATGTACCTGGATCCTGAATCACGACCCCTACTGCCTCTTCCGTTTGGCGACTAGACCAAGACAGAGTTTAGATACTGTACCTGTATCCTGAATCACGATCCCTCCCTGCCTCTTCCGCCCGGCGACTCGACCAAGACAGAGTTTAGATACTTTACCTGGATCCTGAATCACGATCCCTCTCTGCCTCTTCCGTCCGGCGACTCGACCAAGACAGAGTTTAGATACTTTACCTGGTTCCTGAATCACGATTCCTCCCTGCTTCTTCCGTCCGGCGACTTGACCAAGACAGAGTTTAGATACTTTACCTGGATCCTGAATCACGATCCCTCCCTGCCTATTCCGTCTGGCGACTCGACCAAGACAGAGGATACTGTACTTGGATTCTGAATCACGATCCCTCCCTGCCTCTTCCGTCCGGCGACTCGACCAAGACAGATATTAGATAATGTACCTGGATCCTGAATCACGATCCCTCCCTGCCCCTTCCGTCTGGCGACTCGACCAAGACATAGTTTAGATACTTTACCTGGATCCTGAATCACGATCCCTCCTATCCTCTTCTGTCCGGCGACTAGACCAAGACAGATGTTAGATAATGTACCTGGATCCTGAATCACGATCCCTCCCTTCCTCTTCCGTCCGGCAACTAGACCAAGAAAGATGTTAGATAATGTACCTGGATCCTGAATCACGACCCCTCCTGCCTCTTCCGTCAGCCGACTAGACCAAGACAGAGTTTAGATACTTTACCTGGATCCTGAATCACGATCCCTCCCTGCCTCTTCCGTCCGGCGACTCGACCAAGACAGAGTTTAGATACTGTACCTGGATCCTGAATCACGATCCCTCCCTGCCTCTTCCATCTCGCGACTCGACCAAGACAGATGTTAGATAATGTACCTGGATCCTGAATCACGATCCCTCCCTGCCTCTTCCGTCCGGCGACTCGACCAAGACAGAGTTTAGATACTTTACCTGGATCCTGAATCACGATCCCTCCCTGCCTATTCCATCCGGCGACTCGACCAAGACAGAGGATACTGTACTTGGATTCTGAATCACGATCCCTCCCATCCTCTTCCGTCCGGCGACTAGACCAAGACAGATGTTAGATAATGTACCTGGATCCTGAATCACGACCCCTCCTGCCTCTTCCGTTTGGCGACTAGACCAAGACAGAGTTTAGATACTGTACCTGGATCCTGAATCACGATCCCTCCCTGCTTCTTACGTCCGGCGACTAGACCAAGATAGATGTTAGATACTATACCTGGATCCTGAATCACGACCCCTCCTGCCTCTTCCGTCCGGCGACTCGACCAAGACACATGTTAGATAATGTACCTGGATCCTGAATCACGACCCCTCCTGACTCTTCCGTCTGGCGACTCGACCAAGACAGAGTTTAGATACTGTACCTGGATCCTGAATCACGATCCCTCCCTGCCTCTTCCGTCCGGCGACTCGACCAAGACAGAGTTTAGATACTTTACCTGGATCCTGAATCACGATCCCTCCCTGCCTCTTCCGTCCGGCGACTCGACCAAGACAGAGTTTAGATACTTTACCTGGATCCTGAATCACGATCCCTCCCTGCCTCTTCCATCCGGCGACTCGACCAAGACAGAGTTTAGATACTTTACCTGGATCCTGAATCACGATCCCTCCCTTCCTCTTCCGTCCGGCGACTAGACCAAGACAGAGTTTAGATACTTTACCTGGATCCTGAATCACGATCCCTCCCTGCCTATTCCATCCGGCGACTCGACCAAGACAGAGGATACTGTACTTGGATTCTGAATCACGATCCCTCCCTTCCTCTTCCGTCCGGCGACTAGACCAAGAAAGATGTTAGATAATGTACCTGGATCCTGAATCACGACCCCTACTGCCTCTTCCGTTTGGCGACTAGACCAAGACAGAGTTTAGATACTGTACCTGTATCCTGAATCACGATCCCTCCCTGCCTCTTCCGCCCGGCGACTCGACCAAGACAGAGTTTAGATACTTTACCTGGATCCTGAATCACGATCCCTCTCTGCCTCTTCCGTCCGGCGACTCGACCAAGACAGAGTTTAGATACTTTACCTGGATCCTGAATCACGATTCCTCCCTGCTTCTTCCGTCCGGCGACTTGACCAAGACAGAGTTTAGATACTTTACCTGGATCCTGAATCACGATCCCTCCCTGCCTATTCCGTCTGGCGACTCGACCAAGACAGAGGATACTGTACTTGGATTCTGAATCACGATCCCTCCCTGCCTCTTCCGTCCGGCGACTCGACCAAGACAGATATTAGATAATGTACCTGGATCCTGAATCACGATCCCTCCCTGCCCCTTCCGTCTGGCGACTCGACCAAGACATAGTTTAGATACTTTACCTGGATCCTGAATCACGATCCCTCCTATCCTCTTCCGTCCGGCGACTAGACCAAGACAGATGTTAGATAATGTACCTGGATCCTGAATCACGATCCCTCCCTTCCTCTTCCGTCCGGCGACTAGACCAAGAAAGATGTTAGATAATGTACCTGGATCCTGAATCACGACCCCTCCTGCCTCTTCCGTCAGCCGACTAGACCAAGACAGAGTTTAGATACTTTACCTGGATCCTGAATCACGATCCCTCCCTGCCTCTTCCGTCCGGCGACTCGACCAAGACAGAGTTTAGATACTGTACCTGGATCCTGAATCACGATCCCTCCCTGCCTCTTCCATCTCGCGACTCGACCAAGACAGATGTTAGATAATGTACCTGGATCCTGAATCACGATCCCTCCCTGCCTCTTCCGTCTGGCGACTCGACCAAGACAGAGTTTAGATACTTTACCTGGATCCTGAATCACGATCCCTCCCTGCCTATTCCATCCGGCGACTCGACCAAGACAGAGGATACTGTACTTGGATTCTGAATCACAATCCCTCCCTTCCTCTTCCGTCCGGCGACTAGACCAAGAAAGATGTTAGATAATGTACCTGGATCCTGAATCACGACCCCTACTGACTCTTCCGTTTGGCGACTAGACCAAGACAGAGTTTAGATACTGTACCTGGATCCTGAATCACGATCCCTCCCTGCTTCTTCCGTCCGGCGACTTGACCAAGACAGAGTTTAGATATTTTACCTGGATCCTGAATCACGATCCCTCCTTGCCTATTCCGTCCGGCGACTTGACCAAGACAGAGGATACTGTACTTGGATTCTGAATCACGATCCCTCCCTGCCTCTTCCGTCCGGCGACTCGACCAAGACAGATGTTAGATAATGTACCTGGATCCTGAATCACGATCCCTCCCTGCCCCTTCCGTCTGGCGACTCGACCAAGACATAGTTTAGATACTTTACCTGGATCCTGAATCACGATCCCTCCTATCCTCTTCCGTCCGGCGACTAGACCAAGACAGATGTTAGATAATGTACCTGGATCCTGAATCACGATCCCTCCCTTCCTCTTCCGTCCAGCGACTAGACGAAGAAAGATGTTAGGTAATGTACCTGGATCCTGAATCACGACCCCTCCTGCCTCTTCCGTCAGCCGACTAGACCAAGACAGAGTTCAGATACTTTACCTGGATCCTGAATCACGATCCCTCCCTGCCTCTTCCGTCCGGCGACTCGACCAAGACAGAGTTTAGATACTGTACCTGGATCCTGAATCACGATCCCTCCCTGCCTCTTCCATCTCGCGACTCGACCAAGACAGATGTTAGATAATGTACCTGGATCCTGAATCACGATCCCTCCCTGCCTCTTCCGTCCGGCGACTCGACCAAGACAGAGTTTAGATACTTTACCTGGATCCTGAATCACGATCCCTCCCTGCCTATTCCATCCGGCGACTCGACCAAGACAGAGGATACTGTACTTGGATTCTGAATCACAATCCCTCCCTTCCTCTTCCGTCCGGCGACTAGACCAAGAAAGATGTTAGATAATGTACCTGGATCCTGAATCACGACCCCTACTGACTCTTCCGTTTGGCGACTAGACCAAGACAGAGTTTAGATACTGTACCTGGATCCTGAATCACGATCCCTCCCTGCTTCTTCCGTCCGGCGACTTGACCAAGACAGAGTTTAGATATTTTACCTGGATCCTGAATCACGATCCCTCCTTGCCTATTCCGTCCGGCGACTCGACCAAGACAGAGGATACTGTACTTGGATTCTGAATCACGATCCCTCCCTGCCTCTTCCGTCCGGCGACTCGACCAAGACAGATGTTAGATAATGTACCTGGATCCTGAATCACGATCCCTCCCTGCCCCTTCCGTCTGGCGACTCGACCAAGACATAGTTTAGATACTTTACCTGGATCCTGAATCACGATCCCTCCTATCCTCTTCCGTCCGGCGACTAGACCAAGACAGATGTTAGATAATGTACCTGGATCCTGAATCACGATCCCTCCCTTCCTCTTCCGTCCAGCGACTAGACGAAGAAAGATGTTAGGTAATGTACCTGGATCCTGAATCACGACCCCTCCTGCCTCTTCCGTCAGCCGACTAGACCAAGACAGAGTTCAGATACTTTACCTGGATCCTGAATCACGATCCCTCCCTGCCTCTTCCGTCCGGCGACTCGACCAAGGCAGAGTTTAGATACTGTACCTGGATCCTGAATCACGATCCCTCCCTGCCTCTTCCATCTCGCGACTCGACCAAGACAGATGTTAGATAATGTACCTGGATCCTGAATCACGATCCCTCCCTGCCTCTTCCGTCCGGCGACTCGACCAAGACAGAGTTTAGATACTTTACCTGGATCCTGAATCACGATCCCTCCCTGCCTATTCCATCCGGCGACTCGACCAAGACAGAGGATACTGTACTTGGATTCTGAATCACGATCCCTCCCTTCCTCTTCCGTCCGGCGACTAGACCAAGAAAGATGTTAGATAATGTACCTGGATCCTGAATCACGACACCTACTGCCTCTTCCGTTTGGCGACTAGACCAAGACAGAGTTTAGATACTGTACCTGGATCCTGAATCAAGATCCCTCCCTGCCTCTTCCGCCCGGCGACTCGACCAAGACAGAGTTTAGATACTTTACCTGGATCCTGAATCACGATCCCTCTCTGCCTCTTCCGTCCGGCTACTCGACCAAGACAGAGGATACTGTACTTGGATCCTGAATCACGATCCCTCCATTCCTCTTCCGTCTGGCGACTAGACCAAGACAGATGTTAGATAATGTACCTGGATCCTGAATCACGACCCCTCCTGCCTCTTCCGTCCGGCGACTCGACCAAGACAGAGGATACTGAACTTGGATCCTGAATCACGATCATTCCCATCCTATTCCGTCCGGCGACTAGACCAAGACAGATGTTATATAATATACCTGGAACCTGAATCACGACCCCTCCTGACTCTTCCGTCCGGCGACTCGACCAAGACAGAGTTTAGATACTTTACCTGGATCCTGAATCACGATCCCTCCCTGCCTCTTCCGTCCGGCGACTCAACCAAAAGAGAGTTTAGATACTGTACCTGGATCCTGAATCACGATCCCTCCCTGCCTCTTCCGTCCGGCGACTCGACCAAGACAGAGTTTAGATACTTTACCTGGATCCTGAATCACGATCCCTCCCTGCCTCTTCCGTCCGGCGACTCGACCAAGACAGAGTTTAGATACTTTACCTGGATCCTGAATCACGATCCCTCCCTGCCTCTTCCATCCGGCGACTCGACCAAGACAGAGTTTAGATACTTTACCTGGATCCTGAATCACGATCCCTCCCTTCCTCTTCCGTCCGGCGACTAGACCAAGACAGAGTTTAGATACTTTACCTGGATCCTGAATCACGATCCCTCCCTGCCTATTCCATCCGGCGACTCGACCAAGACAGAGGATACTATACTTGGATTCTGAATCACGATCCCTCCCTTCCTCTTCCGTCCGGCGACTAGACCAAGAAAGATGTTAGATAATGTACCTGGATCCTGAATCACGACCCCTACTGCCTCTTCCGTTTGGCGACTAGAGCAAGACAGAGTTTAGATACTGTACCTGGATCCTGAATCACGATCCCTCCCTGCCTCTTCCACCCGGCGACTCGACCAAGACAGACTTTAGATACTTTACCTGGATCCTGAATCACGATCCCTCTCTGCCTCTTCCGTCCGGCGACTCGACCAAGACAGATGTTAGATAATGTACCTGGATTCTGAATCACGACTCCTCCTGCCTCTTCCGTCCGGTGACTCGACCAAGACAGAGTTTAGATACTTTACCTGGATCCTGAATCACGATCCCTCCCTGCCTCTTCCGTCCGGCGACTCGACCAAGACACATGTTAGATAATGTACCTGGATCCTGAATCACGATCCCTCCCTGCCTATTCCGTCCGGCGACTCGACCAAGACAGAGGATACTGTACTTGGATTCTGAATCACGATCCCTCCCTGCCTCTTCCGTCCGGCGACTCGACCAAGACAGATGTTAGATAATGTACCTGGATCCTGAATCACGATCCCTCCCTGCTCCTTCCGTCTGGCGACTCGACCAAGACATAGTTTAGATACTTTACCTGGATCCTGAATCACGATCCCTCCTATCCTCTTCCGTCCGGCGACTAGACCAAGACAGATGTTAGACAATGTACCTGGATCCTGAATCATGATCCCTCCCTTCCTCTTCCGTCCGGCGACTAGACCAAGAAAGATGTTAGATAATGTACCTGGATCCTGAATCACGACCCCTCCTGCCTCTTCCGTCAGCCGACTAGACCAAGACAGAGTTTAGATACTTTACCTGGATCCTGAATCACGATCCCTCCCTGCCTCTTCCGTCCGGCGACTCGACCAAGACAGAGTTTAGAAACTGTACCTGGATCCTGAATCACGATCCCTCCCTGCCTCTTCCATCTCGCGACTCGACCAAGACAGATGTTAGATAATGTTCCTGGATCCTGAATCACGATCCCTCCCTGCCTCTTCCGTCCGGCGACTCGACCAAGACAGAGTTTAGATACTTTACCTGGATCCTGAATCACGATCCCTCCCTGCCTATTCCATCCGGCGACTCGACCAAGACAGAGGATACTGTACTTGGATTCTGAATCACGATCCCTCCCTTCCTCTTCCGTCCGGCGACTAGACCAAGAAAGATGTTAGATAATGTACCTGGATCCTGAATCACGACCCCTACTGCCTCTTCCGTTTGGCGACTAGACCAAGACAGAGTTTAGATACTGTACCTGGATCCTGAATCACGATCCCTCCCTGCCTCTTCCGCCCAGCGACTCGACCAAGACAGAGTTTAGATACTTTACCTGGATCCTGAATCACGATCCCTCTCTGCCTCTTCCGTCCGGCTACACGACCAAGACAGAGGATACTGTACTTGGTTCCTGAATCACAATCCCTCCCTGCATCTTCCGTCCGGCGACTCGACCAAGACAGAGTTTAGATACTTTACCTGGATCCTGAATCACGATCCCTCCCTGCCTCTTCCGTCCGGTGACTCGACCAAGACAGAGTTTAGATACTTTACCTGGATCCTGAATCACGTTCCCTCCTTGCCTCTTCCGTCCGGCGACTCGACCAAGACAGAGGATACTGAACTTGGATCCTGAATCACGATCATTCCCATCCTATTCCGTCCGGCGACTAGACCAAGACAGATGTTAGATAATATACCTGGATCCTGAATCACGACCCCTCCTGCCTCTTCCGTCCGGCGACTCGACTAAGACAGAGTTTAGATACTGTACCTGGATCCTGAATCACGATCCCTCCCTTCCTCTTCCGTCCGGTGACTCGACCAAGACAGAGGATACTGTACTTGGATCCTGAATCACGATCCCTCCCTTCCTCTTCAGTCTGGCGACTAGACCAAGACAGATGTTAGATAATGTACCTGGATCCTGAAACACGACTCCTCCTGCCTCTTCCGTCCGGTGACTCGACCAAGACAGAGTTTAGATACTTTACCTGGATCCTGAATCACGATCCCTCCCTGCCTCTTCCGTCCGGCGACTCGACCAAGACACATGTTAGATAATGTACCTGGATCCTGAATCACGATCCCTCCCTGCCTCTTCCGTCCGGCGACTCGACCAAGACAGAGTTTAGATACTTTACTGTACCTGGATCCTGAATCACGATCCCTCCCTGCTTCTTCCGTCCGGTGACTCGACCAAGACAGAGTTTAGATACTTTACCTGGATCCTGAATCACGATCCCTCCATGCCTATTCCGTCCGGCGACTCGACCAAGACAGAGGATACTGTACTTGGATCCTGAATCACGATCCCTCCCTTCCTCTTCCGTCTGGCGACTAGACCAAGACAGATGTTAGATAATGTACCTGGATCCTGAATCACGACCCCTCCTGCCTCTTCCGTCCGGCGACTTGACCAAGACAGAGTTTAGATACTTTACCTGGATCCTGAATCACGATCCCTCCCTGCCTATTCCGTCCGGCGACTCGACCAAGACAGAGGATACTGTACTTGGATTCTGAATCACGATCCCTCCCTGCCTCTTCCGTCCGGCGACTCGACCAAGACAGATGTTAGATAATGTACCTGGATCCTGAATCACGATCCCTCCCTGCCCCTTCCGTCTGGCGACTCGACCAAGACATAGTTTAGATACTTTACCTGGATCCTGAATCACGATCCCTCCTATCCTCTTCCGTCCGGCGACTCGACCAAGACAGATGTTAGATAATGTACCTGGATCCTGAATCACGATCCCTCCCTTCCTCTTCCGTCCGGCGACTAGACCAAGAAAGATGTTAGATAATGTACCTGGATCCTGAATCACGACCCCTCCTGCCTCTTCCGTCAGCCGACTAGACCAAGACAGAGTTTAGATACTGTACCTGGATCCTGAATCACCATCCCTCCCTGCCTCTTCCGTCCGGCGACTCAACCAAAACAGAGTTTAGATACTGTACCTGGATCCTGAATCACGATCCCTCCCTGCCTATTCCGTCAGGCTACTCGACCAAGACAGAGGATACTGTACTTGGATCCTGAATCCCGATCCCTCTCTTCCTCTTCCGTCCGGCGACTAGACCAAGACAGATGTTAGATAATGTACCTGTATCCTGAATCACGATCCCTCCCTGCCTCTTCCGTCCGGTGACTCGACCAAGACAGAGTTTAGATACTGTACCTGGATCCTGAATCACAATCCCTCCCTGCATCTTCCGTCCGGCGACTCGACCAAGACAGAGTTTAGATACTTTACCTGGATCCTGAATTACGATCCCTCCCTGCCTCTTCCGTCCGGTGACTCGACCAAGACAGAGTTTAGATACTTTACCTGGATCCTGAATCACGTTCCCTCCCTGCCTCTTCCGTCTGGCGATTCGACCAAGACAGAGGATACTGAACTTGGATCCTGAATCACGATCATTCCCATCCTATTCCGTCCGGCGACTAGACCAAGACAAATGTTAGATAATATACCTGGATCCTGAATCACGACCCCTCCTGCCTCTTCCGTCCGGCGACTCGACTAAGACAGAGTTTAGATACTGTACCTGGATCCTGAATCACGATCCCTCCCTTCCTCTTCCGTCCGGTGACTCGACCAAGACAGAGGATACTGTACTTGGATCCTGAATCACGATCCCTCCCTTCCTCTTCAGTCTGGCGACTAGACCAAGACAGATGTTAGATAATGTACCTGGATCCTGAATCACGACTCCTCCTGCCTCTTCCGTCCGGTGACTCGACCAAGACAGAGTTTAGATACTTTACCTGGATCCTGAATCACGATCCCTCCCTGCCTCTTCCGTCCGGCGACTCGACCAAGACAGAGTTTATATACTTTACTGTACCTGGATCCTGAATCACGATCCCTCCCTGCTTCTTCTGTCCGGTGACTCGACCAAGACAGAGTTTAGATACCTTACCTGGATCCTGAATCACGATCCCTCCCTGCCTATTCCGTCCGGCGACTCGACCAAGACAGAGGATACTGTACTTGGATCCTGAATCACGATCCCTCCCTTCCTCTTCCGTCCGGCGACTAGACCAAGATAGATGTTAGATACTATACCTGGATCCTGAATCACGACCCCTCCTGCCTCTTCCATCCGGCGACTCGACCAAGACACATGTTAGATAATGTACCTGGATCCTGAATCACGACCCCTCCTGCCTCTTCCGTCCGGCGAATAGACCAAGAAAGAGTTTAGATACTGTACCTGGATCCTGAATCACGATCCCTCCCTGCCTCTTCCGTCCGGCGACTCGACCAAGACAGAGTTTAGATACTTTACCTGGATCCTGAATCACGATCCCTCCCTGCCTCTTCCGTCCGGCGACTCAACCAAAAGAGAGTTTAGATACTGTACCTGGATCCTGAATCACGATCCCTCCCTGCCTCTTCCGTCCGGCGACTCGACCAAGACAGAGTTTAGATACTTTACCTGGATCCTGAATCACGATCCCTCCCTGCCTCTTCAGTCCGGCGACTCGACCAAGACAGAGTTTAGATACTTTACCTGGATCCTGAATCACGATCCCTCCCTGCCTCTTCCGTCCGGCGACTGGACCAAGACAGAGTTTAGATACTGTACCTGGATCCTGAATCACGATCCCTCCCTGCCTCTTCCGTCTCGCGACTCGACCAAGACAGATGTTAGATAATGTACCTGGATCCTGAATCACGATCCCTCCCTGCCTCTTCCGTCTGGCGACTCGACCAAGACAGAGTTTAGATACTTTACCTGGATCCTGAATCACGATCCCTCCCTGCCTCTTCCGTCCGGCGACTCGACCAAGACAGAGTTTAGATACTTTACCTGGATCCTGAATCACGATCCCTCCCTTCCTCTTCCGTCCGGCGACTAGACCAAGACAGAGTTTAGATACTTTAACTGGATCCTGAATCACGATCCCTCCCTGCCTCTTCCGTCCGGCGACTCGACCAAGACAGAGTTTAGATACTGTACCTGGATCCTGAATCACGATCCCTCCCTGCCTCTTCCATCTCGCGACTAGACCAAGACAGATGTTAGATAATGTACCTGGATCCTGAATCACGATCCCTCCCTGCCTCTTCCGTCCGGCGACTCGACCAAGACAGAGTTTAGATACTTTACCTGGATCCTGAATCACGATCCCTCACTGCCTATTCCATCCGGCGACTCGACCAAGACAGAGGATACTGTACTTGGATTCTGAATCACGATCCCTCCCTTCCTCTTCCGTCCGGCGACTAGACCAAGAAAGATGTTAGATAATGTACCTGGATCCTGAATCACGACCCCTACTGCCTCTTCCGTTTGGCGACTAGACCAAGACAGAGTTTAGATACTGTACCTGGATCCTGAATCACGATCCCTCCCTGCCTCTTCCGCCCGGCGACTCGACCAAGACAGAGTTTAGATACTTTACCTGGATCCTGAATCACGATCCCTCTCTGCCTCTTCCGTCCGGCGACTCGACCAAGACAGAGTTTAGATACTTTACCTGGATCCTGAATCACGATCCCTCCCTGCTTCTTCAGTCCGGCGACTTGACCAAGACAGAGTTTAGATACTTTACCTGGATCCTGAATCACGATCCCTCCCTGCCTATTCCGTCCGGCGACTCGACCAAGACAGAGTTTAGATACTTTACCTGGATCCTGAATCACGATCCCTCCCTGCCTCTTCCGTCCGGCGACTCGACCAAGACACATGTTAGATAATGTACCTGGATCCTGAATCACGACTCCTCCTGCCTCTTCCGTCCGGTGACTCGACCAAGACAGAGTTTAGATACTTTACCTGGATCCTGAATCACGATCCCTCCCTGCCTCTTCCGTCCGGCAACTCGACCAAGACACATGTTAGATAATGTACCTGGATCCTGAATCACGATCCCTCCCTGCCTATTCCGTCCGGCGACTCGACCAAGACAGAGGATACTGTACTTGGATTCTGAATCACGATCCCTCCCTGCCTCTTCCGTCCGGCGACTCGACCAAGACAGATGTTAGATAATGTACCTGGATCCTGAATCACGATCCCTCCCTGCTCCTTCCGTCTGGCGACTCGACCAAGACATAGTTTAGATACTTTACCTGGATCCTGAATCACGATCCCTCCTATCCTCTTCCGTCCGGCGACTAGACCAAGACAGATGTTAGACAATGTACCTGGATCCTGAATCACAATCCCTCCCTTCCTCTTCCGTCCGGCGACTAGACCAAGAAAGATGTTAGATAATGTACCTGGATCCTGAATCACGACCCCTCCTGCCTCTTCCGTCAGCCGACTAGACCAAGACAGAGTTTAGATACTTTACCTGGATCCTGAATCACGATCCCTCCCTGCCTCTTCCGTCCGGCGACTCGACCAAGACAGAGTTTAGATACTTTACCTGGATCCTGAATCACGATCCCTCCCTGCCTATTCCGTCCGGCGACTCGACCAAGACAGAGGATACTGTACTTGGATTCTGAATCACGATCCCTCCCTGCCTCTTCCGTCCGGCGACTCAACCAAGACAGATGTTAGATAATGTACCTGGATCCTGAATCACGATCCCTCCCTGCCCCTTCCGTCTGGCGACTCGACCAAGACATAGTTTAGATACTTTACCTGGATCCTGAATCACGATCCCTCCTATCCTCTTCCGTCCGGCGACTAGACCAAGACAGATGTTAGATAATGTACCTGGATCCTGAATCACGATCCCTCCCTTCCTCTTCCGTCCAGCGACTAGACGAAGAAAGATGTTAGGTAATGTACCTGGATCCTGAATCACGACCCCTCCTGCCTCTTCCGTCAGCCGACTAGACCAAGACAGAGTTCAGATACTTTAGCTGGATCCTGAATCACGATCCCTCCCTGCCTCTTCCGTCCGGCGACTCGACCAAGGCAGAGTTTAGATACTGTACCTGGATCCTGAATCACGATCCCTCCCTGCCTCTTCCATCTCGCGACTCGACCAAGACAGATGTTAGATAATGTACCTGGATCCTGAATCACGATCCCTCCCTGCCTCTTCCGTCCGGCGACTCGACCAAGACAGAGTTTAGATACTTTACCTGGATCCTGAATCACGATCCCTCCCTGCCTATTCCATCCGGCAAATCGACCAAGACAGAGGATACTGTACTTGGATTCTGAATCACGATCCCTCCCTTCCTCTTCCGTCCGGCGACTAGACCAAGAAAGATGTTAGATAATGTACCTGGATCCTGAATCACGACCCCTACTGCCTCTTCCGTTTGGCGACTAGACCAAGACAGAGTTTAGATACTGTACCTGGATCCTGAATCACGATCCCTCCCTGCCTCTTCCGCCCGGCGACTCGACCAAGACAGAGTTTAGATACTTTACCTGGATCCTGAATCACGATCCCTCTCTGCCTCTTCCGTCCGGCTACTCGACCAAGACAGAGGATACTGTACTTGGATCCTGAATCACGATCCCTCCCTTCCTCTTCCGTTTGGCGACTAGACCAAGACAGATGTTAGATAATGTACCTGGATCCTGAATCACGACCCCTCCTGCCTCTTCCGTCCGGCGACTCGACCAAGACAGAGGATACTGAACTTGGATCCTGAATCACGATCATTCCCATCCTATTCCGTCCGGCGACTAAACCAAGACAGATGTTATATAATATACCTGGATCCTGAATCACGACCCCTCCTGCCTCTTCCGTCCGGCGACTCGACTAAGACAGAGTTTAGATACTGTACCTGGATCCTGAATCACGATCCCTCCCTTCCTCTTCCGTCCGGTGACTCGACCAAGACAGAGGATACTGTACTTGGATCCTGAATCACGATCCCTCCCTTCCTCTTCAGTCTGGCGACTAGACCAAGACAGATGTTAGATAATGTACCTGGATCCTGAATCACGACTCCTCCTGCCTCTTCCGTCCGGTGACTCGACCAAGACAGAGTTTAGATACTTTACCTGGATCCTGAATCACGATCCCTCCCTGCCTCTTCCGTCCGGCGACTCGACCAAGACACATGTTAGATAATGTACCTGGATCCTGAATCACGATCCCTCCCTGCCTATTCCGTCCGGCGACTCGACCAAGACAGAGGATACTGTACTTGGATTCTGAATCACGATCCCTCCCTGCCTCTTCCGTCCGGCGACTCGACCAAGACAGATGTTAGATAATGTACCTGGATCCTGAATCACGATCCCTCCCTGCTCCTTCCGTCTGGCGACTCGACCAAGACATAGTTTAGATACTTTACCTGGATCCTGAATCACGATCCCTCCTATCCTCTTCCGTCCGGCGACTAGACCAAGACAGATGTTAGACAATGTACCTGGATCCTGAATCACGATCCCTCCCTTCCTCTTCCGTCCGGCGACTAGACCAAGAAAGATGTTAGATAATGTACCTGGATCCTGAATCACGACCCCTCCTGCCTCTTCCGTCAGCCGACTAGACCAAGACAGAGTTTAGATACTTTACCTGGATCCTGAATCACGATCCCTCCCTGCCTCTTCCGTCCGGCGACTCGACCAAGACAGAGTTTAGATACTGTACCTGGATCCTGAATCACGATCCCTCCCTGCCTCTTCCATCTCGCGACTCGACCAAGACAGATGTTAGATAATGTTCCTGGATCCTGAATCACGATCCCTCCCTGCCTCTTCCGTCCGGCGACTCGACCAAGACAGAGTTTAGATACTTTACCTGGATCCTGAATCACGATCCCTCCCTGCCTCTTCCATCTCGCGACTCGACCAAGACAGATGTTAGATAATGTTCCTGGATCCTGAATCACGATCCCTCCCTGCCTCTTCCGTCCGGCGACTCGACCAAGACAGAGTTTAGATACTTTACCTGGATCCTGAATCACGATCCCTCCCTGCCTATTCCATCCGGCGACTCGACCAAGACAGAGGATACTGTACTTGGATTCTGAATCACGATCCCTCCCTTCCTCTTCCGTCCGGCGACTAGACCAAGAAAGATGTTAGATAATGTACCTGGATCCTGAATCACGACCCCTACTGCCTCTTCCGTTTGGCGACTAGACCAAGACAGAGTTTAGATACTGTACCTGGATCCTGAATCACGATCCCTCCCTGCCTCTTCCGCCCAGCGACTCGACCAAGACAGAGTTTAGATACTTTACCTGGATCCTGAATCACGACCCCTCCTGCCTCTTCCGTCCGGCGACTCGACTAAGACAGAGTTTAGATACTGTACCTGGATCCTGAATCACGATCCCTCCCTTCCTCTTCCGTCCGGTGACTCGACCAAGACAGAGGATACTGTACTTGGATCCTGAATCACGATCCCTCCCTTCCTCTTCAGTCTGGCGACTAGACCAAGACAGATGTTTGATAATGTACCTGGATTCTGAATCACGACTCCTCCTGCCTCTTCCGTCCGGTGACTCGACCAAGACAGAGTTTAGATACTTTACCTGGATCCTGAATCACGATCCCTCCCTGCCTCTTCCGTCCGGCGACTCGACCAAGACACATGTTAGATAATGTACCTGGATCCTGAATCACGATCCCTCCCTGCCTATTCCGTCCGGCGACTCGACCAAGACAGAGGATACTGTACTTGGATTCTGAATCACGATCCCTCCCTGCCTCTTCCGTCCGGCGACTCGACCAAGACAGATGTTAGATAATGTACCTGGATCCTGAATCACGATCCCTCCCTGCTCCTTCCGTCTGGCGACTCGACCAAGACATAGTTTAGATACTTTACCTGGATCCTGAATCACGATCCCTCCTATCCTCTTCCGTCCGGCGACTAGACCAAGACAGATGTTAGACAATGTACCTGGATCCTGAATCATGATCCCTCCCTTCCTCTTCCGTCCGGCGACTAGACCAAGAAAGATGTTAGATAATGTACCTGGATCCTGAATCACGACCCCTCCTGCCTCTTCCGTCAGCCGACTAGACCAAGACAGAGTTTAGATACTTTACCTGGATCCTGAATCACGATCCCTCCCTGCCTCTTCCGTCCGGCGACTCGACCAAGACAGAGTTTAGATACTGTACCTGGATCCTGAATCACGATCCCTCCCTGCCTCTTCCATCTCGTGACTCGACCAAGACAGATGTTAGATAATGTTCCTGGATCCTGAATCACGATCCCTCCCTGCCTCTTCCGTCCGGCGACTCGACCAAGACAGAGTTTAGATACTTTACCTGGATCCTGAATCACGATCCCTCCCTGCCTATTCCATCCGGCGACTCGACCAAGACAGAGGATACTGTACTTGGATTCTGAATCACGATCCCTCCCTTCCTCTTCCGTCCGGCGACTAGACCAAGAAAGATGTTAGATAATGTACCTGGATCCTGAATCACGACCCCTACTGCCTCTTCCGTTTGGCGACTAGACCAAGACAGAGTTTAGATACTGTACCTGGATCCTGAATCACGATCCCTCCCTGCCTCTTCCGCCCAGCGACTCGACCAAGACAGAGTTTAGATACTTTACCTGGATCCTGAATCACGATCCCTCTCTGCCTCTTCCGTCCGGCTACACGACCAAGACAGAGGATACTGTACTTGGTTCCTGAATCACAATCCCTCCCTGCATCTTCCGTCCGGCGACTCGACCAAGACAGAGTTTAGATACTTTACCTGGATCCTGAATCACGATCCCTCCCTGCCTCTTCCGTCCGGTGACTCGACCAAGACAGAGTTTAGATACTTTACCTGGATCCTGAATCACGTTCCCTCCTTGCCTCTTCCGTCCGGCGACTCGACCAAGACAGAGGATACTGAACTTGGATCCTGAATCACGATCATTCCCATCCTATTCCGTCCGGCGACTAGACCAAGACAGATGTTAGATAATATACCTGGATCCTGAATCACGACCCCTCCTGCCTCTTCCGTCCGGCGACTCGACTAAGACAGAGTTTAGATACTGTACCTGGATCCTGAATCACGATCCCTCCCTTCCTCTTCCGTCCGGTGACTCGACCAAGACAGAGGATACTGTACTTGGATCCTGAATCACGATCCCTCCCTTCCTCTTCAGTCTGGCGACTAGACCAAGACAGATGTTAGATAATGTACCTGGATCCTGAAACACGACTCCTCCTGCCTCTTCCGTCCGGTGACTCGACCAAGACAGAGTTTAGATACTTTACCTGGATCCTGAATCACGATCCCTCCCTGCCTCTTCCGTCCGGCGACTCGACCAAGACACATGTTAGATAATGTACCTGGATCCTGAATCACGATCCCTCCCTGCCTCTTCCGTCCGGCGACTCGACCAAGACAGAGTTTAGATACTTTACTGTACCTGGATCCTGAATCACGATCCCTCCCTGCTTCTTCCGTCCGGTGACTCGACCAAGACAGAGTTTAGATACTTTACCTGGATCCTGAATCACGATCCCTCCATGCCTATTCCGTCCGGCGACTCGACCAAGACAGAGGATACTGTACTTGGATCCTGAATCACGATCCCTCCCTTCCTCTTCCGTCTGGCGACTAGACCAAGACAGATGTTAGATAATGTACCTGGATCCTGAATCACGACCCCTCCTGCCTCTTCCGTCCGGCGACTTGACCAAGACAGAGTTTAGATACTTTACCTGGATCCTGAATCACGATCCCTCCCTGCCTATTCCGTCCGGCGACTCGACCAAGACAGAGGATACTGTACTTGGATTCTGAATCACGATCCCTCCCTGCCTCTTCCGTCCGGCGACTCGACCAAGACAGATGTTAGATAATGTACCTGGATCCTGAATCACGATCCCTCCCTGCCCCTTCCGTCTGGCGACTCGACCAAGACATAGTTTAGATACTTTACCTGGATCCTGAATCACGATCCCTCCTATCCTCTTCCGTCCGGCGACTCGACCAAGACAGATGTTAGATAATGTACCTGGATCCTGAATCACGATCCCTCCCTTCCTCTTCCGTCCGGCGACTAGACCAAGAAAGATGTTAGATAATGTACCTGGATCCTGAATCACGACCCCTCCTGCCTCTTCCGTCAGCCGACTAGACCAAGACAGAGTTTAGATACTGTACCTGGATCCTGAATCACCATCCCTCCCTGCCTCTTCCGTCCGGCGACTCGACCAAAACAGAGTTTAGATACTGTACCTGGATCCTGAATCACGATCCCTCCCTGCCTATTCCGTCCGGCTACTCGACCAAGACAGAGGATACTGTACTTGGATCCTGAATCCCGATCCCTCTCTTCCTCTTCCGTCCGGCGACTAGACCAAGACAGATGTTAGATAATGTACCTGTATCCTGAATCACGATCCCTCCCTGCCTCTTCCGTCCGGTGACTCGACCAAGACAGAGTTTAGATACTGTACCTGGATCCTGAATCACAATCCCTCCCTGCATCTTCCGTCCGGCGACTCGACCAAGACAGAGTTTAGATACTTTACCTGGATCCTGAATTACGATCCCTCCCTGCCTCTTCCGTCCGGTGACTCGACCAAGACAGAGTTTAGATACTTTACCTGGATCCTGAATCACGTTCCCTCCCTGCCTCTTCCGTCTGGCGATTCGACCAAGACAGAGGATACTGAACTTGGATCCTGAATCACGATCATTCCCATCCTATTCCGTCCGGCGACTAGACCAAGACAAATGTTAGATAATATACCTGGATCCTGAATCACGACCCCTCCTGCCTCTTCCGTCCGGCGACTCGACTAAGACAGAGTTTAGATACTGTACCTGGATCCTGAATCACGATCCCTCCCTTCCTCTTCCGTCCGGTGACTCGACCAAGACAGAGGATACTGTACTTGGATCCTGAATCACGATCCCTCCCTTCCTCTTCAGTCTGGCGACTAGACCAAGACAGATGTTAGATAATGTACCTGGATCCTGAATCACGACTCCTCCTGCCTCTTCCGTCCGGTGACTCGACCAAGACAGAGTTTAGATACTTTACCTGGATCCTGAATCACGATCCCTCCCTGCCTCTTCCGTCCGGCGACTCGACCAAGACAGAGTTTATATACTTTACTGTACCTGGATCCTGAATCACGATCCCTCCCTGCTTCTTCCGTCCGGTGACTCGACCAAGACAGAGTTTAGATACCTTACCTGGATCCTGAATCACGATCCCTCCCTGCCTATTCCGTCCGGCGACTCGACCAAGACAGAGGATACTGTACTTGGATCCTGAATCACGATCCCTCCCTTCCTCTTCCGTCCGGCGACTAGACCAAGATAGATGTTAGATACTATACCTGGATCCTGAATCACGACCCCTCCTGCCTCTTCCATCCGGCGACTCGACCAAGACACATGTTAGATAATGTACCTGGATCCTGAATCACGACCCCTCCTGCCTCTTCCGTCCGGCGAATAGACCAAGAAAGAGTTTAGATACTGTACCTGGATCCTGAATCACGATCCCTCCCTGCCTCTTCCGTCCGGCGACTCGACCAAGACAGAGTTTAGATACTTTACCTGGATCCTGAATCACGATCCCTCCCTGCCTCTTCCGTCCGGCGACTCAACCAAAAGAGAGTTTAGATACTGTACCTGGATCCTGAATCACGATCCCTCCCTGCCTCTTCCGTCCGGCGACTCGACCAAGACAGAGTTTAGATACTTTACCTGGATCCTGAATCACGATCCCTCCCTGCCTCTTCAGTCCGGCGACTCGACCAAGACAGAGTTTAGATACTTTACCTGGATCCTGAATCACGATCCCTCCCTGCCTCTTCCGTCCGGCGACTGGACCAAGACAGAGTTTAGATACTGTACCTGGATCCTGAATCACGATCCCTCCCTGCCTCTTCCGTCTCGCGACTCGACCAAGACAGATGTTAGATAATGTACCTGGATCCTGAATCACGATCCCTCCCTGCCTCTTCCGTCTGGCGACTCGACCAAGACAGAGTTTAGATACTTTACCTGGATCCTGAATCACGATCCCTCCCTGCCTCTTCCGTCCGGCGACTCGACCAAGACAGAGTTTAGATACTTTACCTGGATCCTGAATCACGATCCCTCCCTTCCTCTTCCGTCCGGCGACTAGACCAAGACAGAGTTTAGATACTTTAACTGGATCCTGAATCACGATCCCTCCCTGCCTCTTCCGTCCGGCGACTCGACCAAGACAGAGTTTAGATACTGTACCTGGATCCTGAATCACGATCCCTCCCTGCCTCTTCCATCTCGCGACTAGACCAAGACAGATGTTAGATAATGTACCTGGATCCTGAATCACGATCCCTCCCTGCCTCTTCCGTCCGGCGACTCGACCAAGACAGAGTTTAGATACTTTACCTGGATCCTGAATCACGATCCCTCACTGCCTATTCCATCCGGCGACTCGACCAAGACAGAGGATACTGTACTTGGATTCTGAATCACGATCCCTCCCTTCCTCTTCCGTCCGGCGACTAGACCAAGAAAGATGTTAGATAATGTACCTGGATCCTGAATCACGACCCCTACTGCCTCTTCCGTTTGGCGACTAGACCAAGACAGAGTTTAGATACTGTACCTGGATCCTGAATCACGATCCCTCCCTGCCTCTTCCGCCCGGCGACTCGACCAAGACAGAGTTTAGATACTTTACCTGGATCCTGAATCACGATCCCTCTCTGCCTCTTCCGTCCGGCGACTCGACCAAGACAGAGTTTAGATACTTTACCTGGATCCTGAATCACGATCCCTCCCTGCTTCTTCAGTCCGGCGACTTGACCAAGACAGAGTTTAGATACTTTACCTGGATCCTGAATCACGATCCCTCCCTGCCTCTTCCATCTCGCGACTAGACCAAGAAAGATGTTAGATAATGTACCTGGATCCTGAATCACGACCCCTCCTGCCTCTTCTGTCAGCCGACTAGACCAAGACAGAGTTTAGATACTTTACCTGGATCCTGAATCACGATCCCTCCCTGCCTCTTCCGTCCGGCGACTCGACCAAGACAGAGTTTAGATACTGTACCTGGATCCTGAATCACGATCCCTCCCTGCCTCTTCCATCTCGCGACTCGACCAAGACAGATGTTAGATAATGTTCCTGGATCCTGAATCACGATCCCTCCCTGCCTCTTCCGTCCGGCGACTCGACCAAGACAGAGTTTAGATACTTTACCTGGATCCTGAATCACGATCCCTCCCTGCCTCTTCCGTCCGGCGACTCAACCACGACAGAGTTTAGATACTTTACCTGGATCCTGAATCACGATCCCTCCCTGCCTATTCCATCCGGCGACTCGACCAAGACAGAGGATACTGTACTTGGATCCTGAATCACGATCCCTCCCTTCCTCTTCCGTCTGGCGACTAGACCAAGACAGATGTTAGATAATGTACCTGGATCCTGAATCACGACCCCTCCTGCCTCTTCCGTCCGGCGACTCGACCAAGACAGAGTTTAGATACTTTACCTGGATCCTGAATCACGATCCCTCCCTGCCTCTTCCGTCCGGCGACTCGACCAAGACAGAGTTTAGATACTTTACCTGGATCCTGAATCACGATCCCTCCCTGCTTCTTCCGTCCGTTGACTCGACCAAGACAGAGTTTAGATACTTTACCTGGATCCTGAATCACGATCCCTCCCTGCCTGTTCCGTCCGGCGACTCGACCAAGACAGAGGATACTGTACTTGGATTCTGAATCACGATCCCTCCCTTCCTCTTCCGTCCGGCGACTAGATCAAGACAGATGTTAGATAATGTACCTGGATCCTGAATCACGACCCCTCCTGCCTCTTCCGTCTGGTGACTTGACCAAGACAAAGTTTAGATACTTTACCTGGATCCTGAATCACGATCCCTCCCTGCCTCTTCCGTCCGGCGACTCGACCAAGACAGAGTTTAGATACTTTACCTGGATCCTGAATCACGATCCCTCCCTGCCTCTTCCGTCCGGCGACTCGACCAAGACAGAGTTTAGATACTTTACCTGGATCCTGAATCACGATCCCTCCCTTCCTCTTCCGTCCGGCGACTAGACCAAGACAGAGTTGAGAAACTTTACCTGGATCCTGAATCACGATCCCTCCCTGCCTCTTCCGTCCGGCGACTCGACCAAGACAGAGTTTAGATACTGTACCTGGATCCTGAATCACGATCCCTCCCTGCCTCTTCCATCTCGCGACTCGACCAAGACAGATGTTAGATTATGTACCTGGATCCTGAATCACGATCCCTCCCTGCCTCTTCCGTCCGGCGACTCGACCAAAACAGTGTTTAGATACTGTACCTGGATCCTGAATCACGATCCCTCCCTGCCTCTTCCATCCGGCGACTCGACCAAGACCGAGGTTACTGTACTTGGATCCTGAATCACGATCCCTCCCATCCTCTTCCGACCGGCGACTAGACCAAGACAGATGTTAGATAATGTACCTGGATCCTGAATCACGACCCCTCCTGCCTCTTCCGTCCGGCGACTCGACCAAGACAGAGTTTAGATACTTTACCTGGATCCTGAATCACGATCCCTCCCTGCCTCTTCCGTCCGGCGACTCGACCAAGACACATGTTAGATAATGTACCTGGATCCTGAATCACGATCCCTCCCTGCCTCTTCCGTCCGGCGACTCGACCAAGACAGAGTTTAGATACTTTACCTGGATCCTGAATCACGATCCCTCCCTGCTTCTTCCATCCGGCGACTCGAACAAGACAGAGGATACTGTACTTGGAATCTGAATCACGATCCCTCCCTTCCTTTTCCGTCCGGCGACTAGACCAATACAGATGTTAGATAATGTACCTGGATCCTGAATCACGACCCCTCCTGCCTCTTCCGTCTGTCGACTAGACCAAGACAGAGTTTAGATACTGTACCTGGATCCTGAATCACGATCCCTCCCTGCCTCTTCCGTCCGGTGACTCGACCAAGACAGAGGATACTGTACTTGGATCCTGAATCACGATCCCTCCCTTCTTCTTCCGTCCGGCGACTAGACCAAGACAGATGTTAGATAATGTACCTGGATCCTGAATCACGACCCCTCCTGCCTCTTCCGTCCGGCGACTCGACCAAGACAGAGTTTAGATACTGTACCTGGATCCTGAATCACGATCCCTCCCTGCCTCTTCCGTCCGGTGACTCGACCAAGACAGAGTTTAGATACTTTACCTGGATCCTGAATCACGATCCCTCCCTGCCTCTTCAGTCCGGTGACTCGACCAAGACACATGTTAGATAAGGTACCTGGATCCTGAATCACGATCCCTCCCTGCCTCTTCCGTCCGGCGACTCGACCAAGACAGAGTTTAGATACTTTACCTGGATCCTGAATCACGATCCCTCCCTGCTTCTTCCGTCCGGCGACTCGACCAAGACAGAGTTTAGATACTATACCTGGATCCTGAATCACGATCCCTCCCTGCCTATTCTGTCCGGCGACTCGACCAAGACAGAGGATACTGTACTTGGAATCTGAATCATGATCCCACCCTTCCTCTTCCATCCGGCGACTAGACCAAGACAGATGTTAGATAATGTACCTGGATCCTGAATCACGACCCCTCCTGCCTCTTCCGTCCGGCGACTCGACCAAGACAGAGTTTAGATACTTTACCTGGATCCTGAATCACGATCCCTCCCTGCCTCTTCCGTCCGGCGACTCGACCAAGACAGAGGATACTGTACTTGGATTCTGAATCACGATCCCTCCCTTCCTCTTCCGTCCGGCGACTAGATCAAGACAGATGTTAGATAATGTACCTGGATCCTGAATCACGACCCCTCCTGCCTCTTCCGTCTGGTGACTTGACCAAGACAGAGTTTAGATACTTTACCTGGATCCTGAATCACGATCCCTCCCTGCCTCTTCCGTCCGGCGACTCGACCAAGACAGAGTTTAGATACTTTACCTGGATCCTGAATCACGATCCCTCCCTGCCTCTTCCGTCCGGCGACTCGACCAAGACAGAGTTTAGATACTTTACCTGGATCCTGAATCACGATCCCTCCCTTCCTCTTCCGTCCGGCGACTAGACCAAGACAGAGTTGAGATACTTTACCTGGATCCTGAATCACGATCCCTCCCTGCCTCTTCCGTCCGGCGACTCGACCAAGACAGAGTTTAGATACTGTACCTGGATCCTGAATCACGATCCCTCCCTGCCTCTTCCATCTCGCGACTCGACCAAGACAGATGTTAGATAATGTACCTGGATCCTGAATCACGATCCCTCCCTGCCTCTTCCGTCCGGCGACTCGACCAAAACAGAGTTTAGATACTGTACCTGGATCCTGAATCACGATCCCTCCCTGCCTCTTCCATCCGGCGACTCGACCAAGACCGAGGTTACTGTACTTGGATCCTGAATCACGATCCCTCCCATCCTCTTCCGACCGGCGACTAGACCAAGACAGATGTTAGATAATGTACCTGGATCCTGAATCACGACCCCTCCTGCCTCTTCCGTCTGGCGACTCGACCAAGACAGAGTTTAGATACTTTACCTGGATCCTGAATCACGATCCCTCCCTGCCTCTTCCGTCCGGCGACTCGACCAAGACACATGTTAGATAATGTACCTGGATCCTGAATCACGATCCCTCCCTGCCTCTTCCGTCCGGCGACTCGACCAAGACAGAGTTTTTATACTTTACCTGGATCCTGAATCACGATCCCTCCCTGCTTCTTCCGTCCGGCGACTCGAACAAGACAGAGGATACTGTACTTGGAATCTGAATCATGATCCCTCCCTTCCTCTTCCGTCCGGCGACTAGACCAATACAGATGTTAGATAATGTACCTGGATCCTGAATCACGACCCCTCCTGCCTCTTCCGTCTGTCGACTAGACCAAGACAGAGTTTAGATACTGTACCTGGATCCTGAATCACGATCCCTCCCTGCCTCTTCCGTCCGGCGACTCGACCAAAACAGAGTTTAGATACTGTTCCTGGAACCTGAATCACAACCCCTCCTGCCTCTTCCGTCCGGTGACTCGACCAAGACAGAGTTTAGATATTGTACCTGGATCCTGAATCACGATCCCTCCCTGCCTATTCCGTCCGGTGACTCGACCAAGACAGAGGATACTGTACTTGGATTCTGAATCACGATCCCTCCCTTCCTCTTCCGTCCGGCGACTAGATCAAGACAGATGTTAGATAATGTACCTGGATCCTGAATCACGACCCCTCCTGCCTCTTCCGTCTGGTGACTTGACCAAGACAGAGTTTAGATACTTTACCTGGATCCTGAATCACGATCCCTCCCTGCCTCTTCCGTCCGGCGACTCGACCAAGACAGAGTTTAGATACTTTACCTGGATCCTGAATCACGATCCCTCCCTGCCTCTTCCGTCCGGCGACTCGACCAAGACAGAGTTTAGATACTTTACCTGGATCCTGAATCACGATCCCTCCCTTCCTCTTCCGTCCGGCGACTAGACCAAGACAGAGTTGAGATACTTTACCTGGATCCTGAATCACGATCCCTCCCTGCCACTTCCGTCCGGCGACTCGACCAAGACAGAGTTTAGATACTGTACCTGGATCCTGAATCACGATCCCTCCCTGCCTCTTCCATCTCGCGACTCGACCAAGACAGATGTTAGATAATGTACCTGGATCCTGAATCACGATCCCTCCCTGCCTCTTCCGTCCGGCGACTCGACCAAAACAGAGTTTAGATACTGTACCTGGATCCTGAATCACGATCCCTCCCTGCCTCTTCCATCCGGCGACTCGACCAAGACCGAGGTTACTGTACTTGGATCCTGAATCACGATCCCTCCCATCCTCTTCCGACCGGCGACTAGACCAAGACAGATGTTAGATAATGTACCTGGATCCTGAATCACGACCCCTCCTGCCTCTTCCGTCCGGCGACTCGACCAAGACAGAGTTTAGATACTTTACCTGGATCCTGAATTACGATCCCTCCCATCCTCTTCCGACCGGCGACTCGACCAAGACACATGTTAGATAATGTACCTGGATCCTGAATCACGATCCCTCCCTGCCTCTTCCGTCCGGCGACTCGACCAAGACAGAGTTTAGATACTTTACCTGGATCCTGAATCACGATCCCTCCCTGCTTCTTCCGTCCGGCGACTCGAACAAGACAGAGGATACTGTACTTGGAATCTGAATCATGATCCCTCCCTTCCTCTTCCGTCCGGCGACTAGACCAATACAGATGTTAGATAATGTACCTGGATCCTGAATCACGACCCCTCCTGCCTCTTCCGTCTGTCGACTAGACCAAGACAGAGTTTAGATACTGTACCTGGATCCTGAATCACGATCCCTCCCTGCCTCTTCCGTCCGGCGACTCGACCAAAACAGAGTTTAGATACTGTTCCTGGATCCTGAATCACAACCCCTCCTGCCTCTTCCGTCCGGTGACTCGACCAAGACAGAGTTTAGATATTGTACCTGGATCCTGAATCACGATCCCTCCCTGCCTATTCCGTCCGGTGACTCGACCAAGACAGAGGATACTGTACTTGGATCCTGAATCACGATCCCTCCCTTCTTCTTCCGTCCGGCGACTAGACCAAGACAGATGTTAGATAATGTACCTGGATCCTGAATCACGACCCCTCCTGCCTCTTCCGTCCGGCGACTCGACCAAGACAGAGTTTAGATACTGTACCTGGATCCTGAATCACGATCCCTCCCTGCCTCTTCCGTCCGGCGACTCGACCAAGACAGAGTTTAGATACTTTACCTGGATCCTGAATCACGATCCCTCCCTGACTCTTCCGTCCGGTGACTCGACCAAGACACATGTTAGATAAGGTACCTGGATCCTGAATCACGATCCCTCCCTGCCTCTTCCGTCCGGCGACTCGACCAAGACAGAGTTTAGATACTGTACCTGGATCCTGAATCACGATCCCTCCCTGCCTCTTCCGTCCGGCGACTCGACCAAGACAGAGTTTAGATACTTTACCTGGATCCTGAATCACGATCCCTCCCTGCCTCTTCCGTCCGGCGACTCGACCAAGACAGAGTTTAGATACTTTACCTGGATCCTGAATCACGATCCCTCCCTGCCTCTTCCGTCCGGCGACTCGACCAAGACAGAGGATACTGTACTTGGATCCTGAATCACGATCCCTCCCTTCCTCTTCCGTCCGGCGACTAGACCAAGACAGATGTTAGATAATGTACCTGGATCCTGAATCACTACCCCTCCTGCCTCTTCCGTCCGGCGACTCGACCAAGACAGACTTTAGATACTGTACCTGGATCCTGAATCACGATCCCTCCCTGCCTCTTCCGTCCGGCGACTCGACCAAGACACATGTTAGATAATGTACCTGGATCCTGAATCACGATCCCTCCCTAGCTCTTCCGTCCGGCGACTCGACCAAGACAGAGTTAAGATACTTTACCTGGATCCTGAATCACGATCCCTCCCTGCCTCTTCCGTCCGGCGACTCAACCACGACAGAGTTTATATACTTTACCTGGATCCTGAATCACGATCCCTCCCTGCCTATTCCATCCGGCGACTCGACCAAGACAGAGGATACTGTACTTGGATCCTGAATAATCACGATCCCTCCCTTCCTCTTCCGTCTGGCGACTAGACCAAGACAGATGTTAGATAATGTACCTGGATCCTGAATCACGACCCCTCCTGCCTCTTCCGTCCGGCGACTCGACCAAGACAGAGTTTAGATACTTTACCTGGATCCTGAATCACGATCCCTCCCTGCCTCTTCCGTCCGGCGACTCGACCAAGACACATGTTAGATAATGTAACTGGATCCTGAATTACGATCCCTCCCTGCCTCTTCCGTCCGGCGACTCGACCAAGACAGAGTTTAGATACTTTACCTGGATCCTGAATCACGATCCCTCCCTGCCTCTTCCGTCCGGCGACTCGACCAAGACAGAGTTTAGATACTTTACCTGGATCCTGAATCACGATCCCTCCCTTCCTCTTCCGTCCGGCGACTAGACCAAGACAGAGTTGAGATACTTTACCTGGATCCTGAATCACGATCCCTCCCTGCCTCTTCCGTCCGGCGACTCGACCAAGACCGAGGATACTGTACTTGGATTCTGAATCACGATCCCTCCCTTCCACTTCCGTCCGGCGACTAGACCAAGACAGATGTTAGATAATGTACCTGGATCCTGAATCACTACCCCTCCTGCCTCTTCCGTCCGGCGACTCGACCAAGACAGACTTTAGATACTGTACCTGGATCCTGAATCACGATCCCTCCCTGCCTCTTCCGTCCGGCGACTCGACCAAGACACATGTTAGATAATGTACCTGGATCCTGAATCACGATCCCTCCCTAGCTCTTCTGTCCGGCGACTCGACCAAGACAGAGTTTAGATACTTTACCTGGATCCTGAATCACGATCCCTCCCTGCCTCTTCCGTCCGGCGACTCAACCACGACAGAGTTTATATACTTTACCTGGATCCTGAATCACGATCCCTCCCTGCCTATTCCATCCAGCGACTCGACCAAGACAGAGGATACTGTACTTGGATCCTGAATCACGATCCCTCCCTTCCTCTTCCGTCTGGCGACTAGACCAAGACAGATGTTAGATACTGCACCGACACACTTTATTCGAGCAAATACCCGGTATGTACCTGGCAGATACCTGGAATGCGCCGCTCCTCACCTCTGACAAGCCCCGTTGCATTTGCCTTCCCAGCCTGGGTTCATGCCTGGCTGATGGGCGGCTGATCTGTTAAATGAGGATGATTAGGATTTAATAGGCTGCAATGCTTCGGGTGTCTACCAGATGGCATAAATTCATGAATTGTAATGCAGTGTATATATATATACTGTGCAGTATTGCAGCCAGCGGGAATAAAATGCTTCAATCCCTGCCTGAAAAATAACTCAATGTACTCGGGCAGAAAACAGTCACAAACCTCAATACACCCGGGTATACCCGAATTCGTGGGACTAGCCAAGCTCGAATAAAGTGTGTCGCCAGTGTAATGTACCTGGATCCTGAATCACGACCCCTCCTGCCTCTTCCGTCCGGCGACTCGACCAAGACAGAGTTTAGATACTTTACCTGGATCCTGAATCACGATCCCTCCCTGCTTCTTCCGTCCGGCGACTCGAACAAGACAGAGGATACTGTACTTGGAATCTGAATCATGATCCCTCCCTTCCTCTTCCGTCCGGCGACTAGACCAATACAGTTGTTAGATAATGTACCTGGATCCTGAATCACGACCCCTCCTGCCTCTTCCGTCTGTCGACTAGACCAAGACAGAGTTTAGATACTGTACCTGGATCCTGAATCACGATCCCTCCCTGCCTCTTCCGTCCGGCGACTCGACCAAAACAGAGTTTAGATACTGTTCCTGGATCCTGAATCACAACCCCTCCTGCCTCTTCCGTCCGGTGACTCGACCAAGACAGAGTTTAGATATTGTACCTGGATCCTGAATCACGATCCCTCCCTGCCTATTCCGTCCGGTGACTCGACCAAGACAGAGGATACTGTACTTGGATTCTGAATCACGATCCCTCCCTTCCTCTTCCGTCCGGCGACTAGATCAAGACAGATGTTAGATAATGTACCTGGATCCTGAATCACGACCCCTCCTGCCTCTTCCGTCTGGTGACTTGACCAAGACAGAGTTTAGATACTTTACCTGGATCCTGAATCACGATCCCTCCCTGCCTCTTCCGTCCGGCGACTCGACCAAGACAGAGTTTAGATACTTTACCTGGATCCTGAATCACGATCCCTCCCTGCCTCTTCCGTCCGGCGACTCGACCAAGACAGAGTTTAGATACTTTACCTGGATCCTGAATCACGATCCCTCCCTTCCTCTTCCGTCCGGCGACTAGACCAAGACAGAGTTGAGATACTTTACCTGGATCCTGAATCACGATCCCTCCCTGCCTCTTCCGTCCGGCGACTCGACCAAGACAGAGTTTAGATACTGTACCTGGATCCTGAATCACGATCCCTCCCTGCCTCTTCCATCTCGCGACTCGACCAAGACAGATGTTAGATAATGTACCTGGATCCTGAATCACGATCCCTCCCTGCCTCTTCCGTCCGGCGACTCGACCAAAACAGAGTTTAGATACTGTACCTGGATCCTGAATCACGATCCCTCCCTGCCTCTTCCATCCGGCGACTCGACCAAGACCGAGGTTACTGTACTTGGATCCTGAATCACGATCCCTCCCATCCTCTTCCGACCGGCGACTAGACCAAGACAGATGTTAGATAATGTACCTGGATCCTGAATCACGACCCCTCCTGCCTCTTCCGTCCGGCGACTCGACCAAGACAGAGTTTAGATACTTTACCTGGATCCTGAATTACGATCCCTCCCTGCCTCTTCCGTCCGGCGACTCGACCAAGACACATGTTAGATAATGTACCTGGATCCTGAATCACGATCCCTCCCTGCCTCTTCCGTCCGGCGACTCGACCAAGACAGAGTTTAGATACTTTACCTGGATCCTGAATCACGATCCCTCCCTGCTTCTTCCGTCCGGCGACTCGAACAAGACAGAGGATACTGTACTTGGAATCTGAATCATGATCCCTCCCTTCCTCTTCCGTCCGGCGACTAGACCAATACAGATGTTAGATAATGTACCTGGATCCTGAATCACGACCCCTCCTGCCTCTTCCGTCTGTCGACTAGACCAAGACAGAGTTTAGATACTGTACCTGGATCCTGAATCACGATCCCTCCCTGCCTCTTCCGTCCGGCGACTCGACCAAAACAGAGTTTAGATACTGTTCCTGGATCCTGAATCACAACCCCTCCTGCCTCTTCCGTCCGGTGACTCGACCAAGACAGAGTTTAGATATTGTACCTGGATCCTGAATCACGATCCCTCCCTGCCTATTCCGTCCGGTGACTCGACCAAGACAGAGGATACTGTACTTGGATCCTGAATCACGATCCCTCCCTTCTTCTTCCGTCCGGCGACTAGACCAATACAGATGTTAGATAATGTACCTGGATCCTGAATCACGACCCCTCCTGCCTCTTCCGTCCGGCGACTCGACCAAGACAGAGTTTAGATACTTTACCTGGATCCTGAATCACGATCCCTCCCTGCCTCTTCCGTCCGGCGACTCGACCAAGACAGAGGATACTGTACTTGGATCCTGAATCACGTTCCCTCCCTTCCTCTTCCGTCCGGCGACTAGACCAAGACAGATGTTAGATAATGTACCTGGATCCTGAATCACTACCCCTCCTGCCTCTTCCGTCCGGCGACTCGACCAAGACAGACTTTAGATACTGTACCTGGATCCTGAATCACGATCCCTCCCTGCCTCTTCCGTCCGGCGACTCGACCAAGACACATGTTAGATAATGTACCTGGATCCTGAATCACGATCCCTCCCTAGCTCTTCCGTCCGGCGACTCGACCAAGACAGAGTTAAGATACTTTACCTGGATCCTGAATCACGATCCCTCCCTGCCTCTTCCGTCCGGCGACTCAACCACGACAGAGTTTATATACTTTACCTGGATCCTGAATCACGATCCCTCCCTGCCTATTCCATCCGGCGACTCGACCAAGACAGAGGATACTGTACTTGGATCCTGAATAATCACGATCCCTCCCTTCCTCTTCCGTCTGGCGACTAGACCAAGACAGATGTTAGATAATGTACCTGGATCCTGAATCACGACCCCTCCTGCCTCTTCCGTCCGGCGACTCGACCAAGACAGAGTTTAGATACTTTACCTGGATCCTGAATCACGATCCCTCCCTGCCTCTTCCGTCCGGCGACTCGACCAAGACACATGTTAGATAATGTAACTGGATCCTGAATTACGATCCCTCCCTGCCTCTTCCGTCCGGCGACTCGACCAAGACAGAGTTTAGATACTTTACCTGGATCCTGAATCACGATCCCTCCCTGCCTCTTCCGTCCGGCGACTCGACCAAGACAGAGTTTAGATACTTTACCTGGATCCTGAATCACGATCCCTCCCTTCCTCTTCCGTCCGGCGACTAGACCAAGACAGAGTTGAGATACTTTACCTGGATCCTGAATCACGATCCCTCCCTGCCTCTTCCGTCCGGCGACTCGACCAAGACCGAGGATACTGTACTTGGATTCTGAATCACGATCCCTCCCTTCCACTTCCGTCCGGCGACTAGACCAAGACAGATGTTAGATAATGTACCTGGATCCTGAATCACTACCCCTCCTGCCTCTTCCGTCCGGCGACTCGACCAAGACAGACTTTAGATACTGTACCTGGATCCTGAATCACGATCCCTCCCTGCCTCTTCCGTCCGGCGACTCGACCAAGACACATGTTAGATAATGTACCTGGATCCTGAATCACGATCCCTCCCTAGCTCTTCTGTCCGGCGACTCGACCAAGACAGAGTTTAGATACTTTACCTGGATCCTGAATCACGATCCCTCCCTGCCTCTTCCGTCCGGCGACTCAACCACGACAGAGTTTATATACTTTATCTGGATCCTGAATCACGATCCCTCCCTGCCTATTCCATCCAGCGACTCGACCAAGACAGAGGATACTGTACTTGGATCCTGAATCACGATCCCTCCCTTCCTCTTCCGTCTGGCGACTAGACCAAGACAGATGTTAGATAATGTACCTGGATCCTGAATCACGACCCCTCCTGCCTCTTCCGTCCGGCGACTCGACCAAGACAGAGTTTAGATACTTTACCTGGATCCTGAATCACGATCCCTCCCTGCTTCTTCCGTCCGGCGACTCGAACAAGACAGAGGATACTGTACTTGGAATCTGAATCATGATCCCTCCCTTCCTCTTCCGTCCGGCGACTAGACCAATACAGTTGTTAGATAATGTACCTGGATCCTGAATCACGACCCCTCCTGCCTCTTCCGTCTGTCGACTAGACCAAGACAGAGTTTAGATACTGTACCTGGATCCTGAATCACGATCCCTCCCTGCCTCTTCCGTCCGGCGACTCGACCAAAACAGAGTTTAGATACTGTTCCTGGATCCTGAATCACAACCCCTCCTGCCTCTTCCGTCCGGTGACTCGACCAAGACAGAGTTTAGATATTGTACCTGGATCCTGAATCACGATCCCTCCCTGCCTATTCCGTCCGGTGACTCGACCAAGACAGAGGATACTGTACTTGGATTCTGAATCACGATCCCTCCCTTCCTCTTCCGTCCGGCGACTAGATCAAGACAGATGTTAGATAATGTACCTGGATCCTGAATCACGACCCCTCCTGCCTCTTCCGTCTGGTGACTTGACCAAGACAGAGTTTAGATACTTTACCTGGATCCTGAATCACGATCCCTCCCTGCCTCTTCCGTCCGGCGACTCGACCAAGACAGAGTTTAGATACTTTACCTGGATCCTGAATCACGATCCCTCCCTGCCTCTTCCGTCCGGCGACTCGACCAAGACAGAGTTTAGATACTTTACCTGGATCCTGAATCACGATCACTCCCTTCCTCTTCCGTCCGGCGACTAGACCAAGACAGAGTTGAGATACTTTACCTGGATCCTGAATCACGATCCCTCCCTGCCTCTTCCGTCCGGCGACTCGACCAAGACAGAGTTTAGATACTGTACCTGGATCCTGAATCACGATCCCTCCCTGCCTCTTCCATCTCGCGACTCGACCAAGACAGATGTTAGATAATGTACCTGGATCCTGAATCACGATCCCTCCCTGCCTCTTCCGTCCGGCGACTCGACCAAAACAGAGTTTAGATACTGTACCTGGATCCTGAATCACGATCCCTCCCTGCCTCTTCCATCCGGCGACTCGACCAAGACCGAGGTTACTGTACTTGGATCCTGAATCACGATCCCTCCCATCCTCTTCCGACCGGCGACTAGACCAAGACAGATGTTAGATAATGTACCTGGATCCTGAATCACGACCCCTCCTGCCTCTTCCGTCCGGCGACTCGACCAAGACAGAGTTTAGATACTTTACCTGGATCCTGAATTACGATCCCTCCCTGCCTCTTCCGTCCGGCGACTCGACCAAGACACATGTTAGATAATGTACCTGGATCCTGAATCACGATCCCTCCCTGCCTCTTCCGTCCGGCGACTCGACCAAGACAGAGTTTAGATACTTTACCTGGATCCTGAATCACGATCCCTCCCTGCTTCTTCCGTCCGGCGACTCGAACAAGACAGAGGATACTGTACTTGGAATCTGAATCATGATCCCTCCCTTCCTCTTCCGTCCGGCGACTAGACCAATACAGATGTTAGATAATGTACCTGGATCCTGAATCACGACCCCTCCTGCCTCTTCCGTCTGTCGACTAGACCAAGACAGAGTTTAGATACTGTACCTGGATCCTGAATCACGATCCCTCCCTGCCTCTTCCGTCCGGCGACTCGACCAAAACAGAGTTTAGATACTGTTCCTGGATCCTGAATCACAACCCCTCCTGCCTCTTCCGTCCGGTGACTCGACCAAGACAGAGTTTAGATATTGTACCTGGATCCTGAATCACGATCCCTCCCTGCCTATTCCGTCCGGTGACTCGACCAAGACAGAGGATACTGTACTTGGATCCTGAATCACGATCCCTCCCTTCTTCTTCCGTCCGGCGACTAGACCAATACAGATGTTAGATAATGTACCTGGATCCTGAATCACGACCCCTCCTGCCTCTTCCGTCCGGCGACTCGACCAAGACAGAGTTTAGATACTGTACCTGGATCCTGAATCACGATCCCTCCCTGCCTCTTCCGTCCGGCGACTCGACCAAGACAGAGTTTAGATACTTTACCTGGATCCTGAATCACGATCCCTCCCTGCCTCTTCCATCCGGTGACTCGACCAAGACACATGTTAGATAAGGTACCTGGATCCTGAATCACGATCCCTCCCTGCCTCTTCCGTCCGGCGACTCGACCAAGACAGAGTTTAGATACTGTACCTGGATCCTGAATCACGATCCCTCCCTGCCTCTTCCGTCCGGCGACTAGACCAAGACAGAGTTTAGATACTTTACCTGGATCCTGAATCACGATCCCTCCCTGCCTCTTCCGTCCGGCGACTCGACCAAGACAGAGTTTAGATACTTTACCTGGATCCTGAATCACGATCCCTCCCTGCCTCTTCCGTCCGGCGACTCGACCAAGACAGAGGATACTGTACTTGGATCCTGAATCACGATCCCTCCCTTCCTCTTCCGTCCGGCGACTAGACCAAGACAGATGTTAGATAATGTACCTGGATCCTGAATCACTACCCCTCCTGCCTCTTCCGTCCGGCGACTCGACCAAGACAGACTTTAGATACTGTACCTGGATCCTGAATCACGATCCCTCCCTGCCTCTTTCGTCCGGCGACTCGACCAAGACACATGTTAGATAATGTACCTGGATCCTGAATCACGATCCCTCCCTAGCTCTTCCGTCCGGCGACTCGACCAAGACAGAGTTTAGATACTTTACCTGGATCCTGAATCACGATCCCTCCCTGCCTCTTCCGTCCGGCGACTCAACCACGACAGAGTTTATATACTTTACCTGGATCCTGAATCACGATCCCTCCCTGCCTATTCCATCCGGCGACTCGACCAAGACAGAGGATACTGTACTTGGATCCTGAATAATCACGATCCCTCCCTTCCTCTTCCGTCTGGCGACTAGACCAAGACAGATGTTAGATAATGTACCTGGATCCTGAATCACGACCCCTCCTGCCTCTTCCGTCCGGCGACTCGACCAAGACAGAGTTTAGATACTTTACCTGGATCCTGAATCACGATCCCTCCCTGCCTCTTCCGTCCGGCGACTCGACCAAGACACATGTTAGATAATGTAACTGGATCCTGAATTACGATCCCTCCCTGCCTCTTCCGTCCGGCGACTCGACCAAGACAGAGTTTAGATACTTTACCTGGATCCTGAATCACGATCCCTCCCTGCCTCTTCCGTCCGGCGACTCGACCAAGACAGAGTTTAGATACTTTACCTGGATCCTGAATCACGATCCCTCCCTTCCTCTTCCGTCCGGCGACTAGACCAAGACAGAGTTGAGATACTTTACCTGGATCCTGAATCACGATCCCTCCCTGCCTCTTCCGTCCGGCGACTCGACCAAGACCGAGGATACTGTACTTGGATTCTGAATCACGATCCCTCCCTTCCACTTCCGTCCGGCGACTAGACCAAGACAGATGTTAGATAATGTACCTGGATCCTGAATCACTACCCCTCCTGCCTCTTCCGTCCGGCGACTCGACCAAGACAGACTTTAGATACTGTACCTGGATCCTGAATCACGATCCCTCCCTGCCTCTTCCGTCCGGCGACTCGACCAAGACACATGTTAGATAATGTACCTGGATCCTGAATCACGATCCCTCCCTAGCTCTTCTGTCCGGCGACTCGACCAAGACAGAGTTTAGATACTTTACCTGGATCCTGAATCACGATCCCTCCCTGCCTCTTCCGTCCGGCGACTCAACCACGACAGAGTTTATATACTTTACCTGGATCCTGAATCACGATCCCTCCCTGCCTATTCCATCCAGCGACTCGACCAAGACAGAGGATACTGTACTTGGATCCTGAATCACGATCCCTCCCTTCCTCTTCCGTCTGGCGACTAGACCAAGACAGATGTTAGATAATGTACCTGGATCCTGAATCGCGACCCCTCCTGCCTCTTCCGTCCGGCGACTCGACCAAGACAGAGTTTAGATACTTTACCTGGATCCTGAATTACGATCCCTCCCTGCCTCTTCCGTCCGGCGACTCGACCAAGACAGAGTTTAGATACTTTACCTGGATCCTGAATCACGATCCCTCCCTGCCTCTTCCGTCCGGCGACTCGACCAAGACAGAGCTGAGATACTTTACCTGGATCCTGAATCACGATCCCTCCCTGCCTCTTCCGTCCGGCGACTCGACCAAGACAGAGGATACTGTACTTGGATTCTGAATCACGATCCCTCCCTTCCTCTTCCGTCCGGCGACTAGACCAAGACAGATGTTAGATAATGTACCTGGATCCTGAATCACGATCCCTCTCTGCCTCTTCCGTCCGGCGACTCGACCAAGACAGAGTTTAGATACTTTACCTGGATCCTGAATCACGATCCCTCCCTTCCTCTTCCGTCCGGCGACTAGACCAAGACAGAGTTGAGATACTTTACCTGGATCCTGAATCACGATCCCTCCCTGCCTCTTCCGTCCGGCGACTCGACCAAGACAGAGTTTAGATACTGTACCTGGATCCTGAATCACGATCCCTCCCTGCCTCTTCCATCTCGCGACTCGACCAAGACAGATGTTAGATAATGTACCTGGATCCTGAATCACGATCCCTCCCTGCCTCTTCCGTCCGGCGACTCGACCAAGACAGAGGATACTGTACTTGGATTCTGAATCACGATCCCTCCCTTCCTCTTCCGTCCGGCGACTAGACCAAGACAGATGTTAGATAATGTACCAGGATCCTGAATCACTATCCCTCTCTGCCTCTTCCGTCCGGCGACTCGACCAAGACAGAGTTTAGATACTTTACCTGGATCCTGAATCACGATCCCTCCCTGCCTCTTCCGTCCGGCGACTCGACCAAGACACATGTTAGATAATGTAACTGGATCCTGAATTACGATCCCTCCCTGCCTCTTCCGTCCGGCGACTCGACCAAGACAGAGTTTAGATACTTTACCTGGATCCTGAATCACGATCCCTCCCTGCCTCTTCCGTCCGGCGACTCGACCAAGACAGAGTTTAGATACTTTACCTGGATCCTGAATCACGATCCCTCCCTGCCTCTTCCGTCCGGCGACTCGACCAAGACAGAGTTTAGATACATTACCTGGATCCTGAATCACGATCCTTCCCTTCCTCTTCCGTCCGGCGACTAGACCAAGACAGAGTTTAGATACTTTACCTGGATCCTGAATCACGATCCCTCCCTGCCTCTTCCATCCGGCGACTCGACCAAGACCGAGGATACTGTACTTGGATCCTGAATCACGATCCCTCCCATCCTCTTCCGTCCGGCGACTAGACCAAGACAGATGTTAGATAATGTACCTGGATCCTGAATCACGACCCCTCCTGCCTCTTCCGTCCGGCGACTCGACCAAGACAGAGTTTAGATACTTTACCTGGATCCTGAATCACGATCCCTCCCTGCCTCTTCCGTCCGGCGACTCGACCAAGACACATGTTAGATAATGTACCTGGATCCTGAATCACGATCCCTCCCTGCCTCTTCCGTCCGGCGACTCGACCAAGACAGAGTTTAGATACTTTACCTGGATCCTGAATCACGATCCCTCCCTGCTTCTTCCGTCCGGCGACTCGAACAAGACAGAGGATACTGTACTTGGAATCTGAATCACGATCCCTCCCTTCCTCTTCCGTCCGGCGACTAGACCAATACAGATGTTAGATAATGTACCTGGATCCTGAATCACGACCCCTCCTGCCTCTTCCGTCTGGCGACTAGACCAAGACAGAGTTTAGATACTGTACCTGGATCCTGAATCACGATCCCTCCCTGCCTCTTCCATCCGGCGACTCGACCAAGACAGAGTTTAGATACTGTACCTGGATCCTGAATCACGATCCCTCCCTGCCTCTTCCGTCCGGCGACTCGACCAAGACAGAGTTTAGATACTTTACCTGGATCCTGAATCACGATCCCTCCCTGCCTCTTCGTCCGGCGACTCGACCAAGACAGAGTTTAGATACTTTACCTGGATCCTGAATCACGATCCCTCCCTGCCTCTTCCGTCCGGCGACTCGACCAAGACAGAGGATACTGTACTTGGATCCTGAATCACGATCCCTCCCTTCCTCTTCCGTCCGGCGACTAGACCAAGACAGATAATGTACCTGGATCCTGAATCACTACCCCTCCTGCCTCTTCCGTCCGGCGACTCGACCAAGACAGACTTTAGATACTGTACCTGGATCCTGAATCACGATCCCTCCCTGCCTCTTCCGTCCGGCGACTCGACCAAGACACATGTTAGATAATGTACCTGGATCCTGAATCACGATCCCTCCCTAGCTCTTCCGTCCGGCGACTCGACCGAGACAGAGTTTAGATACTTTACCTGGATCCTGAATCACGATCCCTCCCTGCCTCTTCCGTCCGGCGACTCAACCACGACAGAGTTTAGATACTTTACCTTGATCCTGTATCACGATCCCTCCCTGCCTATTCCATCCGGCGACTCGACCAAGACAGAGGATACTGTACTTGGATCCTGAATCACGATCCCTCCCTTCCTCTTCCGTCCGGCGACTAGACCAAGACAGAGTTGAGATACTTTACCTGGATCCTGAATCACGATCCCTCCCTGCCTCTTCCGTCCGGCGACTCGACCAAGACAGAGGATACTGTACTTGGATTCTGAATCACGATCCCTCCCTTCCTCTTCCGTCCGGCGACTAGACCAAGACAGATGTTAGATAATGTACCTGGATCCTGAATCACGATCCCTCTCTGCCTCTTCCGTCCGGCGATTCGACCAAGACAGAGTTTAGATACTTTACCTGGATCCTGAATCACGATCCCTCCCTTCCTCTTCCGTCCGGCGACTAGACCAAGACAGAGTTGAGATACTTTACCTGGATCCTGAATCACGATCCCTCCCTGCCTCTTCCGTCCGGCGACTCGACCAAGACAGAGTTTAGATACTGTACCTGGATCCTGAATCACGATCCCTCCCTGCCTCTTCCATCTCGCGACTCGACCAAGACAGATGTTAGATAATGTACCTGGATCCTGAATCACGATCCCTCCCTGCCTCTTCCGTCCGGCGACTCGACCAAAACAGAGTTTAGATACTGTACCTGGATCCTGAATCACGATCCCTCCCTGCCTCTTCCATCCGGCGACTCGACCAAGACCGAGGATACTGTACTTGGATCCTGAATCACGATCCCTCCCATCCTCTTCCGTCCGGCGACTAGACCAAGACAGATGTTAGATAATGTACCTGGATCCTGAATCACGACCCCTCCTGCCTCTTCCGTCCGGCGACTCGACCAAGACAGAGTTTAGATACTTTACCTGGATCCTGAATCACGATCCCTCCCTGCCTCTTCCGTCTGGCGACTCGACCAAGACACATGTTAGATAATGTACCTGGATCCTGAATCACGATCCCTCCCTGCCTCTTCCGTCCGGCGACTCGACCAAGACAGAGTTTAGATACTTTACCTGGATCCTGAATCACGATCCCTCCCTGCCTCTTCCGTCCGGCGACTCGACCAAGACAGAGTATGCTGTACTTGGATCCTGAATCACGATCCCTCCCTTCCTCTTCCGTCCGGCGACTAGACCAAGACAGATGTTAGATAATGTACCTGGATCCTGAATCACTACCCCTCCTGCCTCTTCCGTCCGGCGACTCGACCAAGACAGACTTTAGATACTGTACCTGGATCCTGAATCACGATCCCTCCCTGCCTCTTCCGTCCGGCGACTCGACCATGACACATGTTAGATAATGTACCTGGATCCTGAATCACGATCCCTCCCTAGCTCTTCCGTCCGGCGACTCGACCAAGACAGAGTTTAGATACTTTACCTGGATCCTGAATCACGATCCCTCCCTGCCTCTTCCGTCCGGCGACTCAACCACGACAGAGTTTAGATACTTTACCTGGATCCTGAATCACGATCCCTCCCTGCCTATTCCATCCGGCGACTCGAACAAGACAGAGGATACTGTACTTGGATCCTGAATCACGATCCCTCCCTTCCTCTTCCGTCTGGCGACTAGACCAAGACAGATGTTAGATAATGTACCTGGATCCTGAATCACGACCCCTCCTGCCTCTTCCGTCCGGCGACTCGACCAAGACACATGTTAGATAATGTACCTGGATCCTGAATCACGATCCCTCCCTGCCTCTTCCGTCCGGCGACTCGACCAAGACAGAGTTTAGATACTTTACCTGGATCCTGAATCACGATCCCTCCCTGCTTCTTCTGTCCGGCGACTCGAACAAGACAGAGGATACTGTACTTGGAATCTGAATCACGATCCCTCCCTTCCTCTTCCGTCCGGCGACTAGACCAATACAGATGTTAGATAATGTACCTGGATCCTGAATCACGACCCCTCCTGCCTCTTCCGTCTGGCGACTAGACCAAGACAGAGTTTAGATACTGTACCTGGATCCTGAATCACGATCCCTCCCTGCCTCTTCCGTCCGGCGACTCGACCAAGACAGAGTTTAGATACTGTACCTGGATCCTGAATCACGATCCCTCCCTGCCTCTTCCGTCCGGCGACTCGACCAAGACAGAGTTTAGATACTTTACCTGGATCCTGAATCACGATCCCTCCCTGCCTCTTCCGTCCGGCGACTCGACCAAGACAGAGGATACTGTACTTGGATCCTGAATCACGATCCCTCCCTTCCTCTTCCGTCCGGCGACTAGACCAAGACAGATGTTAGATAATGTACCTGGATCCTGAATCACTACCCCTCTTGCCTCTTCCGTCCGGCGACTCGACCAAGACAGACTTTAGATACTGTACCTGGATCCTGAATCACGATCCCTCCCTGCCTCTTCCGTCCGGCGACTCGACCAAGACACATGTTAGATAATGTACCTGGATCCTGAATCACGATCCCTCCCTAGCTCTTCCGTCCGGCGACTCGACCAAGACAGAGTTTAGATACTTTACCTGGATCCTGAATCACGATCCCTCCCTGCCTCTTCCGTCCGGCGACTCAACCACGACAGAGTTTAGATATTTACCTGGATCCTGAATCACGATCCCTCCCTGCCTATTCCATCCGGCGACTCGACCAAGACAGAGGATACTGTACTTGGATCTTGAATCACGATCCCTCCCTTCCTCTTCCGTCCGGCGACTAGATCAAGACAGATGTTAGATAATGTACCTGGATCCTGAATCACGATCCCTCCCTGCCTCTTCCGTCCGGCGACTCGACCAAGACAGAGTTTAGATACTTTACCTGGATCCTGAATCACGATCCCTCCCTGCCTCTTCCGTCCGGCGACTCGACCAAGACAGAGTTTAGATACTTTACCTGGATCCTGAATCACGATCCCTCCCTTCCTCTTCCGTCCGGCGACTAGACCAAGACAGAGTTGAGATACTTTAACTGGATCCTGAATCACGATCCCTCCCTGCCTCTTCCGTCCGGCGACTCGACCAAGACAGAGTTTAGATACTGTACCTGGATCCTGAATCCCGATCCCTCCCTGCCTCTTCCGTCCGGCGACTCGACCAAGACAGAGGATACTGTACTTGGATCCTGAATCCCGATCCCTCTCTTCCTCTTCCGTCCGGCGACTAGACCAAGACAGATGTTAGATAATGTACCTGGATCCTGAATCACGATCCCTCCCTGCCTCTTCCGTCCGGTGACTCGACCAAGACAGAGTTTAGATACTATACCTGGATCCTGAATCACAATCCCTCCCTGCATCTTCCGTCCGGCGACTCGACCAAGACAGAGTTTAGGTAGTATGATTAAGTACATCATCTAGTAAATCTGTAATTGCATTAAACCTATCATACAACAAACCTACTTCTACTTTTGGGAATAAGCTCGCCGAAAATTGTTCTTCCCACAAACTACTTTTTAACTCTTGTGTATTTAGTGTATCTCTCCTGTTTCTGAGTCTACCTGTGAGCAATTAACATAACCGTAAGTTTGACTGATAAAACATCCTCCCACTGGGATATCATTCTATATCAGGCCTGCACAACTCCAGTCCTCGAGGGCCGCAAACAGGCCAGGTTTTCAGGATATCCCTACTTCAGCACAGCTGGCTCAATTAGTATTGTATTGTATTGTATGTCTTTATTTATATAGCACCATTAATGTACATAGCGCTTCACAGTAGTAATACATGGGGTACTCAAATAAATAACAGATAATATAAATAACAGATCATGGGAATAAGCGCTTTAGACATAAAAGTAACATTAAGGAAGAGAAGTCCCTGCCCCAAGGAGCTTACAGTCTAATTGGTAGGTAGGGAGAACGTACAGAGACAGTAGGAGGGAGTTCTGGTAAGTGCGTCTGCAGGGGGCCAAGCTTATGTATCATGTGTTCAGAATATCCACAGTGCTATTCATATGCTTCTTTAAGCAAGTGTGTCTTAAGGTGGGTCTTAAAGGTGGATAGTGAGGGTGCAAGTCGGGTACTAGGGGAAGGGCATTCCAGAGGTGTGGGGCAGTCAGTGAAAAAGGTTTAAGGTGGGAGAGGGTTTTAGATACAAAGGGGGTAAAAAGAAGACATCCTTGAGAAGAACGCAAGAGTCTGGATGGTGCATAACGAGAAACTAGGGCAGAGATGTAAAGAGGGGCAGAAGAGTGTAAAGCTTTAAAAGTGAGGAGAAGAATGGAGTGTGAGATGCGGGATTTGATCGGAAGCCAGGAGAGGGATTTCATGAGGGGAGATGCTGAGACAGCCATGCTGAGTTTAAGGTGACGGAGGGCCATCCAGGATGATATAGCAGAGAGACATTCAGAAACTTTGGTTTGTACAGCAGGTGTAAGGTCAGGTGTTGAAAAGTATATTTGTGTGTCGTCAGAATAGAGGTGATAATTAAACCCAAAAGATGTTATTAGGTCACCTAGAGAGAGAGTGTGTACAGAGAAAAGAGAAGAGGTCCCAGGACAGAGCCCTGGGGTACCCCCACAGAGAGATCAATAGAGGAGGAGGTGTTAGCAGAAGAGACACTGAAAGTACGATGGGAGAGGTAGGATGAGATCTAGGATAGAGCTTTGTTCCGAATACCAAGAGTATGGAGAATATGAAGGAGAAGAGGGTGGTCCACGGTGTCAAATGCTGCAGAGAGGGCGAGTAATATGAGCAGAGTGTAATGACCTCTGTCTTTGGCAGCATGGAGGTCGTCAGTTATTTTAGTGAGGGCTGTTTCCGTGGAGTAAGCAGTGCGGAAGCCAAATTTTAGAGGGTCTAGGAGAGAATAGGTGTTGAGAAAATGGAGCAAGCGAGAGAATACAAGACGTTCAAGGAGTTTAGAGGCAAAAGGCAGGAGGGAGACAGGTCGATAGTTAGAAAGACAGGTAGGGTCAAGCTTGCTGTTTTTGAGTAATGGTATGACTGTTGCATGTTTGAAGGAGGATGGAAATGTTCCAGAGCAGAGGGAGGAGTTAAAAATGTGTGTGAGCGTAGGGATTATAGTAGGAGCAAGAGGTTTTAGGAGATGGGAGGGAATGGGGTCAAGAGGGCAAGTGGTAGAGGGAGAAGAGGCGATCAACAGTGACACATCCTCCTCTGAGACAGTGGAAAAAGAGTCAAGGAAGGCAGGAGGAGAGTTAGGAAGAGGTGTAGGATGGGAGGAAGAAACAGAGGGGATGTTCTGACGTATGGATTCCACCCTTTCCTTAAAATAGTCAGCAAAGTCCTGAGCGGAGATGGAGGAAGGAGAGGCAGCTGAGGGTGGTTTGAGTAGAGTATCAAAGACAGAGAACAGTCGGCGTGGGTTAGACTTGTGCATGTTGATTAGTGAAGAAAAGTAGGCTTGTTTAGCTTGCGAGAGGGCAGAGTTGAAACAGGATAGCATACATTTGTAGTGAAGGAAGTCTGCGAGTGTGAGATTTCCTCCAGAGACGTTCAGAAGAACGAGTGGAGGAACGCAGCATGCGCATGTGGGAATTTAGCCAGGGTCTAGGGTTAGAAGGGCGAGGGCGGCAGAGAGAAAGCGGGGCATGTAGATCAAGGGAGGACAAGGCAGAGTTGTAGTTCCTGACCAGGTTGTCAGGGTCTGTAGCAGTAGAAACAGGATAGTGGTCAGCGCAAGCTGTCGATCTCAGAGATAAGAAAGACAAAAATATAGGCAATGGTTAACAGCCAATACATATAATATTCCCACAATGTGGTCGGGGGGAGGGGGAAGGGGGAAAGGGGAAAGGATGGATGTAAATCAAAATGAAAACAACTCACACGGCCTTGTGTGAGCCCCTTCCCTTAGAGTGATGGTCTTTTTGATGTCAGTCTGATGTCAGATGGTGTATGGAATCAGACACGTCTTCTCAGTATTCACCAAATAGGTGTGGTGAGCGGATGGCTCCTCTCCCAAATACCCAAATATAGAGAACGGGCAGAGCCAGGATTAGCATAAGGCAACGGTTTAATATGTCAAAAAACATGTAAAACATGAAGCACTGACACGGCATAAAAGCCCAGTACAGCCACGGATCGATCCGACAGATCCACTCCTTCCCGGTGAGATCCCGCGGGTGCGTCCAACTGCAGGACCGCTACCAGGGATTCTTCCCGGAAGTACGGCAGCCGTCTGGGTCCAAAAAACAACGAGCACCGGCAGGGAACTATGCGTTTCGCAAATGAATGCTTCGTCAGGTTCCTGCCGGCTGCTGGTTTACACTGCTTGATATAGGGACAAAAACTGTGAATATGAAAAATATGTTCAAACTATATGTCAGGTGCCGTTAATTCTAATTTGAATACTTTCTCATATGCAGAGATGGACGGTACACAAGGGGAGGGGGAGGGGGGAATGTAAGGTCACCCGACAAAGTAGTGCATAGTTATCTTGTCAACTAATCTATATGGATGTGTAGGAGACCACAGAACCAATGACGGGCTGAACCTAAATTAAACAGAAAATCACAAAATGTGAGAACAAGAACCCCTCTTGTGGTCAACTGGTATACATAAGAGAATACCAATAGCAGCTCCCCCATCTAGAAACATTATAGAAATACATTTAAATCTGGAAAGTAGTGAAACCAACAAATCAGTACTTGAGCACCTAATAGAGTTCACTCTGGTTGTCATACATCCCCGGCTACATGCCAGGCTCTATATGTGGAAACATCTCACCCTCAGACTCATCTTATAGAAGGAATAAGGGAAATCCTTGCATATAGATACATTAATACAATCATAATACAAACATTCATAATAAAAGTAGCAACATCATAAAAATATGTGAACATAAGGATGTGACAGATAGAAGCGGCAAATAAAATACAAACAGCAGATAGATGTCCACTGGGCATCAAGTAATAGGAAATTTATACATGAATATTAAAAATATATATATATATTTTTATTTTATGCATAATAAAAAAATTTTTTTACAGAGTTATAAAAACTTTTTATAAAAGATGAAAGTCGAATGTTGAATACCTAAAAAGAAATGGGGAGAACACAAAAACATAATCAAGACTCTTAGATGTCAAAATGTGCCAGTGGTTTACAGAAAGGCCCCAATATCAATCTCAATGTTCATACCTAGAGGCACCAGGGTTTTTACCTTGAAAATCCAAAGGGTCTCCTTCCTAGCCAACTGAGTTAATCTGTCTCCACCCCGCCAATTGGGGGGGACTGTTCTATCGCCCTAAATGATAGGCCCGATGGATGTCAGGGTCTGTAGCAGAGCTGAGAGAGGAGAGGGAGGAGCGTAAAGTGGACTCAAAGTCAGGTAAGTGAATAGAGCGCAGGTTTCTGCAGAACCGGGGGGTAGATGGAGGTGGAGAAGGGGAGAAGCGAGGTAGAGAGAATGAGATGAGGTGATGGTCAGAGAGAGGAAAAGGGGAAATGGAGAAATCGGAGAGAGAGAAGTTTTTAGTGAAAACCAGGTCTAAGTAGTGGCCATCCTTGTGGGTGCTGGCTGCAGTCCACTGTTGAAGGCCAAAAGAAGAGGTTAGAGAAAGAAAGCGGGAAGCCCAAGGGAGAGAGGGGTCATCAATGTGGCAATTGAAGTTCCCAAGGAGAAGAACAGGAGTGTCTGAGGAGAGAAAGAAAGAGAGCCAGGATTCAAAGTGAGAGAGAAAGGCAGAAGGGGGATGAGTAGAGGTAGGTGGGCGATAGATGACCGTCACATGGACAGGGAGAGGAGAGAAGATCTGGACAGTGTGAGCCTCAAAGGAGGGAAAAGCAAGAGATGGAGGAATAGGAAGGGTTCGGTAACGGCAGAGAGAGGAGAGCAGGAGCCCCACGCCTCCACCCCTGCCATCAGGGCGCGGAGTGTGGGAGAAGGAAAGGCCACCATAGGAGAGGGCAGCTTCCAGAGCAGAGTCAGACTGAGTGAGCCAGGTCTCAGTTACAGCAAATAGGAGCAGAGAGTGAGAGAGAAAAAAGTCATGTACAGAGAGGAACTTATAAGAAAGGGAGCAAGCATTCCAAAGGGCACAGGAGAAAGGGAGAGAGGAGGGAGGGTGGCAGGGGATGGGTATGAGGTTGGAGGGGTTGACACCAGAAGGAGTTGCAATTGGCAGGCGAGGACGAGCGCATGTAGGAATAAGGCAGGGACCAGGATTGGGAAAGATATCCCAAGAAGCAAGGAGGAGAAACATGGATAGAAAGAGAATGTGTGAGGATGATTTGTAGGGATGTGCTTTATTGCTGGGGATATAGCTGTGTGATGTCAGAAGGTGCAGGTAAGAAAGGAGTTCATGTGAACAGAGAAGTGGTGAAGGAAGGAAAGATGGAGATATATGAATAGAGTTAGAGACATAATGAGGCTGGTAAAAAGAAGTGCATAATTTGAGAAGAAGTGAAGTCACATCAAATATAAATGGTAAAGGCAGCATCACAGCAGTAATGATGCAGTCTGGTATTGATGATATCCTCCTTTCCAGCATAGTTCAAATGCAGGAATCAGTGAATGCGAGAAAAAATACAATGGTTACGGGTTCAATATTTTTCAGAGTTTATTTCATTACGAGTATACAAGGAAAGAAAGCTCAATGCAGAGCTTTCTCTGCCATACAGTGACAAACACATAAACTTTATACCCTACTGAGGTATAAAACATGCCCCTAGGTGGGCTGGCTTACAGAAAATTATAATAATACGCCCCTCCAGGAGGAGTTGACCTTTTATTGATACGGATACCTGATCAATACAAGAAAATACAGGTTTTTACTATAAAAATTTATACTACACTTTGGCTCACACCTTGGGGGGGGGGGGGGGGTATTTCCTGACAACACAATTATCACATTCCTAAGTTTAGGGCTGTTATTGGAAAATAAGGAGGAGCAGGAGAAGCAAGATTATTATCTTGACTGTTCCTAAACTCCAATTGTTTTGCAAACACATCCACCCAAATTGGAGTTTTATATGGGTATAGCCTCTTATCTCAAACTGGTTCTGCATTCCGTTCACCCCCACCCTTGCACCTGGCATATATACAGATTAGTTGTGAAAAAGTGAAAGACCCTGAGGGAATCTGTGACTTACAGGATAGCAAGATCACCGAGGTCAAATCTCATTCAAACTTCTATCATACTACATAAAAAACATGATGAAGGACAAACAGAGAAACAAAATGGATCCTTGTGCACCCCCCTACGTGTGCTTTATATCACACTTTCACAGTCCTTCCTTTTTATCCTTAAACAATAAATGCTTTAAGGATAACAGTCCAGTATTGCATATGGTTGCCATTTGGCTTACTCAAGCATTTAATAATTCTTGGTGGTCTCATAGTCCTGGTAGAATAGGGAGTGGGCCTGACCGTTTCCTCCCTTAGCAATGTCCACTGGCTCTGCGGCCAGAATATCTTCCAGAGTTAGTACGCCGTTTTCTTCTTTCATCAAGGGACTGCTGTGAGTGTTGGAATATTTTTCTCCTGAAAAGAGGGCCATCAAATCAGTAGAGGGGGTAACACACTTATGGATCAGGCTCTTGAAACAGGTGACATACACACAGATGATGACAAATACAAGCAGCACACACAACAAAGCACTCACCAGTTTTGGTCCCAGTGATCCCAGCAAACTGCCAAGCCCAAAAAGATCCCACTCTGCATCTCCTCCCTTCCTCAACCTGTCATGTATCTCTGCTATTTCCTCTAGCTCATACTCAATTTTACCACTCTGATCTTGAATGAAGACACAACATTGTTCTTTAAGGAGGGCACATAAGCCCCCCTTTGAGGCTAAAATATATTCTAGAGCTATTCCATTCTGTAGAGCCATTAATCTTATCTGAACCTGTTCTTGGTTAAGTGATTTAATAGCTGAGGTAGTATGATTAAGTACATCATCTAGTAAATCTGTAATTGCATTAAACCTATCATACAACAAACCTACTTCTACTTTTGGGAATAAGCTCGCCGAAAATTGTTCTTCCCACAAACTACTTTTTAACTCTTGTGTATTTAGTGTATCTCTCCTGTTTCTGAGTCTACCTGTGAGCAATTAACATAACCGTAAGTTTGACTGATAAAACATCCTCCCACCGGGATATCATTCTATATCAGGCCTGCACAACTCCAGTCCTCGAGGGCCGCAATCAGGCCAGGTTTTCAGGATATCCCTACTTCCGCACAGCTGGCTCAATTAGTATTGTATTGTATTGTATGTCTTTATTTATATAGCACCATTAATGTACATAGCGCTTCACAGTAGTAATACATGGGGTACTCAAATAAATAACAGATAATATAAATAACAGATCATGGGAATAAGCGCTTTAGACATAAAAGTAACATTAAGGAAGAGAAGTCCCTGCCCCGAGGAGCTTACAGTCTAATTGGTAGGTAGGGAGAACGTACAGAGACAGTAGGAGGGAGTTCTGGTAAGTGCATCTGCAGGGGGCCAAGCTTATGTATCATGTGTTCAGAATATCCACAGTGCTATTCATATGCTTCTTTAAGCAAGTGTGTCTTAAGGTGGGTCTTAAAGGTGGATAGTGAGGGTGCAAGTCGGGTACTAGGGGAAGGGCATTCCAGAGGTGTGGGGCAGTCAGTGAAAAAGGTTTAAGGTGGGAGAGGGTTTTAGATACAAAGGGGGTAAAAAGAAGACATCCTTGAGAAGAACGCAAGAGTCTGGATGGTGCATAACGAGAAACTAGGGCAGAGATGTAAAGAGGGGCAGAAGAGTGTAAAGCTTTAAAAGTGAGGAGAAGAATGGAGTGTGAGATGCGGGATTTGATCGGAAGCCAGGAGAGGGATTTCATGAGGGGAGATGCTGAGACAGCCATGCTGAGTTTAAGGTGACGGAGGGCCATCCAGGATGATATAGCAGAGAGACATTCAGAAACTTTGGTTTGTACAGCAGGTGTAAGGTCAGGTGTTGAAAAGTATATTTGTGTGTTGTCAGCATAGAGGTGATAATTAAACCCAAAAGATGTTATTAGGTCACCTAGAGAGAGTGTACAGAGAAAAGAGAAGAGGTCCCAGGACAGAGCCCTGGGGTACCCCCACAGAGAGATCGATAGAGGAGGAGGAGGTGTTAGCAGAAGAGACACTGAAAGTACGATGGGAGAGGTAGGATGAGATCCAGGATAGAGCTTTGTTCCGAATACCAAGAGTATGGAGAATATGAAGGAGAAGAGGGTGGTCCACAGTGTCAAATGCTGCAGAGAGGTCGAGTAATATGAGCAGAGTGTAATGACCTCTGTCTTTGGCAGCATGGAGGTCGTCCGTTATTTTAGTGAGGGCTGTTTCCGTGGAGTGAGCAGTGCGGAAGCCAGATTGTAGAGGGTCTAGGAGAGAATAGGTGTTGAGAAAATGGAGCAAGCGAGAGAATACAAGTCATTCAAGGAGTTTAGAGGCTAAAGGCAGGAGGGAGACAGGTCGATAGTTAGAAAGACAGGTAGGGTCAAGCTTGGTGTTTTTGAGTAATGGTATGACGGTTGCATGTTTGAAGGAGGATGGAATGGTTCCAGAGCAGAGGGAAGAGTTAAAAATGTGAGCGTAGGGATTATAGTAGGAGCAAGAGGTTTTAGGAGATGGGAGGGAATGGGGTCAAGAGGGCAAGTGGTAGAGGGAGAAGAGGAGATCAACAGTGACACATCCTCCTCTGAGACAGTGGAAAAAGAGTCAAGGAAGGCAGGAGGAGAGTTAGGAAGAAGTGTAGGATGGGAGGGAGAAACAGAGGGGATGTTCTGCCGTATGGATTCCACCTTTTCCTTAAAATAGTCAGCAAAGTTCTGAGCGGAGATGGAGGAAGGAGAGGCAGCTGAGGGTGGTTTGAGTAGAGTATCAAAGACAGAGAACAGTCGGCGTGGGTTAGACTTGTGCATGTTGATTAGTGAAGAAAAGTAGGCTTGTTTAGCTTGCGAGAGGGCAGAGTTGAAACAGGATAGCATAAATTTGTAGTGAAGGAAGTCTGCGAGAGTATGAGATTTCCCCCAGAGGCGTTCGGAGGAACGAGTGGAGGAACGGAGCATACACGTGTGGGAATTTAGCCAGGGTCTAGGGTTATAAGGGCGAGTGCGGCAGAGAGAAAGCGGGGCATGTAGATCAAGAGAGGAGGACAAGGCAGAGTTGTAGTTCCTGACCAGGTTGTCAGGGTCTGTAGCAGAGCTGAGAGAGGAGAGGAAGGAGCGTAAAGTGGACTCAAAGTCAGGTAAGTGAATAGAGCGCAGCTTTCTGCAGAACCGAGGGGTAGAAGGAGGTGGAGAAGGGGAGAAGCGAGATAGAGAGAATGAGATGAGATGATGGTCAGAGAGAGGAAAAGGGGAAATGGAGAAATCAGAGAGAGAGAAGTTTTTAGTGAAAACCAGGTCTAAGTAGTGGCCATCCTTGTGGGTGCTGGCTGCAGTCCACTGTTGAAGGCCAAAAGAAGAGGTTAGAGAAAGAAAGCGGTAAGCCCAAGGGAGAGAGGGGCCATCAATGTGGCAATTGAAGTCCCCAAGGAGAAGAACAGGAGAGTTTGAGGAGAGAAAGAAGAGAGCCAGGATTCAAAGTGAGAGAGAAAGGCAGAAGGGGGATGAGTAGAGGTAGGTGGGCGATAGATGACCGCCATATGGACAGGGAGAGGAGAGAAGATCTGGACAGTGTGAGCCTCAAAGGAGGGAAAAGCAAGAGAGGGGGGAATAGGAAGGGTTCGGTAACGGCAGAGAGAGGAGAGCAGGAGCCCCACGCCTCCACCCCTGCCATCAGGGCGCGGAGTGTGGGAGAAGGAAAGGCCACCGTAGGAGAGGGCAGCTTCCAGAGCAGAGTCAGTCTGAGTGGGCCAGGTCTCAGTTATAACAAAGAGAAGCAGGGAGTGAGAGAGAAAGAAGTCATGCACAGAGAGGAACTTGTTAGAAAGGGAGCGAGCATTCCAAAGGGCACAGGAGAAAGGGAGAGAGGAGGGAGGGTGGCAGGGGATGGGTATGAGGTTGGAGGGGAGCAGAAGTTGCATGTGGGAGGCGAGGATGAGAGCAAGTAGAAATAAGACAGAGAGCAAGTAGAAATAAGACAGGGACCAGGATTGGGAGAGATATCCCCAGAAGCAAGGAGGAGAAGCATGGAAAGAAAGAGGATGTGTGAGGATGATTTGTAGGGGTGTGTTTTAGTGCAGGAGGTATAGCTGTGTGGTGACAGAGGACGCAGGTAAGAAAGGAGTTCATGTGAACTGAGAAGTGGGGAAGAAAGGAGAGATGGAGATATATGAATAGAGTTAGAGACATAAGGAGACTGGTGGAAGGAAGTGCATAATTTGAAAATGAATGAGGTTACAGCAAATACAAAAAATAAAGGCGGCATCACAGCAATAGTTAAGTGTTGAGATGTGCAGTCTGGGATAGATGATATCCTCCTTTCCAACGTAGATCAAAAGCAGGAATCAAAAGCAGTAGGTGTTGTCCACTTTTCCACTTCTTTTTGAACTTCCTTTTTAAACTTCATACCATACTTGAGACATACATATGTTTTTACCTAAATAGAACTGAATACACAGCAGGGTAGGATATCAGGACAGAGACAATTTGGAATATGTTTTTACCTAAATAGAACTGAATACACAGCAGGGGAGGATATCAGGACACAGACAATTTGGAATATGTTTTTACCTAAATAGAACTAAATACACAGCAGGGGAGGATATCAGGACAGAGACAATTTGGAATATGTTTTTACCGAAATAGAACTAAATACACAGCAGGGGAGGATATCAGGGTAGACAGACAATTTGGAATATGTTTTTACCGAAATAGAACTAAATACACAGCAGGGGAGGATATCAGGATAGAGACAATTTGGAATATGTTTTTACCTGAGGAAAGAGAAGAGATGAGATGAGATTGATTCAATAGTCTTCCTTTTTAAACTTCATAAATACTTGAAACATATATACTTAAAAGCATATCTGCTTGGAAGCACGGCTGCAGGCAGCTAAGGCTGCTATGAGTTTACTGAGCCACTAATTAAGCCAGCTGTGCTGAAGTAGGGATATCCTGAAAACCTGGCCTGTTTGCGGCCCTCGAGGACTGGAGTTGTGCAGGCCTGTTCTATATCATAACAAAATAAACAGAGTTAAGCAAATAATACCTTATACTATTTTTGTCATCCTTATGGGAAGCCACTTACACAAACATAATGGAGCATACATTGTACCTGAAAAATAATTTAAAAAAAACCTGTAAAAATTCAAAGTTCGTGTGTTGAGGCCTGGACTTTTGCATGTGACCTTTCACCCTCGATGATTAGTGGTCAGGGAGTATTGTGCGCTTCAAAACACTAATTTGCAGGCTCTTTGTCTTTATTAGCTGTTTGTGCCGGGGCTGGCACTATTTTGACGTGCGTGATGTGCAGTGGTCGACAAATCACCAAAAAATCTACTCGCCGAACAAAAAAATCTACTCGCCACCTAGTACCAAACGTGTGCTGCTTGGGCCAATAGCAGCTCGCCACGATGTTAAATCCACTCGCCCGGGGCGTGCAAATGTATAGGTTTGTCGAACACTGGTGATGTGTATCCCTGATGATAATTAAGCAAACTTTTACTGCAGTGCTGGTGGTGAATAGTATTTAAATGGCCTTTTCACCTGGGATGAAGAGTGTTCTTGCATAGAAAATGCTTGACCATTATTCAATCACTTTCTATTAGCTGATGCTGTTTTCTTTGGTAGACTTTATAAACTGCCCCTGAGATTAGAGGTACTTAAAACATGTCATTATTAAAAAGCACAAGGAAAAAATGTCATTAATAAAAAGCACAAGGAAAAATGTCATTAATAAAAAGCACAAGGGCAGCGCTATTAGCCACTATAATTTAGTATCAGCACGATATTTGCAAAGACTTTTAGTTTTTTTTTTTAATCACTTGTCTTAGCATCCGCATATAGACAGGTATATTACAGTAAATAATATAATATATATATTATGGTAAATAATATAAATGATCCCCTCTTTTGTTCATATGCAAATTCTATGCCATGTGAACAATATATGACATAAAAGGATAATGGCGTTTAAAACATTAGCAGTTTGAGATTTATATATGCCATGAAGTAATAAAATCTGGATTGCCTAGAGCTGCATTCTCTAAAATGAGAGGTTATAGATAAGGGTTCAAATTGAGTCACCTTTTGGAGAGAAAAGGAGAGAAAATGGTTAAAAGTTATGCACTACATTACATTTTCAGTTGACTTTATAGGAAAAAATTATTTCATATATGACTGTATGCTAACTTCTTTTTATTGTACGCTTTGTGAAGTACTGAGTATACTTTCAGCACTATTAAAATACAGAAATAACTATAGAATATAATTGCATTATTTAATAAAACAATTTCAAACTTCAGCTGCTTACTATTGGCATATAGGCAGCTAATTTTTCTGGGCTTTCTGCAAATGCCCTTGAATTGGAGTGGTTAACAATTGCTGGATTCTAGCATATACTGACTGCTTATACAGACTGAGGTAGCTTAGAGGTAAAAATGGAGATTCTCATAAAGCCCTATACTGTACAAAATTAATTTTTCATGCTACATTAGAAATAAAACAATGGGTCCTTGTCCCATGACATATCATGTGCTTGTAACCGTTTACCAACATCTTAAGACATAATTAAAACAAATAGAATTGAAATGTTTTTACCGGTTATACAGAAAATACAAAGCAATAGAAAGCACCATACACAAACATCATTTCACACGTCTCTGATACAAAAATAATAATGAAAAATTGTAACACAGAACAGTTTGATCCTGCAAACTTAGTCTAAAAAATAATTTTCTTTACCCATATTATTACTGAGTTGTTTTTAAACCTAGATTTTAAGGGTCTGAGTTACTAATTAACCTTTCCTGTCTGGAATGCACTTTTTGAAGCGGGAAGAGGAGTTTTTTTTGTTTGTTTTTTTCCTGTTTGGGCTGCTTTTCTAATTCTCCCTCTTTCATGGACCTTTGATGCAGAAGGAAAAAAGAATATCTCCTGGTTTTAAATATGTATCCGCCTGGCCAGAACGAATAAACTTTTAAACTATACCAGTAACTGGGCTGTTTTTTAAAAAAAAAATGGTAAAAATTAATTGATCTTTCCACATATACCCATTCTTTGTGTCCTTCTTTCTCATTTATCACAGACATTTAGAACTTTTATTGTATGCAATTAATGATATTCTTATTTTTGTAAACACTTACAAGTTCTTGGATGGTGATTTGCATACATGTGATACTCTGGTGTTTAGCATGATTCAATTCTTACACACGGGGATTCATTCAGGTAAAACTTATGTAACCCATATTCCCCCCCCCCCCCCTAGACTCATCTGACATATCTAGGGTGCGTGAGGGCAGATTACATGGACTGGGTGGTGCGTACCTGCGTGGAACAGGATGGCCTGAGTCTCCTGCGATGGTGTGGGGGACAACAGGACCAGGCTTCTGGGGTATTAACACAAAAAACACAGCGCACAACGCTCATAGTGCATTAAAAATTATATTGACATAAACAAAAAATATAATGGGGTATTAGCCTCCATTCTTCTAGTGGTGGTGCAGCGCCTCCATCTTCTATACCTTCCCAGGGATGTGGGGTAGGACCCGTATAGAAGAACCGTCCCTGGTCCCAGGGTGAAATGCCCGAATCACACAACAGTCTTTGTGGTTAAAAGATAAAGTCTCTCTTTATTGTTCTTAGCCGTGCCCGACAATAGCAGCAGCCTGCAGCTACAACAACAACAGCAAGCTTCTCAGCACTCAAGACTCTCCCCTCGGTACAGTCCTTTTCCTCCTCTCCTTCCCTCCAAATATGCTCTCCGTCAGGATGGACTGTGCTGGGGCCTCAATACCCCACTGCCCACCTCAGAGGATATCCTCTGGGCGGGGGATGAATCCTCCCCATCACCCTTGCCTCGGGGTGAGGGGCATTGATCCCACCTGAGCTTGGCTCGCTCTCCAAATGTAATGGCCCAGCTCTTTCTCTGGCTAGCTCCCAGGACGGAGCTTGGTCTATCACTCCAACTCCTTTGACAGAGCAGCTCTAGAGCCGGGTGAGAACAGACAGACAGTCACTTACAGGAACTGGCTGCTAAATAGTCTCGGTCCCACCTCTTATGATGTCAGCAAGACCTCCCCTCTGCTCACGCCAGCAGCAGATTCCGAGGCCTGCATCTATCACGCAAGGTAGGGCATGAAGGGGGAAAACCCATGATTACTACTGGCGCCTGGTCTTAACAGGACTTACCACAGTAGAAGGAAGATAGGTATAGTCGGTACTGTTTACAGGGGGCTACACTTATAAGGGTATTCAGATCCTTTTTACAGCTCTTTTGTCGAAGGCATAACAGTATAACTGACGGCACTGAGACCAGAGTCTGTATTAGGAAATTACTTATAACCACTTATTGCTGTGGGGAAATATGGGGGGAAAGGCTGATGCTTGCAGTCCTTGCCCTGCAGCTTTGATTAGATGGTCATGCCATGCATAATCGTAGCCACAAAGCCTCATGAAATCCGAAGATTTATACTACCACGGACACACGGGGATTACTGAAGGTCGGAAGGTTCCACTACGAGCCCGTGCGTTCGCATTCTTACATATAAGATAACCGGGGCGGCTGCTCGTAGGTTCACGCTACTTTCCATAGTAATTTATTGCAAACAAACTTTTTTTATATATATATATATATATATATATATATATATATATATATATATATAATGTAACATAACATTTTTTGGGGAAAAAAACATTATATGTATAATACACTCTCACAAGTGTATACTTGAGAAAACCTGAGATTCTTAATAGTGGCGGGGAAAACTTGTTTTAGTTAGTGAAGAAACAATCATGACAAAGAAACAGATACAATTTGATAGAGACAGGATTGACTATGAGAAGAATCAAATCTATGTTTGGCAAAAAAACACCACCTTTGAGGATGAATTATCAACAAGACCATGCACAGAAAGAGGATGCATATAGGAGACCATCTTATCCTAGGAAGTCAACGCCAAAAAAGTCAATACTGAAGAATAGAACATCAGGAACCTCTAGCATGTCGGATGTCTCAGATTTGGAGAATCGTACATCAGCTGTCTCCTTTACTACAGATGAAGAAACGGACAGATACAGTGGCCGCACAGACGCAGAAGATAGGCACAGAAAAGATCCTCCACGTTATCAAGAAGCAGCGTCAACATCATATGATCTACAAGATCTCAGGGAGTCAAAAAACTCCCAAAAAGGAGCGGCGCTCGCTCAAAAGAAGGGCTGTTAAAGAAAAGGAAAATGGATCATTGATCGTGGAGAGCAATGTAGTGAACATTTCAGGGATTGATTTGTCGGAGGGGGAATTGAACATTCTTAACAAAGGCCTTAACTTTGCTATTCAGGATAACTTTGACCTGTTTAATACGGTGATAGACTTACAAAAATTTATTCGCAAATTATCACTAAAAAAGTTTTTCCATTCTAGGCAGCCTGCCGTGGGTGTTGCACCTCCGTTGGATGCCCCAGATGACATCGTTCTGGGTCCTCCGACGGATGGGGTCACTGACGGTAGGCTGTCTTTTAGAGAATATACTGCTATACAGGACATGGAAGATTTATATGCTGAACAAGATAACATTGATATACAAAATATAGGGGTTGAAGAACAATTTTTATTTCTGACAAATACGAAACATACATCTCTCTCAGGAATAAATCCATATTTTGTCCAGCATTTTCTAAGGGTCCCCATCTGGAGACATATGAGAGACTAGTGGAAAGAGATCTGCAGCTTTTGGCCAAAGGCTATAATTTCTCAATTTCGGGACATAATAATTTGTCAAAGGAAGAATACCAACACCTTACCACCTTAAAGAAAAGAGATGACATAATAATAAAAAATGCTGACTGACAAAGGGGGAGCAGTAGTGGTTCTTAATTCTAAGATATACTACACTGAGGCCCTAAGACAGCTTAACAACACTGAGGCATATTGCAAACTCACTACAGACCCCACACAGATGTATCTTAAAGAAATTGAGAAACTTATAGATCTGGGTAGGGAGTTGCGTGTTCTATCCAAACATGAAGCAGATTTTCTTTTTAATCCTTTTCCCACTATACCTATTTTTCACCATCTCCCAAAGATTCATAAGTCACTTATATGCCCTCCGGGTAGACCGATTATATCCAGTATTGGATCTTTGGGAGATGGTGTTTCTAGGTATGTGGATTTCTTTTTGCAGCCATTGGTCAAAAAACTTCCCTCATTTTTGAGGGACTCTTTTGATTTGCTTACAGACATTGGACAAATCACATGGTGTCACTCTTTCATATGGGTCACACTAGATGTGACTTCACTCTATACCATCATTGAACACTCTATGGCAGCGTTTCCCAAACTTTTTTTCCGTGACCCGTTTATCTTTGAACTTCTCCTTCGTGACCCACTAAAAAATTTATCGCCTATAGGTAAAATAAAACCGTTATGAATGTCCATACAGATTTCATATATTCTCCCAATCCCCTCTATTCTCACTCAAACCTCCCCCCCACCCTCTCTCTCACCTGCACAGACGCACACAGTCACTGACCTACAGACACTCACACAGACAGACCAAACACACACAGCCACTGCTAGCCTGCACAGACACACACACACAGCCACTGATACACACACACACACACGCAGCCACTGATACACACACACACACTCTCCCCCATACACAAACACACACAGATACACACAAACTCACACACACAGCCACTGATACACACACACACACACTCTCCCCCATACACACACACACACACACACACACACAAAGATACATACACACTCTCTCCCCCATACACACACACACACACAGATACACACACACACACATACACACACACACACACAAAGATACATACACACACTCTCTCCCCCATACACACACAGATACACACACAGACACAGATACACACACACACAGATAGACACACACACACAGATAGACACACACACACAGACACACACAGATAGATAGACACACACACACACAGATAGACACACACAGACACACACACACACACACACAGATACACATACACACATACAGATACACACACACACACATACACACACATACAGATACACACACACACACATACAGATACACACACACATACAGATACACACACACACATACACACACACACACACAGATACACACACACACACATACATACATACACCCACTCTCTCCCCCATACACACACACAGCCAGTGATACACAAACACTTCCCTGTATATACACACACACTCTATCTCTCCCCTATACACAGACACACACGCAGCCACTGATACACACTCACCTATACACACACACTCTCTCTCTCTCTCCCCCACACACACTCTCTCCCCTATATATACACATGCACGCACCCACTGATGCACGCACCCACTGATACACACACACACACACACCCACACAGCCAGCCACTGATACACACACACACAGCCAGCCACTGATACACACACACACAGCCAGCCACTGATACACACACACACAGCCACTGATACACACACACACTCCCCTACATATACACACACACACACAATTTATTACAGAGGCAGCGACGGATGTGAGTGACTGGAGGGGGGGGGGCGGGGGAGAGAGGAAAGGCCCGCGATCCGAGAAGGCGGCTCCACGCCTCCCTCTGCCCGCCAGCGACCGCGCAGCCACCACTGCCCACCCCCCTGCGCCTATCTCCCGCACCAAGGGGACTGAGGGGAAGGGAGCGCCAGGAACGGAGGCACAGGTGCACCCCCGCACCACTTCCTACCTCCTATCATGCCGGGCATCGTGTCCTGTGGGGGGGCGGAGCATGTCATGGGCGGCAACATCATGATGCAGAGCTGCAGTAGGAGCCCGAGTCAGCGAATCACCGTTGACACCCCAGCGATAGCAGCCTGCACCACTTCAGCACTGTCCCGCATCTCACCTCGAGCCGCCGAAAGGAGGGAGGGGTGGACGCCGCAAGGAGGGAGGGGTGGACGCCGCAAGGAGGGAGGGCGGGACGCCGCAAGGAGGGAGGGGGGGACGCCGCAAGGAGGGAGGGGGGGATGCCGCAAGGAGGGAGGGGGGGACGCCGTGTGGCCAGCCTCGCTGCGACCCGGCAATTTAGCTTCCGTGACCCGGTGCCAGGTCGCGACCCACCATTTGGGAAACGTTGCTCTATGGGTATTAAAGCGGTTAGTCACTTCCTTAATTTATCTAATCTTCACTTGGCACAAATCACGTTTATTTTGGACTGCGTTATGTTTTTGTTGCAACATAACTATTTCACTTTTAATAATCAATATTATTTACAGACACAGGGCACTGCTATAGGCACGTCATTTGCACCTTCTTACACTAATCTATTTATGGGCTTATGGGAAACAATTCACATTTTCGGGGACCATAACCCTTACAGAAAACACATTAAATTCTATCGTCGCTACATTGACGACTTACTTCTTATTTGGTGTGGGGATTCACAGACTCTTTCAATATTTCTTGATTATATTAATGCCAATGACTGTAATCACAAATTTACATCTACTATTCATGACCATCATATCGATTTTTTAGATCTGCATTTATACGTTGATACTAAACTACAAATACAAACTGACGTATATAGAAAGGAGAACTCTCGCAACTCCCTATTGAGAGCCAATAGTGCACACCCGAGACCACTGCTCAATGGTATCCCCAAAAGTCAGTTTTTATGACTTAGAAGGATTTGTTCAAATGAAGAATCCTTTAATACTCAAGCTGATAATCTCAAATTGAGATTCAAAGCTAGTGGATACTCAGACAGTGTTCTGGAAGGTGCACTTTGTAATGTGAAAATCTCAAAAGGGCAGATCTCTTAGATAGATCCAGAAATAAAGAAAGAATGAGTAAGAGTTATGAGAAAGAGACACCTCTATTTATCACGACTTATTCAAGACAAGCTGGTATCATCAGATCCATTCTAAATAAGCACTGGGAGATACTTAGATTGGACAAAGATCTGGACAAATACACCAAATCCAATCCCAGAATAGTGTATAGAAAAGCGAGTATGTTTAGCACCAAAAACACCACAAGAAGTACTATTCCCAATGGGTTCTACAAATGTGGATCCTGTAAACTCTGTAAACATGCCTTACCAATTAAATCCATCAAAAGTATACACACGGGTCAAAAACATAGGATTAAGTCCTTTTTGACTTGTAATACTAAATATGTGGTGTATATCCTGAGGTGTGCATGTGGTTGCAGCTATATACAGTAGGAAGAACTATTAGACCTTTGAAAATAAGAATTAATGATCATATCAGAACCATTAGGAATAAGGATTATACATTTCCAGTTGCTAGACACTTTAATCACTGTTCAATGGGTTCAATTGATCAACTTACGTTCAGTGCTATTGAACATATTCCAAATCATCCAAGAGGCGGGGATAGAGAATCTCTTCTCAACTGTCGGGAAATGCATTGGATTTATACCCTTGGGACTTTGATGCCCAAGGGTATGAACATTGACTGGGAACTGAAACATTTCCTTAAATGAACTTCAAATGATATGTAATAATATTTAATGTTATACTTTTATTTTTCCCTTCCTTCCCTTTCTTTCCCTCCTACCTTTCTTCCCTTTTCCCCCTCTCCCCCCTTCCCCTTCCTCCCCCCCCCCCTCCCTTCTCTCCCTCCCACCCGCCCTTTCCCCCCCCCCCCCCCCTTCCGTCCTTCCCCTTTCTTCTTTTGTCCCCTTCGCTTCCTTCTTATTTTCCTGTTTTATATTGTTTGGAGATCGATATTATTTTGTTCACTTCATTGTATATATACATCGTCTCTTTTTTGTATGACTATCTCTATCTAATTAGCGGTTTATGATTGAACTTCAATTAATAATGAATAATTCCTGAAAATTGCTTATTGATATACCATAATATTATATTTAATTATATATTTTGTTCTATAGACCTAAGGAATGTATTTATTTACTGTTTCTCTCCGTTATATACATCAAGATGTATCTTGCGTCCTGGACTATTAACATTACTGTCTGTGTACATAGATACATTATGATTATTGATATCATCCATCCTACCAGATCAGTCTATTAGATTGCTTTTAAAATGTTTTTATGTGTTGGTTTTAATTGTTAATTATGTTCTTTCAGTGCATGCTGATGTATTACAGCATGCACTGGCTGCGCATCTGATTTACGACGCTTCCCTCCCTCCTCGGCTTGAACGTGTCATTACCAGGCAGTGATTTCATTGGTCCAGTGTCTGGGCCAATCAGATCGTATTCTGACGTTCTCGCGCCACGAATCATGTACGTCACGAATCAGCTGGAAGCGGAGAGACTCCTATATCAGCTGCTGCAGACGCAGTCTGTAAAACATTCTCTTTGACAAAGGGCGACGGCCCGAAACGCGTAAGAGGTTTTATACATCCCGTGCCAGGATGTCTACCATGGAATAAAGGATTTTTATTCATTCATCGGTATCTAGCCCCATTATTTTGCAATTGCTGTGCTCCGTTTTCCGCGAGGAATTATCTGCTGTATACTGTGCACGTGATGCACGCCGTGGGATCCACCGGACAGAAAAGCTCTCAAACGTGAGTACCCCAGTCCATTCACTATGGCTGGGTGTCAAAAAGTATAAGTGTCTTTCTCCAGGGGGACGTGATTATTGTGTTACTGGGAAGTCAGAGATTTCTTTACTGACTTTTACCATTGTACACAGGTTCCCCACTGGTGAATTTATTAGACACGGACACATATGTGTACAGAGAGTGGTGGTTATCCCTGCTTGTTCTCATTTAGAAGCTTTATCCTAGATCTGTATCTAGAAATACCCCACAGCTTAGCACGGAATTCTAGGAACCCTGTGTCCAAGTATCTTTTAGTTAAAACCAAAACAATTTGTTGAGAAAAGAAAATAACTGGTGGAACCGTTTGGTTATTTCTCCTAGGGGCTGTTCTGCAATTTCTGGCTATGTGTCCTATTTTTCTGCAATTAAAACATTCTATCTGCCTCCAAACCCTTCTTTTATTGTCACTTCCTTTGTCCTTCTCTTGGTAACCACCCTCTTGCTGTCTATTTTCCTGAAAAATTACAGTCTGAGCTTTCATACACGATTTCTGTTTCTCTGCCTTTTCACATTTCTGTTTCTTCCTTTCAAAATGCTTTGCGCTAGCTATCATTTCACTTATGGGTAGACTTTCCCAAATTTTAAATACCCTGGTTAAACCTTTGGGGCTTAGGGCAAGCATCTACCTCAACTTTCCTTATCCCTTCATAGGATTTTACAGCCTGGATTAACCTGTTTGCAAATTCTTCTACTGTCTCTCCCTTTTCCTGCTTGATTGAATTTATTTTTTCCCAATTAATCACTGGGACAAATGCCTTTTGGAGTGCGGCCAAAATGGCCTTGTTTAGTGTTGTTTTTTGTGCGGGCTCCCAATTTACTGAGGCCCATACTGGAGTCCCTTCAGCTCTATCGTTATTAAAGGCTTTGGTAAATTTCCCCTGTTCTGTTTTTGTCATAATGACTGTAAATACATTTTTTATATTTTCGTGAGTGGGGTCGCATGCAGTCATTCGACTTTTCATTATGTCACAAAAACTCCCTATATCGTCTTTTGGTTGTGGGAATTGATTTCTGAGTGTCATAAGTGTACTAGGTGTCCATGTCTTGTATCTGTATGTGGTACTGTCCTCTGTGAGTTTCCTCATGGGCAAAATATTAGTGTCTGAGGGAGTGGGTGTATATGACATAGCCTGGTGGAGGAGGAAATCTTCTCCTTCACTGAGAGGCTCTGACTCTTTGTTATTGTTAGGTACCCCCACAGGGTAGACAATGGTGTGTGAATTTAAAGCATATATTTTGCACAAAAGTATACTCTTTTTCCTTATCTGTCTGCATGTCAGTCAGTGAATTTTCTCGTTTGTCAAAACTGTCATCTTGTGGCCAACAATAGTCATTTTCCCTGTCTATTACATTTACATTATGGGTTTCTAGTGCTGTCACATATATTCTGCGCAGAACTTCCGGTAGATGGCAATCTCGTTCCATCATCTACCCTTTACAGTAACCAGTGTAAACGGATTACGTACAACCGTTGTTTACAATAACCAAATTAAATTATGTACCATCCAGGTTCCGGAATACACATTGGTATAAAAATGAGTAAGAAATACAACCAAGGACACGTCACGCTCAGAACCAAAAGGTCCCTCCTTTACTGAAATACAGGACCGTACCTTGATTTATATTTCTCTCACCAATTTATACACCGGAAGTGAACATATATCTCCTTAAACCTTTATATGGTGACAGCAACTAGTATATATATATCGATATATAGATATAAAAACTTACTTGATTACTGAAAAAGATACTCGTTACCCCAGAGGAACATCCAGTCAAGACAGTACGCACTCTAACCACTCAAACACTTAAACTATTGGCTTTTTTGTTAAAAAGGAACAAGCCTTACCTGTCATGTGAGCTCAGGTTTGAGTGATTGAGAAGTCCAGTCCAGCCGAGATGTTCTGGTTCCGGGAGTTCTGAGCATCCGAGACAAAGCCCCCAAACTGTGAATGCGAGAAAAAATACAATGGTTACGGGTTCAATATTTTTCAGAGTTGAATCAAGTAAGAGTTTATTTCATTACGAGTATACAAGGAAAGGAAGCTCAATGCAGAGCTTTCTCTGCCATACAGTGACAAACACATAAACTTTATACCCTCCTGAGGTATAAAACATGCCCCTAGGTGGGCTGGCTTACAGAAAATTATAATAATACGCCCCTCCAGGAGGAGTTGGCCTTTTATTGATACGGATACCTGATCAATACAAGAAAATACAGGTTTTTACTATAAAAGTTTTATACTACACTTTGGCTCACACCTGCCAACACAATTATCACTTTCCTAAGTTTAGGGCTGTTATTGGAAAATAAGGAGGAGCGGGAGAAGCAAGATTCTTACCTTTACAGTTCCTAAACTCCAATTATTTTGCAAACACATCCACCCAAATTGGAGTTTTAAATGGGGTATTTATGTATTTAAATGTATAGGACAGGTTTATTTTTTTTACATACAGGGTTGGTTCCTTGGGTCTGCCGGGACCTCTGGAGACCACCTGAGGTCTCCTCGGAGTTTCCACAGTTACCAGGCTGGCGAACTCACGGGGGACACCTGCAGGGATGAACTGGTGGCCCCATCTGTGGGGGCACCGTGGACCCATAGGGGACACCCGAGGGCCACCAGACACCTGTGGGTCTGACCCGGGGCCCCCCAGACACCCGCGGCCTACCCATGGAGACCCCATTGTGACCTGCGGAGACCTCCTGGTGACCCACGGCGCCTGGCGGGAACCACCGGTAGGCCTCGAGACCCTGTTTGAAACCTTGTGCTGGGCAACTGTGAGGCTTACGGACACCCGTCAGGGCCACCGGGGACTCTCGTGGGCCTGGGGTATTAACCCTGTATGTAAAAGAATAAATCAGGTATTTATGGGGGGGCACAGGGGGTGGGTTATGTAGTGTTTATTTATTATAGTGATGTTTATTGTGATTAACGGGAGTGGGGGAAATGGGTATTGTCCCCAAACCAGGCTGGGTAGGCCTCCTTATGGGTAGTGGGTGGTTAGGCCTCACAGGGTGGGTAGTGGGGGAGGGTGTATAGGCCTCCCGAGTGGTGGGTGAGGGTGGGTTAACCCCTTAATGACTATGGCGGTTAATGACCGCTAAGGTGATTAAGGGGTTAGGGGACATTACATTGGCTATTTTGATTGTTTTGTATGTTTTGCAGCTTAGGAGGGGACATGGGCAGGATGAAGATGAGGATGAAGACGGCGTTCATCGTGGGTGCCTGGAAAAGGTAAGTGTAATATGTATTTACTGTATTTATTGTGATTTATATGTATTTTAAATGGACAAATGCATTATTATCCATATGTGGATAATAGTAATTTTGCCCATTACGGTATTGTATGTATTAGGGGGCGGGGGGAGGGGGTGTATTTAGTTAGAAATATTGTATATTTTTTTGGAGGCACAACATTGGTACCGCAGGCCCGCGGGGATCCCAGGACTCCTGCGGACACCCCGGACTCCCGCAGGGAACCCCGCTTGGTCAGCCGGGGACACCCGTGGGATCTCGGCGGCGGAACTTCACGTTCTAAGAGCACTTTGTGCTCTTAAAATGACTTATCACAGCTTAGTGCATAGCCCCCTAAATGTGAAAAACGCTTAATGTGGATAAATGTGCCAAGACATACACCAATTGCAGTCAAACTTTGCACAGTACATGCTTTGCACTCCCCCAAGCTATCCTGAAAATGTCATGGCTTTTCATAACTTGCACTGCAAATTATTTATTTTATTTTATTTATAAAATATTTTACCAGGAAGTAATACATTGAGAGATACCTCTCGTTTTCAAGCATGTCCTGGGCACAGAGTAAGACAAATAATACATGGTTACAAATACAGTTACATAAATGAACAAGGTATACATTATATACAAGACATTGCGTGCACAGTTACAGAAAATATATATTATGGGCGTATGAAACAGTTACAGACCAGATTAAAATGTGAGACAGCCTTAGATTCGAAAGAACTTAAACTGGTGGTGGATGTGAGAGTCTCTGGTAGGTTGTTCCAGTTTTGGGGTGCACGGTAAGAGAAGGAGGAACGGCCGGATACTTTGTTGAGCCTTGGGACCATGAACAGTCTTTTGGAGTCTGATCTCAGGTGATAGGTGCTGTATGTGTTAGGGGTGAGGAGCTTCTTCAGGTAGCTGGGTAGCTTGCCAAGAAAGTATTTGAGGGTGAGACAGGAAAGGTGAACTTTGCGCCTAGACTCTAGTGATGACCAATCTAGTTCTTTGAGCATTTCGCAGTGATGTGTGTTGTAGTTGCATTGGAGAACAAAACGACAAATTGAATTGTAGAGGGTGTCAAGTTTGCTAAGGTGGGTTTGAGGAGCCGAGCCATATACTATGTCTCCATAGTCAATAATTGGCATTAGCATCTGCTGTGCAATACGCTTTCTGACCAGGAGACTTAGGGAGGATTTGTTCCTGTAAAGTACCCCTAGTTTGGCATAGGTCTTGGTTGTCAGGGTATCAATGTGCTTCCCGAATGTTAAGTGGGAATCAAACCATATGCCCAGGTATTTAAAACTAGTGACAGGTGTTAGGGTGGTGTTAGCGTTGGTTCTAATCAGGAGCTCAGTCACTGGAAGCTTTACAAATTTAGTCTTGGTCCCAAATACCATTGTTACAGTCTTGTCAGTGTTTAAAAACAGTTTGTTTTGGGAAATCCAGTTTTCGAGTCTCAAAAAGTCAGACTGAAGTATGTGTTGAAGGTCAGAGAGGCTATGGCTGTGTGCATATAGGATTGTGTCATCTGCATACATGTGTATTGAGGCTTCCTTACAAGCTGTGGGAAGATCATTAATGAACACAGAGAAGAGTAGGGGCCCCAGAACAGAGCCTTGCGGGACACCACAGGTGATATCCAGGGGGTTGGAGTTAGAGCCTGAGATGGACACATGTTGGGATCTTCCTGATAGGTAGGACTGAAACCAGTTTAAAGCATGCTTCCCTATTCCAGAGCTCTGGAGTTTGTTAAGCAGGATAGCATGATCAACTGTGTCAAAAGCCTTTGCAAAATCTAGGAATACTGCACCAGTGAGTTGTCCCCGTTCCATTCCACACTGGATTTCATTGCAAACTTTTAGCAGGGTAGTTACGGTGGAGTGTTTGGGACGAAAGCCAGATTGGAATTGGCTAGGGAAATTTGTCTTGGTATAGAAATCGCTTAATTGGGAGTGGACACATTTTTCCATTACTTTGGATTAAATTGGGAGAAGTGAGATTGGCCTGTAGTTTGAGACAACACTGGCAGTTTTCCAAGTCTTAGGGATATGGCCTGCAGACAGGATAGAGTTGACTATGGAAGCAATTGGTTTGGCAATGGCGGGGGTACCAAGTCGAAGGAACCTAGATTGTAATAAGTCAGGTACACATTGGCTGCTTAGTTTTAGTTTGAGGAGCGCTTGTGTAATCTCCTCTTCAGATACTGGGCCAAATTGAAAATTGTGGGCAATGTTGGGAGCGGGTGGGGCTATAGGGGTACTCCCAGGATGAGATTCGGATTTGTGGTTTGGGCTGCGTTTCGCTAATAAGTTAGTGGCACACCCCACAAAGTAATCATTGAATGCATTTGCAATGTCAGTGGGGTTTGTCAGAGTAATATCCCCCTTAGTGATGTTACTTGGTTGTTGATGGTTAGGAGGCTGAAATATATTGTAGATAACCTTCCAGAAGTTAGCTGAGTTTGATGTATTTTGGTGGAGATTGTCAGAGTAATATTATGCTTTTGCATACCTTGTTTGCCTTGAGCACATATTCCGCATGAATCTGTAGTGATTGAGATCCTTGGTAGTGCCAGTTACTTTGTAGCTTTTCCAAAAGGTATCCCTGAGCTGGTAGAGTGCAATAAGGCCAGTTGTAACCCATGGAAGGTGGGCCCCCGTACCCTTATTTTGCGTAGTGGAGCATGGGTATCGTAGAGTTTTAAGAACTCTGATTGGAAATAGTCGAGCGCAGAATCAGGGTCGGGAATTAAATCGATTCTGTGCCATGGCCAGTTGGTAAGGTCATCCAGAAACTGTTGTGGGTTAAAGTTCTTAAATGTTCTAGTGAGGAGAACTTTAGGGCTTGAATGGGGCGGTTTAATTTTCCTTACACAGTACACTATTGCGATTGGATTCTGGTGGGGTTTGAGGAGAGAATCCAGTCTAGCAAGGAATGGTTTTGTGATTTCAGGTTTGTCCGTGTGGGTTGGGAAATGAGTTGTGATAGGTTAAGTGACTTGAGTTGTATCTGGATTTTGTGGTTTTTAGGGTCAAGCCAATTGAAGTTGAAATCCCCAAGAACTAGCAGCTCACTCTTCTCATTCAGAGAGGAAATGGAGCCAAGAAACTGGGTGATATCAGTCAGGGATTGTAGAGGGGCTTTAGGGGGGCGGTAGATGCCAGCGAGCAAGATGGGCTTAGAAAAGGGGAGGCAGATTTTGCCAACTAGAATTTAAACATTCAAATTATGCACATTAAGCACTTTCTGAAAGTGGAAAATGCATATAAAAAAGTGCTTAATGTGAATTAAGGTGTCAAAACATAACCCGATTAACTTAAAACTTGGCACATGAAGTGCTGTATAATGCCTATAACTATCCTGAAAATTTCAAGGTGTTTGCTAACACACACTGCAAATTATTTACGTCAAGCACTTTAAGAAGGGCCAAATACTCAATTTGGACGTGTCCTTCCTGTGTGTGGGTCTGTGTGTGTGTGTATATCCTGTATGTATGTATATCCTATATCCTGTGTCTCTCGATCTCTCTCTCTCTTCTGTGTGTGTGTGTTGACAGAAAGTACATACAGTACTGACAACTTTGTTCAATTGCTCAATCACCCTTACTTTTCTTTTACCATACTAACAATTTTCCCATTTTCAAGACCTATTAACGATCTCACACAACTCCAAATTTGAAAGCCCCTCTAACTTTGAAAAGATATGTGTAGTAGCAACATATCGGAAGGGTTTGATCTATGAGATTTATATGGGACTAGCACGTGCCCTGATACCCGTCAACCATAGCTATATGCTTAAGGGAACTGGAGACGTCAATATAGAAATAGACGGAGAAGATTGGGAGGATATCTGGGAGGCCGCAACCAAAACTTCAATTTGTACCACCATCAAGGAAAACATTTATAAAACTTCGTTAGGGAACTTTTGTTTTGAGAAACTTATTTGGAAGAAAAATAAATCCTTTGGTGGAAGTGCACACAGAGGGATTGGTAGGGTCTTTGTTTAACCCCCTATCACAGCCATGAAGACGTTATTATCTATGAGCAGGTTAGTATAGATGGAGCCTTTATTTATTCCCAGCTGTGCTGTTGCTTGGGGACCTAACAAATCCACACAGGTTCACTGAAGCCCTGCAAGACCTAACTAAAAAGGGTCAGGGGAGATGCTAGTTTACACACCCACCCTCCCTATAACAACCAACCTCTCCTTCTTCCTCGCTGTCCTGGCATGCCCGTCTCCTCTGCCGCCTCCTATTCGCAATGCACAATTTCTTTAAGCAGATCAGCAACTGGGTGTTGTTGTACCTGGTAGGCTATATATCTGGCACATGACATCATACAGGTGACATCATAAGGAGTTGTAGACATATCTTACAGCTGAACCTCTGTATCTCAACGTAAAGTCCTAGCTCCTTTTCCAAGGAGATTGGAGTGCATGAGCTAATGCATTTTTAGCCTGATTCAAGGAATCGTCATTGTTTTGCTCATCCTTTTCCTTTGCGGCCCTTCCCAGGGCAATTGCGCCAGTTACTCTAGGCTGCAGAACATCTCTGCTTCTTTCTGTAATGTTTTCCTGGTGCTGTAGGGTTATTGTTAAATGTTCCCGCAACTTCCACGGTACGTTGAGAATCTCTTTTCTTTCTCTTCTTTCTTTTCTCTGTTGGGACAGACAGTTGTCCTACCGCTCAACCTATTAATCAGCGGTGTAAAGATACTGAGGTGCAATGGGGATAAGGATAGACATCAAACATATAAATGTTTCCCTAATCAGGGAAGATTCCCTTCTGGGTGCACTCTTTCAGACACGTTACAGCTAAGTGTTGAGAACAAATTGAATCTCTGAGCTATAGCTCTTATACTGTACTCTTAAAATAAAAAACAATGAAGTATTTAATCAACAAATATACCATAATATATACAAAATATAAAAATTAATGACTGATATTTACTATAGTGTACAGAATTTAAAATCCTCTATGGTGAATACAAGGTACTTTGTTAAAGAGGCAATCAGTTCATGTATGAGAACACTGCCATCTATTGGTTGTAGAGTATAATAATGTGGCAGCTATATCAGTACACTTGTCTATATATCCTAGAGGAGTTTCACCAATACATGTAATTAGCAACACTGGAAACACACAGTTTCTGCAACTTGGAAGACTGCCACATCAATACTGACTGCGCGCGTGCACGTGACGGATGCCGACGCGCGCATTTCGCGATTGGAAACCCTTTCTCAAGGCTCAGTGTGAGGGGGAAGTCCCATTGAACGTAATGAGGTTTATATATGCACGAGTGTGTTTCAATTGGTTGGGGGGTTAATATATATGATTGTCATTTGTTGTATTTTAACACCCATTATTTTAATTAGCTTAGCATTAAAGATTATTTGTATTATTATCACAATACTTTACAGGGGGCATTGAGTGCTTTCAGTGGGTTCTTGCTTCTTTGCTGTTTACCTACTACGTCACCCACTAGCACCTTACCCCTAAACATTTACGCAATATTCAGCTGAAGCGGGGTTCACCATTATAGAACTTTAACAGACTTTTGAGGTTTTCTTTGACCTTCTCCTCCCCAGCTCGCATACATTATGGCAGGCTTTCTTACAAGTCGCCATGACTTTCAGTTGTGGCAACAGGAAGCTGCTAATTTGTTTGCCCCGGAATATGTGGCCGATGAGACTAATTCAGCACCGGATATCTCTAAATATTTTTATGAATGGGACACATTGCATAAACAGAGAATACGCACATGGTGGGAGGTTTACAGCCTAGAGAGATATTTAGGAGTAGAACTAATACCAAGAGGGCTGAGAGTTGACCTCGCACGTGCACATCATATTGCAAACGAGAATTTTAACCATTCATGGGAACTGGTGCTGGGGCAATGTTCCAAAATGTTAATGCAACTTCTAGTTGATTTTCAAAAGAATAGATTAGCCGATATCAATACACAGATTGATGATAGACTTAAAGAAGTTGAAACATGGCAAACTAATAACAGGTTCACTGAACTGGAACTAAAACTCCAGACTAGTTTTGAGAAATTCTCCAGTGAAATCAAGGAAAGAAAAAGGATCAAATATAACAGGGATGCTAAAGATTTTGAAGAAAACAAAATATACCGCTATTAATTTGCTAAAAAAAAAAGAAGGTCCTCCCTAAAAACACCAATATACCTCAGTATCAGGATTCCTCCACTGATTGGGAACCGACGACAGAGATCCTCCCCCCTTAATGATGCCCCCAACACTCAACCCCCCCAGGTTCCTTTTTTAGGGCAACAATTGACGGCCCCAAAAGAAAAGCAAAAACAATACGGGGGAAAGGTTTGGGACCTCAGGTCCAGAGGGGGACCATCCCATCGAGGCACAAGGAGGGGGAGGAAACAACAGAGGTATTAGGGGGTACATATTCACCAGTTACCAACCTCTGATTGGGAACCCTCTGAAGACGACGACAGAGATCTCCCCCCCCCCTTAATGATGCCCCCAACACTCAACCCCCCCAGGTTCCTTTTTTAGGGCAACAATTGACGGCCCCAAAAGAAAAGCAAAAACAATACGGGGGAAAGGTTTGGGACCTCAGGTCCAGAGGGGGACCATCCCATCGAGGCACAAGGAGGGGGAGGAAACAATAGAGGTATTAGGGGGTACATATTCACCAGTTACCAACCTGTCCACATTCCCTTTGAATGAATCCCACCTTACATTGCTTAGCAAAGGGCTGTCCTCACCATCAACTGACATAAACACATTTGAATGGGTCAAAGATCTGAACCTGTTTGCTCGCAAACTCAAGTTTAAAAAGTTTTTTAAACTAAGGGAAAACAGACAAGCTAATTCACTTGGTATCCCTGGCCTTGAAAGCAAGGACATGGAAGCCTATAATACTTTGCTAGCACTGGAGGAGGACTCAGCTAGGTCAATAGGGGAAGGCCCCTTTACTAATTTAAAATTGAACTCCAGATTTCTTCCATTTGGTGACAGCTATGCCAATATAGATGTCTTTGTGGATCTGGTCACGCACGACCTCGAAACACTAACTCGCTATCATACACATGATAATCTCACAAAATCTGAGAGAACGGCACTAAAAGAACTCACAGATAATAAAGGAATTACTATCAAACCAGCAGACAAGGGTGGGAATTTGGTTGTTTTGGACACTATTGACTATAAGAGAGAGAACATTAGACTCCTTTCGGATATAACCTGTTATGAAGTCTTACAGAATGATCCCACAAAGATCTCATGAACATTTTACTACATAATACTAAGCTCATTAGTCAAAAGGAATTTGACTACATGTTGGTCAAGTTTCCAAAAACAGCCCCATTTTACAGCCTCCCCAAACTACATAAAAACAAGAGACCACCACCAGGTAGGCCAATTGTATCTGGGATTGGGGGTTTAACTGAAAACACTAGCTCTTACATAGACTGCATCCTGCGACCATTTGTCCAGTCTCTGCCATCCTACCTTAGCGACACTAAGGATGTGCTCAGGAGACTTGATGGTATTATTGTAACAGAGAAAACAATTTTCGTCACCATGGATGTGGAAGGACTTTATACCAGCATTAAACATGAAGCTGGTATAAAAGCAGCTATGTATTTCCTGAATACAAGGGGTACGTTCTACAAAGCACACAATGTATTCATGGCCGAGCTAATTGAGTTTGTACTTACACATAACAACTTTTTGTTTGCAAATACATACTATCATCAAATTCAAGGCACGGCCATGGGTACTAAGTGTGCCCAAGTGATTTGAATCAGCGCTGAAAACACCCACAAAAATATTAAAGTGAAAAAATATATAAACACAGTGAAAATGATGTGTAGCTAAAATACTTCTCAACCTTCCAAGGAATATGTAAGGATTCCTTACAAAGCAATCTTGGTCCGGGGTGGGAAGGAAGCGGTGATTTCGGGAACACACCAAAAAGATAAAAAATAAAACAATAATGGTGCAGTATATTAACACATCATGGAATGGAATGAATTCTTGGCTCTGTAGAAATTCCTACTTACAACAAGTGGAATAAATAAGGGCAATGGTCTGGCACTGTCAGGATATATGAAACTGGATCTTCAGCAGAGGGAGGTTCAGGATGAGAGGTAACTCCAAACGGAGATCATACAGGTAACGTGAACTCGGATCCAAACGGAGTGTGTTGTTCATGTAAGATAGAAACGGACTATAGTGTAGATCGCAATGACAAGGTTTATCACATCAAAACAAGGTAAAAAATGTACTTACAATAAGTACATAATAAATGTACACATAGGGGTATCATCGTGAGACAGTAGAGAGCTAGTCCCGTGTGGAAAGGCTTGCTGTACCGTCCTCCTTGAGCTCCCGCCTCGCCGCCGATGGATGGTGTCTGACGTCACTTCCGGTAAACGGGTGACGACATCCGGTTGGGAGCGGGGAAGACAGATAGCAGTGGATCAGCAGCAACTCGAACGTCTTCACTTGGAGGGCAGCTGCAGCAGACTGACGACAAAGCTCTACGCGTTTCGCTGTACATAGACAGCTTCCTCAGGAGCAGATTAACATCCCTTGTGGGTGGGCATCCATTTATAGTGTGGATAATTGGAATCAATTAACATACGCTGATGTGCGACATATACGTAGAAATTAACCCCAGGTTTGCCGTACTCGGCACATAACCCTGCGGTCCAAAAAGACAAATAGTAAAATACAAGTGAACATTTTATTAATAACTAACATAGAGAATAATATATAGTAAAAAAGTAACGTACAAATATGTTTATCAAACTAATATAAAAGCTCATTGGGTACGGATGGGATGAGATGGAAGAGAAGAGAGAAACAAGTATTAATATTCAATAATAAAATAAAGGGCATTTAGATATCAATATCACAATAAAAAAAGACTTATAAGTATATAAAAACTTCATAATAATATAAAAGCTTCTTAAAAGGCAAAGTGCAAAGTGTAGGATAGCGAGGTAGACATATAATGTGGAGCAAATATGAATAAATGAATAATTAATTAATTTACAAAAGTAAATAGAGAAAAGGACACTGAGCAGACTGAAAAATTCAAACCAAGAATGGTGTTATTTCAAAATCAGCATTTAAACCATATGGCATGAGTGTGTGTAATTTATGTATCCAATACATTTCTCTTCTGCTCAGATCTATATCTCTGCTGCGTCCTCTCCAGTGCTGTAGAACATTCTCAATAGCAATAAATTTCAGATCTTTTGGGTTGGAATTATGGTGTTTTGCAAAATGCTTAGGTACACTGTGTGTAAGAATACCACGTCTAATATTGCTGAGATGTTCTATGATGCGTGTCCGAATGGGTCTTGTGGTCTTCCCCACATATTGTAGCCCACATGGGCATTGAAGAACATATATCACATAGTCTGTATACAAATTGATATACTGTTTAATCTTAAAAGTTTCATTTCTATTAGTGCATACAAATGTTTTTTTTATTCAATTGTTTGTGTTCACACGCCTTACATGATGAGCATCCATAAAAGCCTTCTATGCTTTTAAACCACCCGTTCTTTATTGTATCTAGTTTTCTAAGGGCACTCGGAGCCACAATGTTTTTTATATTCTGTGCTTTTTTTGTAAATGATTTTAGGTTGTTCAGGAAGTATATCATTTAAAATTGTGTCAGTTTTTAGGACATGCCAGTGTTTTCTTAAAATTTTATTGATATTATTTGCTTCTTTGTTATATGTGGTTAAAAATGCTGTATCATAATTATTGGTGATGTTTTTCAAAACACTTTTTGGTTCTAATAAATCTTTTCTTTGTAGCGATTTGGCCTTATTTAACGCTGTATCTAATGTATCTTTCTTGTACTTTTTTTGTATAAAACGTGTCTCTAAAATGTTACATTGTTCATTAAACACAGTATCTTCTGTACAGTTCCTACGCATTCTTCTGTACTGACCGTAAGGTACATTATCCATCCAACGATGGTGATGGCAACTGGAACGTAAAATAAAATTGTTGCTATCCACATCTTTAAAATGTGTTTTGGTTTTTATAGAGCCTTCCTCTATATATATGACCAAATCTAAATATTCAATAGAGGTCTTGCTGGTTGTACAGGTGAAATTCAAATTTAATACATTATTATTCAAATTTAAAATAAACTGGTCTAAACCTCGCTGATCTCCCTGCCAAATTAAAATAATATCATCAATGTAGCGCCGCCATAGGACAACGCCCTCCCCCAGCATGCCATTGGACCAGATGTTATGGTCCTCCCAAAATCCCATAAAGAGATTTGCATAACTGGGGGCGAACTTTGTTCCCATTGTGGTGCCCCATTTCTGAATATAGAAGACGTTTTCAAATAAAAAGAAATTATTTTCTAATATAAAAGATATGCTTTCCAACAGAAATTTAGCCTGTAATTCATACAAATCTAGATCTTTATCTAAAAAGTATTTAATGGCTTCACATCCTAAATTATGTGCAATCGAGGTATATAATGATGAAACATCTATAGTAGCAAGTATATAGTTTTCCTTCCAAATAAGTTTCCAAGATTTGCAGTATTTCAGTTGTGTCTTTCAAGTATGATTTTAATGTCTTTACATATCCTTGTAGAAAATTATCAATGTATGCGGATAGGTTCGAAGTGAGGGAATTTATACCTGAGATTATAGGCCTACCAGGGGTGTTCTTTAAGCATTTGTGTATCTTGGGAAGTATATAAAATATAGATATTTGCGGTGTTTTATTTAACAGGAATTTGTCTTCCTGTTCGGTCAGAATGCCAATATCTCTCCCTTTATCTAGATGTTTTTGTAGATCAATACTGAATGTTTTAGTTGGATTTTTCTTTAGAACTTCGTAAGTATTCGAATCTCCCAAAAGGCGGCTGGTTTCTGTTAGATAATCTTTTCTATTCATAATTACTACTCCCCCTCCCTTATCCGCCTGTTTGATAATTAAATCAGTGTTTTCTGTGATTTCTTCCAAGGCTTTCTTTTCTTCTTTAGTCAAGTTATTTCTAATTTTAGATTTGTTATTCTTGGAAAGATTTTCATAGTCTTTAACAATCAAATCATAAAACACTTCTAAATGATTGCCCTTATTTATTTATTTTATTTATTTCTAAAATATTTTACCAGGAAGTAATACATTGAGAGTTACCTCTCGTTTTCAAGTATGTCCTGGGCACAGAGTAAAACAAATAATACATGGTTACAAGTACAGTTACATAAATGAACAAGGTATACATTATATACAAGACATTGCGTGCACAGTTAAAGAAAATATATATTATGAGCGTATGAAACAGTTACAGACCAGATTAAAGTGTGAGACAGCCTTAGATTTGAAAGAACTTAAGCTGGGGGTGGATATGAGAGTCTCTGGTAGGTTGTTCCAGTTTTGGGGTGCACGGAAGGAGAAGGAGGAACGTCCGGATACTTTGTTGAGCCTTGGGACCATGAACAGTCTTTTAGAGTCTGATCTCAGGTGATAGGTGCTGTATGTGTTAGGGGTGAGGAGCTTCTTCAGGTAGCTGGGTAGCTTGCCAAGAAAGTATTTGAGGGTGAGACAGGAAAGGTGAACTTTGCGCCTAGACTCTAGTGATGACCAATCTAGTTCTTTGAGCATTTCGCAGTGATGTGTGTTGTAGTTGCATTGGAGAACAAAACGACAAATTGAATTGTAGAGGGTGTCAAGTTTGCTAAGGTGGGTTTGAGGAGCCGAGCCATATACTATGTCTCCATAGTCAATAATTGGCATTAGCATCTGCTGTGCAATACGCTTTCTGACCAGGAGACTTAGGGAGGATTTGTTCCTGTAAAGTACCCCTAGTTTGGCATAGGTCTTGGTTGTCAGGGTATCAATGTGCATCCCGAATGTTAAGTGGGAGTCAAACCATAAGCCCAGGTATTTAAAACTAGTGACAGGTGTTAGGGTGGTGTTAGCGTTGGTTCTAATCAGGAGCTCAGTCACTGGAAGCTTTACAAATTTAGTCTTGGTCCCAAATACCATTGTTACAGTCTTGTCAGTGTTTAAAAACAGTTTGTTTTGGGAAATCCAGTTTTCGAGTCTCAAAAAGTCAGACTGAAGTATGTGTTGAAGGTCAGAGAGGCTATGGCTGTGTGCATATAGGATTGTGTCATCTGCATACATGTGTATTGAGGCTTCCTTACAAGCTGTGGGAAGATCATTAATGAACACAGAGAAGAGTAGGGGCCCCAGAACAGAGCCTTGCGGGACACCACAGGTGATATCCAGAGGGTTGGATTTAGAGCCTGAGATGGACACATGTTGGGATCTTCCTGATAGGTAGGACTGAAACCAGTTTAAAGCATGTTTCCCTATTCCAGAGCTCTGGAGTTTGTTCAGCAGGATAACATGATCAACTGTGTCAAAAGCCTTTGCAAAATCTAGGAATACTGCACCAGTGAGTTGTCCCCGTTCCATTCCACACAGGATTTCCTTGCAAACTTTTAGCAGGGTAGTTACGGTGGAGTGTTTGGGACGAAACCCAGACTGGAATTGGCTAGGGAAATTTGTCTTGTTGCAGAAATCGCTTAATTGGGAGTGGACACATTTTTCCATAACTTTGGATAGAATTGGGAGAAGTGAGATTGGCCTGTAGTTTGAGACAGTGTTTTTGTCCCCACTTTTGAAGATTAGGACAACTCAGGCAGTTTTCCAGGTCTTAGGGATATGGCCTGCAGTCAGGATAGAGTTGACTATGGACGCAATTGGTTTGGCAATGGCTGGGGCACAAAGTCGTAGGAACCTAGATTGTAGTAAGTCGGGTCCACAATGGCTGCTTAGTTTTAGTTTGAGGAGCGCTTGTGTAATCTCCTCTTCAGATACTGGGCTAAATTGAAAATTGTGGGCAGTGTTGGGAGGGGGTGGGACTGTAGGGATACTCCCAGGATGAGATTCATGTTTGGGGTTTGTGCTGCGTTTCGCTAATAAGTTAGTGGCACACCCCACAAAGTAATCATTGAATGCATTTGCGATGTCAGTGGGGTTTGTCAGAGTAATATCCCCCTTAGTGATATTACTTGGTTGTTGATGGTTAGGAGGCTGGAATATATTGTTGATAACCTTCCAGAAGTTAGCTGGGTTTGATGTATTTTGGTGGAGATTGTCAGAGTAATAGCGTGCTTTTGCATGCCTTGTTTGCCTTGTGCACATGTTCCGCATGCATCTGTAGTGATTGAGATCCTTGGTAGTGCCAGTTACTTTGTAGCTTTTCCACAAGGCATCCCTGAACTGGTAGAGTGCTGTAAGGTCAGGTGTAACCCATGGAAGGTGGGGCCCCCGTACCCTTATTTTGCGTAGTGGAGCATGGGTATCGCAGAGTTTTAAGAACTCGGATTGGAAATAGTCGAGCGCAGAATCGGGGTCGGGAATTAAATCGATTCTGTGCCATGGGCAGTTGGTAAGGTCATCCAGAAACTGTTGTGGGTTAAAGTTTTTAAATGTTCTAGTGAGGAGAACTTTAGGGCTTGAATGGGGCGGTTTAATTTTCCTTACATAGTACACTATTGCATGGTCACTGAAAATATCAGGAAGGATGCCAGAGGATTGGATTCTGCTGGTGTTTGAGGAGAGAATCCAGTCTAGCAAGGAATGGTTATGCGATTTCAGGTTTATCCGTGTGGGTTGGGAAATGAGTTGTGATAGGTTAAGTGACTTGAGTTGTGTCTGGATTTTGTGGTTTTTAGGGTCAAGCCAATTGAAGTTGAAATCCCCAAGAACTAGCAGCTCACTCTTCTCATTCAGAGAGGAAATGGAGCCAAGAAATTGGGTGATATCAGTCAAGGATTGTAGAGGGGTTTTAGGGGGGCGGTAGATGCCAGCAAGCAAGATGGGCTTAGAAAAGGGGAGGCAGATTTTGCCAACTAGAGTTTCAAAAGAGGGTGGACTTGGTGGGCAATTTGTGGGTAAATTGTAAGGTGTAACTTGGTGGGTAAATTGTAAGGTGTCTGCAATATAAAATAACACCCCTCCTCTCTTTGACCTATCTCTCCTAAAAATGGAGTATCCCTGAATGGCAATATTTGCATCAGGGGTTTTAGGGGATAGCCATGTTTCTGTAAGAACGATGGCTTTGGGTTTATGCATAAGGCACCATGCCCTTAGTTCATCCAGTTTGGGCAGCAGGCTCCGGATGTTTATATGGGCGACAGATAGCCCTTTTTGGAATTTAAAGGTGGAATTCTCAGGGGCATGGGCAAGAGCTGAAATGGGAGGACCTGGGTTAGGTTCAATATCACCTGCTAAACAGAGTAATAGTATGAGTAGAAATTTGGGTAGTTGTTTGCAAGTTGTAAATTTGTGGTGTTTTCCATTAGAGTGAGCAGTGGTTGGTGTGCTGTTTTTAGAGTTCTCCACCAACATTCAGTAGATAGTGCAAGGCTTTTGAGTAGTCCAGGGTTTATGGTGATGTTGGGTGTGGGCCAGGATGGAGGAGTTTGTAGTGGATAGAGGGAGTAACATCTCCATGAGGCCAGGAGAAAGAAAAAAGTTAAAATACATAGCAGGTTCATGATGCCAGAGGTAGGCAGTGCTGCAAGGAGCTGTTGTGAGCAGAGTGAGTGTGAGCAGACTAACAGCAGGGGTGTGCCTGTTCCTTGTCAAATGTTTAGCTGTATTGCAATGATAGAGTCAGTTCAGGGTTTCAGTGTATTGTGCAGTCAGTTTTGGGAGAGACTGCAGTAAATAAGTTGTAAAGGGGTGGGGGGTTGAAATAGGCAGGTTAGCAAGCATGGGATCATAGTGTGATCTGAATAGCTTACCGTTTGTTGTCTTGAGTAAAAGAGTGTGCAGTAGATCCAGTCCCCAGTCACCTCTAGTCAAACTGTAGTCTAACTGTATTTATCACTTAAAAACCTCACTTTAAATGCCTCACTATCTAATGCCAATTGCAGTTCCTGCAGATTTCAGGAGAGGTGTTTGTTATATACAGTTAAAACAGTCACATGACCCTCCCCCTCCCCAATCAGTCAGCTTGTTCCATTTGGTCAATTAACAGCACAGAGTTAAGAGGAAAAAAAAAAAAAAACTTTTTACATACAAACATACTAACTTATATCAATTCTACAAGGCCAGATTCAGTCTTTTACACAGGGTTTCAACATCAGGAACATACTTAAATCAATTCTACAAGGCCAGATTCAGTCTTTTACACAGGGTTTCAACATCAGGAACATACTTATATCAATTCTACAAGGCCAGATTCAGTCTTTTACACAGGGTTTCAACATCAGGAACATACTTATATCAATTCTACAAGGCCAGATTCAGTCTTTTACACAGGGTTTCAACATCAGGAACATACTTATATCAATTCTACAAGGCCAGATTCAGTCTTTTACACAGGGTTTCAACATCAGGAACATACTTATATCAATTCTACAAGGCCAGATTCAGTCTTTTACACAGGGTTTCAACATCAGGAACATACTTATATCAATTCTACAAGGCCAGATTCAGTCTTTTACACAGGGTTTCAACATCAGGAACATACTTATATCAATTCTACAAGGCCAGATTCAGTCTTTTACATAGGGTTTCAACATCAGGAACATACTTATATCAATTCTATAAGGCCAGATTCAGTCTTTTACACAGGGTTTCAACATCAGGAACATACTTATATCAATTCTACAAGGCCAGATTCAGTCTTTTACACGGGGTTTCAACATCAGGAACATACTTATATCAATTCTACAAGGCCAGATTCAGTCTTTTACAGAGGGTTTCAACATCAGGAACATACCTGTGAAGAGAATGCAATTAGATCCATGTCATATCAGCTGAGGTTATTGGTTATTGGTCTTGCATGAAGAAAGTGAGTATATTAACTATATATATATATATATATATATATATATATATATATATATATATTAACTGTAGTCTAACTGTATTTATCACTTAAAAACCTCACTTTAAATGCCTCACTATCTAATGCCAATTGCAGTTCTTATAGTATGTTGGATAAAACGTGGACTTGTTTTTTAATGTGGTATGTTTGAATTTTTCAGGTTCCTTCTGGACTGTTGGAGTAGAATTAATTAATCTAGATTCTACATTTTTACTCAGGAAGAATAATTGAGTTTGTACTTACACATAACTACTTTTTGTTTGCAAATACATACAATCATCAAATTCAAGGCACGGCCATGGGTACTAAGTGTGCCCCATCATACGCCAACTTATACTTATGGTGGTGGGAATCTATGCTGGTTCTTACAGAAGAAATGGAGCCATACACATCACACATCGATATATGGGTACGCAATATCAATGATGTGATGATGCTATGGAATAGCACCATTGATAAACTTCTGGAGTTCGTTGATATTCTCAATACCAACGAACTTAACTTGTATCTAACTCTAGAACATGATTGTAATAAAGTAGTGTTCCTAGATGTGTGCATCTCCAGAGGCACTGACAATATCATTGACACCACTATCCACCGCAAGGCCACGGCCACTAACAGCCTTCTTACTGCCAGTAGTCATCACCCTAGATCTCTCATTAACAGTATTCCAGTTGGCCAGTTTCTTAGATTAAAACGCAACTGTAGTAATAATACCGACTTTGAGGTACAGAAGGACTTGATGGCTAAGAGGTTTCACGAACGAGGATATAGCAAGCGAATAGTGAAGTTGGCATATAAAAGGGCCAAGTATACCATACGTGGCTCATTGCTACAAGACAAGATCACTAAGACGGATGGTAAGACAGTAAGATTCGTTGGCACATTTAACAACCAATGGAAACATGCCAGGGACATAATTTGCAAGCACTGGCACATTTTAAGGGCCGACACCACAATTGGTGAATTTCTGCATGACCGTCCATCTATGGTCAGCAGGAGGGCCAAAAATCTAAATGATGTTCTGGTTCACAGCCATTTTGATGAAGAGGTCAAAAGGACCTGGCTACCTCCTAAACCACCGGGGTTGTTCAAATGTGGCAAATGTAAGGCGTGTGATCACATGCTTACCACTAGCAAATTTTCAAATTGGAATGGAACCAAGACTTACAAAATCCGTAAGTTCATTAATTGCCAGACCGCAGGCGTTATCTATCAAGCCATTTGCGACTGTGGTAAGATATATGTTGGTAAGACCCGCCGCCCATTGAAGGTAAGGGTCTTGGAACATATGGGTTCCATACGAAATAAGACAGATAAACCTTTAGCGAGACACATAAACTCTGTAAATCAGGGCAATCAAACCCTTGTTAAATTCATTGGTATGGACCAATTCTCAATGGACCGACGACATGGGGACTGGGACACTGTTCTATTACAGAAGGAGGCAAGATGGATATATACATTACAGACATTATCGCCCAAGGGCCTGAATGAAGGGTTTGTGTTCACCCCATTCATTTAAGATCACGTTAAGTAGAACTACCCTAGTACTTACAACCAGTATGTATCTACCAATAATATCTTACATACTGATGATGTATGTCTGCAAATGTTCACCCCTCTACTTTATAGGGCTATATATTCCATCCTCTATATACACTTACCTGATTTTGATCTCCCTTAGTGTATAGAACTGTGGTACCTAGTAACCATTTTTACACACTGAGATTCTAATTTTTATACACTAACTTACCTTACCTCGGTCCTCTAGAAAGTACATAAATGTGACACAGTGTAGCTACATTATGTACACTATGAATCTACCCACACTGCTCAACTGGGCCAAATTTCGCCTGCCATTTTCCACTATTAATTATGAATTTGCTTTTATTAGGTCGGTTATGTATCTACCTACATCTTAATTCTGTGAGTAAAATCCACAGTAGACGAATATGCTATATCCTGATTAATATTCAAATATGTTTCACCCGCATTGATTAGAGTCTTTATTATATTTTAGCCACCAATACTATCACAATTCTCTAACCATCATGCGTATTTACACTAATGATGTAGAGATCATGTGCATCAGTGCTTCAATCCTCCTTGCCCTTGAATTGGAGTGGTTAAAAATTGCTGGATTCTAGCATATACTGACTGCTTATACAGACTGAAGTAGCTTACAGGTAAAAATGGAGATTCTCATAAAGCCCTATACTGTACAAAATTAATTTTTCATGCTACATTAGAAATAAAACAATGGGTCCTTGTCCCATGACATATCATGTGCTTGTAACCGTTTACCAACATCTTAAGACATAATTAAAACAAATAGAATTGAAATGTTTTTACCGGTTATACAGAAAATAGAAAGCAATAGAAAGCACCATACACAAACATCATTTCACACGTCTCTGATACAAAAATAATAATGAAAAATTGTAACACAGAACAGTTTGATCCTGCAAACTTAGTCTAAAAAATAATTTTCTTTACCCATATTATTACTGAGTTTTTTTTTTAAAACCTAAATTTTAAGGTTCTGAGTTACTAATTAACCTTTCCTGTCTGGAATGCACTTTTTGAAGCGGGAGGAGGAATTTTTTTTGTTTGTTTTTTCCTGTTTGGGCTGCTTTTCTAATTCTCCCTCTTTCATGGACCTTTGATGCAGAAGGAAAAAAGAATATCTCCTGGTTTTAAAAATGTATCCGCCTTATCTAGGGATAAAAATAGCAAGCTCATACAGCTCGCTATATCAAACCAACTACCCCCCTCTTTTCCGCCAGATTAAGAGAGACCTGGAGGCCTGGCATGCCCATCAGATCTCTTGATTTGGAAGAATTGTGTCCACCAAAATGAATGTCCTCCCCCGATTACTTTACTACTTTCAGACCCTCCCAGTACCTGTCCCGCTAGTAGAACTGCAAAACATGCAGGCCCATATTCTCCGCTTTATATAGCGGCAACGTAGACCTAGGGTACCGAGATCGGTGCTTTTGGCTTCAAGGACGAGAGGGGGCCTGGGGGCCCCGGATGTCGTTAGATATTACCAGGCGGCCCAGCTGAGGCAGGCGGTGGTCTGGAATAACCCCCCCGACCTCCAATTGCTGGTTGGAGATAGAGGCACACCACGTGGCCCCCACCCCCCTCTCGGCCCTATTATGGTCTCAGGCCCACAAAAGCAGAAGGCCCCTGAGATTCGACCTCGGGGCAATGAGGTGCACGTGGCCTACATGGATCAAAACCAAAGGGAAACATGGCCTAGCTTCATCCCCCTCACAACTCACCCCATTTTCGGGAACCCGGACTTCCCACCCGGCTGCTCCCGTACCCAATTTGGCCAATTCCAGGGCCTAAATATCAGAGTGATTGCGGATCTGCTGGAAAGTGATGAGGTCCTGCCCTTACAAGAACTTAAGAATAAGTTCTCCTCCCCAGACCTCCCCATCTTCAAATACCTTCAGATTAGGCACTTTCTGAGAGCCCAATCCCCGAGCTTAAAATTCCCAGCGCACACTAGATTCGAGACCCTCTGTCTCAAAGGGGAATATCAGAGAGGCTTAATCTCCGATGTATACAGAACACTAGAGGCATCTCAATCCCCCTCCATACACTCCTCCTATATGCAAAAATATAGCGCTGATCTGAATACCCCTATAGACCTGGAGGACTGGGAGGATATCTGGGAAGCTGCTACCAGAACATCAATTTGCTCAGTCACGAAGGAAAATATTTATAAAATTTTATTCCAATGGTACCTGACCCTGAGTAGACTGAGCCAGATCTACCCAGGCACCTCGGACGTGTGCTGGAGAGGATGTGGTCAAAGGGGGACATGCCCCACATTTGGTGGACATGCCCGGAGATCCAGAGGTTCTGGATCAGGATCCATAGTCTCCTGATTGAAACTTTGGATTTAGAGGTCCCCCTAGACCCCCTGACGTACGTGCTGGGGAAACCAATTGAAGACCTTCTCGCCCCTATAGCCAGACTTTCCTCTGCGATCCTTATGGCCGCCAGATGTTGCATCGCGGCGGCCTGGAAACAAGTTAAGGCCCCTTCCAGGAGAACAGTTATCAAAAGAATAGACGGGGTCATGAATATGGAGAGACTGACAGCCATGTTGAAGCAAAGAATGCCTCAATTCTATAGAGCCTGGGAGCCTTGGCCAGGGTCGGGGGCCCCGACACTGATGCAAGCCCTGCTCCAACACTAATACCCTTGCGGACGAGGGCCGATGCACAATCCCCTCCCCCATCCCTTCACCCCTCCCTCCCCCTCTTTTTCCCCATGTCGCTCCCAGCTATCCACCAGTCCCTCGTAATCCCCTCTCCTTTCACCACTGAAAATGGAAAAAAGGTTTATTGTGTGTCTCAGAATTCCTCACTGCCATGTGCCTGTATTTTACAACGAATTGTCATGCTATGCTGTGAATGTTATATCAAGATCTACGTGTAACTGCATCAAAAGACACCAATAAAGGAAAAATATTTTTAAAAAAAATATGTATCCGCCTGGCCAGAACGAATAAACTTTTAAACTATACCAGTAACTGGGCTGTTTTATAAAAAAAAAATGGTAAAAATTAATTGATCTTTCCACATATACCCATTCTTTTTGTCCTTCTTTCTCATTTATCACGGACATTTAGAACTTTTATTGTAAGCAATTAACGATATTCTTATTTTTGTAAACACTTACAAGTTCTTGGATGGTGATTTGCATACATGTGATACTCTGGTGTTTAGCATGATTCAATTCTTACACACGGGGATTCATTCAGGTAAAACTTATAAGGGTATTCAGATCCTTTTTACAGCTCTTTTGTCGAAGGCATAACAGTATAACTGACGGCACTGAGACCAGAGTCTGTATTAGGAAATTACTTATAACCACTTATTGCTGTGGGGAAATATGGGGGGAAAGGCTGATGCTTGCAGTCCTTGCCCTGTAGCTTTGATTAGATGGTCATGCCATGCATAATCGTAGCCACAAAGCCTCATGAAATCCAAAGATTTATACTACCACGGACACACGGGGATTACTGAAGGTCGGAATGTTCCACTACGAGCCCGTGCGTTCGCATTCTTACGTATAAGAAAACCGGGGCGGCTGCTCTTAGGTTCACACTTCTTTCCATAGTAATTTATTGCAAACAAACTTTTTTATAAACTTTTATATATATATATATATATATATATATATATATAGAATCCAATGCACAGCCGGCACACCATATGCAAGTAAATAAGTTTTGGTGCTTATCCCATAAAGCAATAACAGACCATACGATACCGGTTGCAACACGACATCAAGGGACAGCACGCAGGTAAGTAAATCAAAAATGTTCTATATTTGATAGAAGACACAAAAACCGACGTTTCGGTCCCCCAGTGGGACCTTTCTCAAGGTGGTGCTTAGCACCACCTTGAGAAAGGTCCCACTGGGGGACCGAAACGTCGTTTTTTGTGTCTTCTATCAAATATAGAACATTTTTGATTTACTTACCTGCGTGCTGTCCCTTGATGTCGTGTTGCAACCGGTATCGTATGGTCTATATATATATATATATATATATATATATATATATATATATATATATATATATATATATATATATATATAATGTAACATAACATTTTTGGGGGGAAAAAACTTTTTCCCCAATTTTGAATACATACAAAAAGACAGTGTGTTCCCTACTCTGTGTGTATACTTGAGAAAACCTGAGATTCTTAATAGTGGCGGGGAAGACCTGTTTTAGTTCAAACAAAAACAATTTGTCGAGAAAAGAAAATAACTGGTGGAACCGTTTGGTTATTTCTCCTAGGGGCTGTTCTGCAATTTCTGGCTGTGTGTCCTATTTTTCTGCAATTAAAACATTCTATCTGCCTCCAAACCCTTCTTTTATTGTCACTTCCTTTGTCCTTCTCTTGGTAACCACCCTCTCGCTGTCTATTTTCCTGAAAAAATACAGTCTGAGCTTTCATCCACGATTCCTGTTTCTCTGCCTTTTCACATTCCTTTATCTTCCTTCCAAAAATGCTTTGCGCTAGCTATCATTTCACTTATGGGTAGACTTTCCCAATTTTTAAATACCCTGGTTAAACCTTTGGGGCTTAGGGCAAGCATCTACCTCCACATTCCTTATCCCTTCATAGGATTTTACAGCCTGGATTAACCTGTTTGCAAATGATTCTACTGTCTCTCCCTTTTCCTGCTTGATTGAATTTATTTTTTCCCAATTAATCACTGGGGCAAATGCCTTTTGGAGTGCGGCCAAAATGGCCTTGTTTAGTGTTGTTTTTTGTGCGGGCTCCCAATTTACTGAGGCCCATACTGGAGTCCCTTCAGCTTTATCGTTATTAAAGGCTTTGGTAAATTTCCCCTGTTCTGTTTTTGTCATAATGACTGTAAATACATTTTTTATATTTTCGCGAGTGGGGTCGCAAGTGGGGTCGCATGCAGTCATTCGACTTTTCATTATGTCACAAAAACTCCCTATATCGTCTTTTGGTCGTGGGAATTGATTTCTGAGTGTCATAAGTGTACTAGGTGTCCATGTCTTGTATCTGTATGTGGTACTGTCCTCTGTGAGTTCCCTCATGGGCAAAATATTAGTGTCTGAGGGAGTGGGTGTATATGACATAGCCTGGTGGAGGAGGAAATCTTCTCCTTCACTGAGAGGCTCTGACTCTTTGTTATTGTTAGGTACCCCCACAGGGTAGACAATGGTGTGTGAATTTAAAGCATATATTTCCTTTTGAACAAAAGTATACTCTTTTTCCTTATCTGTCTGCATGTCAGTCAGTGAATTTTCTCGTATGTCAAAACTGTCATCTTGTGGCCAACAATAGTCATTTTCCCTGTCTATTACATTTACATTATGGGTTTCTAGTGCTGTCACATATATACTGCGCAGAACTTCCGGTAGATGGCAATCTCGTTCCATCATCTACCCTTTACAGTAACCAGTGTAAGCGGATTACGTACAACCGTTGTTTACAATAACCAAATTAAATTGATTATGTACCATCCAGGTTCCGGAATACACGTTGGTATAAAAATGAGTAAGAAATACAACCAAGGACACTTCCCGCTCAGAAACAAAAGGTCACTCCTGACGGAGTATCCTTTACTGAAATACAGGACCGTACCTTGATTTATATTTCTCTCACCAATTTATACACCGGAAGTGAACATATATCTCCTTAAACCTTTATATGGTGACAGCAACTAGTATATATATATATATATATATCGATATATAAATATAAAAACTTACTTGATTACTGAAAAAGATACTCGTTACCCCAGAGGAACATCCAGACAAGACAGTACTCACTCTAACCACTCAAACACTTAAACTATTGGCTTTTTTGTTAAAAAGGAACAAGCCTTACCTGTCATGTGAGCTCAGGTTTGAGTGATTGAGAAGTCCAGTCCTGCTGAGATGTTCTGGTTCCGGGAGTTCTGAGCATCCGAGACGAACCCCCCAAACTGTGAATGCGAGAAAAAATACAATGGTTACGGGTTCAATATTTTTCAGAGTTGAATCAAGTAAGAGTTTATTTCATTATGAGTATACAAGGAAAGGAAGCTCAATGCAGAGCTTTCTCTGCCATACAGTGACAAACACATAAACTTTATACCCTTCTGAGGTATAATACATGCCCCTAGGTGGGCTGGCTTACAGAAAATTATAATAATACGCCCCTCCAGGAGGAGTTGGCCTTTTATTGATACGGATACCTGATCAATACAAGAAAATACAGGTTTTTACCATAAAAGTTTTATACTACACTTTGGCTCACACCTGCCAACACAATTATCACATGACCACCTGAGGTCTCCTCAGAGTTTCCATGGTTACCAGGCTGGCGAACTCACGGGGGACACCTGCAGGGATGAACCGGTGGCCCCATCTGTGGGGGCACCGTGGACCCATAGGGGCCACCCGAGGGCCACCAGACACCAGAGGGTGTATAGGCCTCCCGAGTGGTGGGTGAGGGTGGGTTAACCCCTTAATGACTATGGCGGTTAATGACCGCTAAGGTGATTAAGGGGTTAGGGGACATTATATTGGCTATTTTGATTGTTTTGTATGTTTTGCAGCTTAGGAGGGGACATGGGCAGGATGAAGATGAGGATGAAGATGGCCTTCATCGTGGGTAAGTAAGTGTAATATGTATTTACTGTATTTATTGTGATTTATATGTAATTTAAATGGGCAAATGCATTATTATCCATATGTGGATAATAGTAATTTTGCCCATTACGGTATTGTATGTATTAGGGGGCGGGGGGAGGGGGTGCATTTAGTTAGAAATATTGTATATTTTTTTGGAGGCACGACATTGGTACCGCAGGCCCGCGGGGATCCCGGGACTCCCGCGGACACCCACGGGGACCCCCGGACTCCCGCGGGGGCCCCCACGGGGTCAGCCGGGGACACCCGTTGGCCTGTTGTATGGGTGTTGCACCTGCAAAAATGTAAACAAAGAAATTTTTCAAACTACAGCTTTTTTTATCACCTGCCTTTAGCTGGTGAGCTTTTTTCAGCGCACTTTCAAGTACGATAAGTTTGCGTAGCTTAGTGAATCCCGCAGAAGGGCAGGATTCAGTGCAAACAGCTGATCGTACAAGCAAAATTGGACTTTGAAAAATTTCCTGGAAAAGTCAGTTTTAGAGCGCAAAGTGCCTGTTTGCACGGCTCTGTGAATCGCGCTCGGCGGAACTTCACGTTCTAAGAGCACTTTGCGCTCTTAAAACGACTTATCACAGCTTAGTGCATAGCCCCCTAAATGTGAAAAACGCTTAATGTGGATAAATGTGCCAAGACATACACCAATTGCAGTCAAACTTTGCACAGTACATGCTTTGCACTCCCCCAAGCTAACCTGAAAATGTCATGGCTTTTCATAACTTGCACTGCAAATTATTTATTTTATTTTATTTATAAAATATTTTACCAGGAAGTATTACATTGAGAGTTACCTCTCGTTTTCAAGTATGTCCTGGGCACAGAGTAAGACAAATAATACATGGTTACAAATACAGTTACATAAATGAACAAGGTATACATTATATACAAGACATTGCGTGCACAGTTACAGAAAATATATATTATGGGCGTATGAAACAGTTACAGACCAGATTAAAATGTGAGACAGCCTTAGATTCGAAAGAACTTAAACTGGTGGTGGATGTGAGAGTCTCTGGTAGGTTGTTCCAGTTTTGGGGTGCACGGTAAGAGAAGGAGGAACGGCCGGATACTTTGTTGAGCCTTGGGACCATGAACAGTCTTTTGGAGTCTGATCTCAGGTGATAAGTGCTGCAAGTGGTAGGGGTGAGGAGCTTCTTCAGATAGCTGGGTAGCTTGCCCATGAAGAATTTAAAGGCAAGACAGGAAAGGTGAACTTTGCGCCTAGACTCTAGTGATGACCAATCTAGTTCTTTGAGCATTTCGCAGTGATGTGTGTTGTAGTTGCATTGGAGAACAAAACGACAAATTGAATTGTAGAGGGTGTCAAGTTTGCTAAGGTGGGTTTGAGGTGCCGAGCCATATACTATGTCTCCATAGTCAATAATTGGCATTAGCATCTGCTGTGCAATACGCTTTCTGACCAGGAGACTTAGGGAGGATTTGTTCCTGTAAAGTATCCCTAGTTTGGCATAGGTCTTGGTTGTCAGGGTATCAAATGTGCATCCCGAATGTTAAGTGGGAGTCAAACCATATGCCCAGGTATTTAAAACTAGTAACAGGAGTTAGGGTGGTGTTAGTGTTGGTTGTAATCTGGAGCTCAGTCGCTGGAATCTTTAAAAATTTAGTCTTGGTCCCAAATACCATTGTTACAGTCTTGTCAGTGTTTAAAAACAGTTTGTTTTGGGAAATCCATTTTTCGAGTCTCAAAAAGTCAGACTGAAGTATATGTTGAAGGTCAGAGAGGCTTTGGCTGTGTGCATATAGGATTGTGTCGTCTGCATACATGTGTATTGAGGCTTCCTGACAAGCTGTAGGAAGATCATTAATGAACACAGAGAAGAGTAGGGGCTCCAGAACAGAGCCTTGCGGGACACCACAGGTGATATCCAGGGGGCTGGAGTTAGAGCCTGAGATGGACACATGTTGGGATCTTCCTGATAGGTAGGACTGAAACCAGTTTAAAGCATGCTTCCCTATTCCAGAGCTCTGGAGTTTGTTAAGCAGGATAGCATGATCAACTGTGTCAAAAGCCTTTGCAAAATCTAGGAATACTGCACCAGTGAGTTGTCCCCGTTCCATTCCACACTGGATTTCATTGCAAACTTTTAGCAGGGTAGTTACGGTGGAGTGTTTGGGACGAAAGCCAGATTGGAATTGGCTAGGGAAATTTGTCTTGGTATAGAAATCGCTTAATTGGGAGTGGACACATTTTTCCATTACTTTGGATAAAATTGGGAGACGTGAGATTGGCCTGTAGTTTGAGACAACTCTGGCAGTTTTCCAAGTCTTAGGGATATGGCCTGCTGACAGGATAGAGTTGACTATGGAAGCAATTGGTTTGGCAATGGCGGGGGCACCAAGTCGAAGGAACCTAGATTGTAATAAGTCAGGTACACATTGGCTGCTTAGTTTTAGTTTGAGGAGCGCTTGTGTAATCTCCTCTTCAGATACTGGGCCAAATTGAAAATTGTGGGCAGTGTTGGGAGGGGGTGGGGCTATATGTGTACTCCCAGGATGAGATTCGGATTTGTGGTTTGGGCTGCGTTTCGCTAATAAGTTAGTGGCACACCCCACAAAGTAATCATTGAATGCATTTGCAATGTCAGTGGGGTTTGTCAGAGTAATATCCTCCTTAGTGATGTTACTTGGTTGTTGATGGTTAGGAGGCTGAAATATATTGTAGATAACCTTCCAGAAGTTAGCTGAGTTTGATGTATTTTGGTGGAGATTGTCAGAGTAATATTATGCTTTTGCGTGCCTTGTGCACATATTCCGCATGAATCTGTAATGATTGAGATCCTTAGTAGTGCCAGTTACTTTGTAGCTTTTCCACAAGGTATCCCTGAGCTGGTAGAGTGCAATAAGGCCAGTTGTAACCCATGGAAGGTGGGCCCCCCGTACCCTTATTTTGCGTAGTGGAGCATGGGTATCGCAGAGTTTTAAGAACCCTGATTGGAAATAGTCGAGCGCAGAATCAGGGTCGGGAATTAAATCGATTCTGTGCCATGGGCAGTTGGTAAGGTCATCCAGAAACTGTTGTGGGTTAAAGTTCTTAAATGTTCTAGTGAGGAGAACTTTAGGGCTTGAATGGGGTGGTTTAATTTTCCTTACACAGTACACTATTGCGATTGGATTCTGGTGGGGTTTGAGGAGAGAATCCAGTCTAGCAAGGAATGGTTTTGTGATTTCAGGTTTGTCCGTGTGGGTTGGGAAATGAGTTGTGATAGGTTAAGTGACTTGAGTTGTATCTGGATTTTGTGGTTTTTAGGGTCAAGCCAATTGAAGTTGAAATCCCCAAGAACTAGCAGCTCACTCTTCTCATTCAGAGAGGAAATGGAGCCAAGAAACTGGGTGATATCAGTCAGGGTTTGTAGAGGGGCTTTAGGGGGGCGGTAGATGCCAGCGAGCAAGATGGGCTTAGAAAAGGGGAGGCAGATTTTGCCAACTAGAATTTAAACATTCAAATTATGCACATTAAGCACTTTCTGAAAGTGGAAAATGCATATAAAAAAGTGCTTAATGTGAATTAAGGTGTCAAAACATAACCCGATTAACTTAAAACTTGGCACATGAAGTGCTGTATAATGCCTATAACTATCCTGAAAATTTCAAGGTGTTTGCTAACACACACTGCAAATTATTTACGTCAAGCACTTTAAGAAGGGCCAAATACTCAATTTGGACGTGTCCTTCCTGTGTGTGGGTCTGTGTGTGTGTGTGTATATCCTGTATGTATGTATATCCTATATCCTGTGTCTCTCGATCTCTCTCTCTCTCTTCTGTGTGTGTGTGTTGACAGAAAGTACATACAGTACTGACAACTTTGTTCAATTGCTCAATCACCCTTACTTTTCTTTTACCATACTAACATTTTTCCCATTTTCAAGACCTATTAACGATCTCACACAACTCCAAATTTGAAAGCCCCTCTAACTTTGAAAAGATATGTGTAGTAGCAACATATCGGAAGGGTCTGATCTCTGAGATTTATATGGGACTAGCACGTGCCCTGATACCCGTCAACCATAGCTATATGCTTAAGTGAACTGGAGACCTCAATATAGAAATAGACGGAGAAGATTGGGAGGATATCTGGGAGGCCGCAACCAAAACTTCAATTTGTACCACCATCAAGGAAAACATTTATAAAACTTCGTTAGGGAACTTTTGTTTTGAGAAACTTATTTGGAAGAAAAATAAATCCGTTGGTGGAAGTGCACACAGAGGGATTGGTAGGGTCTTTGTTTAACCCCCTATCACAGCCATGAAGACGTTATTATCTATGAGCAGGTTAGTATAGATGGAGCCTTTATTTATTCCCAGCTGTGCTGTGCTTGGGGACCTAACAAATCCACACAGGTTCACTGAAGCCCTGCAAGACCTAACTAAAAAGGGTCAGGGAAGATCCTAGTTTCACACCCACCCTCCCTATAACAACCAACCTCTCCTTCTTCCTCGCTGTCCTGGCATGCCCGTCTCCTCTGCCGCCTCCTATCTGCAATGCACAATTTCTTTAAGCAGATCAGCAACTGGGTGTTGTACCTGGTAGGCTATATATCTGGCACGTGACATCATACAGGTGACATCATAAGGAGTTGTAGACATATCTTACAGCTGAACCTCTGTATCTCAATGTAAAGTCCTAGCTCCTTTTCTAATCGTTCACGGAGATTGGAGTGCATGAGCTAATGCATTTTTAGCCTGATTCAAGGAATCGTCATTGTTTTGCTCATCCTTTTCCTTTGCGGCCCTTCCCAGGGCAATTGCGCCAGTTACTCTAGGCTGCAGAACATCTCTGCTTCTTTCTGTAATGTTTTCCTGGTGCTGTAGGGTCATTGTTAAATGTTCCCGCAACTTCCACGGTACGTTGAGAATCTCTTTTCTTTCTCTTCTTTCTTTTCTCTGTTGGGACAGACAGTTGTCCTACCGCTCAACCTATTAATCAGCGGTGTAAAGATACTGAGGTGCAATGGGGATAAGGATGGACATCAAACATATAAATGTTTCCCTAATCAGGGAAGATTCCCTTCTGGGTGCACTCTTTCAGACACGTTACAGATAAGTGTTGAGAACAAATTGAATCTCTGAGCTATAGCTCTTATACTGTACTCTTAAAATAAAAAACAATGAAGTATTTAATCAACAAATATACCATAATATATACAAAATATAAAAATTAATGACTGATATTTACTATAGTGTACAGAATTTAAAATCCTCTATGGTGAATACAAGGTCCTTTGTAAAGAGGCAATCAGTTCATGTATGAGAACACTGCCATCTATTGGTTGTAGAGTATAATAATGTGGCAGCTATATCAGTACACTTGTCTATATCCCAGAGGAGCTTCGCCAATACATGTAATTAGCAACACTGGAAACACACAGTTTCTGCAACTTGGAAGGCTGCCACGTCAATACTGACTGTGCGCGTGCACGTGACGGATGCCGACGCGCGCATTTCGCGATTAGAAACGCTTTCTCAAGGCTCAGTGTGAGGGGGAAGTCCCATTGAACGTAATGAGGTTTATATATGCACGAGTGTGTTTCAATTGGTTGGGGGGTTAATATATATGTGTGTCATTTGTTGTATTTTAACACCCATTATTTTAATTAGCTTAGCATTAAAGATTATTTTTATTATTATCACAATACTTTACAGGGGGCATTGAGTGCTTTCAGTGGGTTCTTGCTTCTTTGCTGTTTACCTACTACGTCACCCACTAGCACCTTACCCCTAAACATTTACGCAATATTCAGCTGAAGCGGGGTTCACCATTATAGAACTTTAACTTCTTTGACCTTCTCCTCCCCAGCTCGCATACATTATGGCAGGCTTTCTTTCAAGTCGCCCTGACTTTCAGTTGTGGCAACAGGAAGCTGCTAATTTGTTTGCCCCGGAATATGTGGCCGATGAGACTAATTCAGCACCAGATATCTCAAAATATTTTTATGAATGGGACACATTGCATAAACAGAGAATACGCACATGGTGGGAGGTTTACAGCCTAGAGAGATATTTAGGAGTAGAACTAATACCAAGAGGGCTGAGAGTTGACCTCGCACGTGCACATCATATTGCGGACGAGAATTTTAACCATTCATGGGAACTGGTGCTGGGGCAATGTTCCAAAATGTTAATGCAACTTCTAGTTGATTTTCAAAAGAATAGATTAGCCGATATCAATACACAGATTGATGATAGACTTAAAGAAGTTGAAACATGGCAAACTAATAACAGGTTCACTGAACTGGAACTAAAACTCCAGACTAGTTTTGAGAAATTCTCCAGTGAAATCAAGGAAAGAAAAAGGATCAAATATAACAGGGATGCTAAAGATTTTGAAGAAAACAAAATATACCGCTATAAATTTGCTAAAAAAAAAGAAGGTCCTCCCTAAAAACACCAATATACCTCAGTATCAGGATTCCTCCACTGATTGGGAACCCTCTGAAGACGACGACAGAGATCCACCCCCCCCCCCTTAATGATGCCCCCAACACTCAACCCCCCCAGGTTCCTTTTTTAGGGCAACAATTGACGGCCCCAAAAGAAAAGCAAAAACAAGACGGGGGAAAAGTTTGGGACCTCAGGTCCAGAGGGGGACCATCCCATCGAGGCACAAGGAGGGGGAGGAAACAACAGAGGTATTAGGGGGTACATATTCACCAGTTACCAACCTCTGATTGGGAACCCTCTGAAGATGACGACAGAGATCTCCCCCCCCCCCCCTTAATGATGCCCCCAACACTCAACCCCCCCAGGTTCCTTTTTTAGGGCAACAATTGACGGCCCCAAAAGAAAAGCAAAAACAAGACGGGGGAAAGGTTTGGGACCTCAAGTCCAGAGGGGGACCATCCCATCGAGGCACAAGGAGGGGGAGGAAACAACAGAGGTATTAGGGGGTACATATTCACCAGTTACCAACCTGTCCACATTCCCTTTGAATGAATCCCACCTTACATTGCTTAGCAAAGGGCTGTCCTCACCATCAACTGACATAAACACATTTGAATGGGTCAAAGATCTGAACCTGTTTGCTCGCAAACTCAAGTTAAAAAAGTTTTTTAAACTCAGGGAAAACAGACAAGCTAATTCACTTGGTATCCCTGGCCTTGAAAGCAAGGACATGGAAGCCTATAATACTTTGCTAGCACTGGAGGAGGACTCAGCTAGGTCAATAGGGGAAGGCCCCTTTACTAATTTAAAATTGAACTCCAGATTTCTTCCATTTGGTGACAGCTATGCCAATATAGATGTCTTTGTGGATCTGGTCACGCACGACCTCGAAACACTAACTCGCTATCATACACATGATAATCTCACAAAATCTGAGAGAACGGCACTAAAAGAACTCACAGATAATAAAGGAATTACTATCAAACCAGCAGACAAGGGTGGGAATTTGGTTGTTTTGGACACTATTGACTATAAGAGAGAGAACATTAGACTCCTTTCGGATATAACCTGTTATGAAGTCTTACAGAATGATCCCACGACTCAGTATCACAAAGATCTCATGAACATTTTACAGAAGGGATTAAATACTAAGCTCATTAGTCAAAAGGAATTTGACTACATGTTGGTCAAGTTTCCAAAAACAGCCCCATTTTACAGCCTCCCCAAACTACATAAAAACAAGAGACCACCACCAGGTAGGCCAATTGTATCTGGGATTGGGAGTTTAACTGAAAACACTAGCTCTTACATAGACTGCATCCTGCGACCATTTGTCCAGTCTCTGCCATCCTACCTTAGAGACACTAAGGATGTGCTCAGGAGACTTGATGGTATTATTGGAACAGAGAAAACAATTTTCGTCACCATGGATGTGGAAGGACTTTATACCAGCATTAAACATGAAGCTGGTATAAAAGCAGCTATGTATTTCCTGAATACAAGGGGTACGTTCTACAAAGCACACAATGTATTCATGGCCGAGCTAATTGAGTTTGTACTTACACATAACTACTTTTTGTTTGCAAATACATACTATCATCAAATTCAAGGCACGGCCATGGGTACTAAGTCTGCCCAAGTGATTTGAATCGGCGCTGAAAACACCCACAAAAATATTAAAGTGAAAAAATGTATAAACACAGTGAAAATGATGTGTAGCTAAAATACTTCTCAACCTTCCAAGGAATATGTAAGGATTCCTTACAAAGCAATCTTGGTCCGGGGTGGGAAGGAAGCGGTGATTTCGGGAACACACCAAAAAGATAAAAAATAAAACAATAATGGTGCAGTATATTAACACATCATGGAATGTAATGAATTCTTGGCTCTGTAGAAATTCCTACTTACAACAAGTGGAATAAATAAGGGCAATGGTCTGACACTGTCAGGATATATGAAACTGGATCTTCAGCAGAGGGAGGTTCAGGATGAGAGATAACTCCAAACGGAGATCATACAGGTAACGTGAACTCGGATCCAAACGGAGTGTGTTGTTCATGTAAGATAGAAACGGACTATAGTGTAGATCGCAATGACAAGGTTTATCACATCAAAACAAGGTAAAAAATGTACTTACAATAAGTACATAATAAATGTACACATAGGGGTATCGTGAGACAGTAGAGAGCTAGTCCCGTGTGGAAAGGCTTGCTGTACCGTCCTCCTTGAGCTCCCGCCTCGCCGCCGATGGATGGTGTCTGACGTCACTTCCGATAAACGGGTGACGACATCCGGTTGGGAGCGGGGAAGACAGATAGCAGCGGATCAGCAGCAACTCGAACGTCTTCACTTGGAGGGCAGCTGCAGCAGACTGACGACAAAGCTCTACGCGTTTCGCTGTACATAGACAGCTTCCTCAGGAGCAGATTAACATCCCTTGTGGGTGGGTATCCATTTATAGTGTGGATAATTGGAATCAATTAACATACGCTGATGTGTGACATATACGTAGAAATTAACCCCAGGTTTGCCGTACTCGGCACATAACCCTGCGGTCCAAAAAGACAAATAGTAAAATACAAGTGAACATTTTATTAATAACTAACATAGAGAATAATATATAGTAAAAAAGTAACGTACAAATATGTTTATCAAACTAATATAAAAGCTCATTGGGTACGGATGGGATGAGATGGAAGAGAAGAGAGAAACAAGTATTAATATTCAATAATAAAATAAAGGGCATTTAGATATCAATATCACAATAAAAAAAGACTTATAAGTATATAAAAACTTCATAATAATATAAAAGCTTCTTAAAAGGCAAAGTGCAAAGTGTAGGATAGCGAGGTAGACATATAATGTGGAGCAAATATGAATAAATGAATAATTAATTAATTTACAAAAGTAAATAGAGAAAAGGACACTGAGCAGACTGAAAAATTCAAACCAAGAATGGTGTTATTTCAAAATCAGCATTTAAACCATATGGTATGAGTGTGTGTAATTTATGTATCCAATACATTTCTCTTCTGCTCAGATCTATATCTCTGCTGCGTCCTCTCCAGTGCTGTAGAACATTCTCAATAGCAATAAATTTCAGATCTTTATGGTGTTTTGCAAAATGCTTAGGTACACCGTGTGTAAGAATACCACGTCTAATATTGCTGAGATGTTCTATGATGCGTGTCCGAATGGGTCTTGTGGTCTTCCCCACATATTGTAGCCCACATGGGCATTGAAGAACATATATCACATAGTCTGTATACAAATTGATATACTGTTTAATCTTAAAAGTTTCATTTCTATTAGTGCATACAAATGTTTTTTTTTATCCAATTGTTTGTGTTCACACGCCTTACATGATGAGCATCCATAAAAGCCTTCTATGCTTTTAAACCACCCGTTCTTTATTGTATCTAGTTTTCTAAGGGCACTCGGAGCCACAATGTTTTTTATATTCTGTGCTTTTTTTGTAAATGATTTTAGGTTGTTCAGGAAGTATATCATTTAAAATTGTGTCAGTTTTTAGGACATGCCAGTGTTTTCCTAAAATTTTATTGATATTATTTGCTTCTTTGTTATATGTGGTTAAAAATGCTGCATCATAATTATTGGTGATGTTTTTCAAAACACTTTTTGGTTCTAATAAATCTTTTCTTTGTAGCGATTTGGCCTTATTTAACGCTGTATCTAATGTATCTTTCTTGTACTTTTTTTGTATAAAACGTGTCTCTAAAATGTTACATTGTTCATTAAACACAGTATCTTCTGTACAGTTCCTACGCATTCTTCTGTACTGACTGTAAGGTACATTATCCATCCAACGATGGTGATGGCAACTGGAACGTAAAATAAAATTGTTGCTATCCACATCTTTAAAATGTGTTTTGGTTTATATAGAGCCTTCCTCTATATATATGACCAAATCTAAATATTCAATAGAGGTCTTGCTGGTTGTATAGGTGAAATTCAAATTTAATACATTATTATTCAAATTTAAAATAAACTGGTCTAAACCTCGCTGATCTCCCTGCCAAATTAAAATAATATCATCAATGTAGCGCCGCCATAGGACAACGCCCTCCCCCAGTATGCCATTGGACCAGATGTTATGGTCCTCCCAAAATCCTATAAAGAGATTTGCATAACTGGGGGCGAACTTTGTTCTCATGGTGGTGCCCCATTTCTGAATATAGAAGACGTTTTCAAATAAAAAGAAATTATTTTCTAATATAAAAGATATGCTTTCCAACAGAAATTTAGCCTGTAATTCATACAAATCTAGATCTTTATCTAAAAAGTATTTAATGGCTTCACATCCTAAATTATGTGCAATCGAGGTATATAATGATGAAACATCTATAGTAGCAAGTATATAGTTTTCCTTCCAAATAAGTTTCCAAGATTTGCAGTATTTCAGTTGTGTCTTTCAAGTATGATTTTAATGTCTTTACGTATCCTTGTAGAAAATTATCAATGTATGCGGATAGGTTCGAAGTGAGGGAATTTATACCTGAGATTATAGGCCTACCAGGGGGGTTCTTTAAGCATTTGTGTATCTTGGGAAGTATATAAAATATAGGTATTTGCGGTGTTTTATTTAACAGGAATTTGTATTCCTGTTCGGTCAGAATGCCAATATCTCTCCCTTTATCTAGATGTTTTGTAGATCAATACTGAATGTTTTAGTTGGATTTTTCTTTAGAACTTCGTAAGTATTCGAATCTCCCAAAAGGCGGCTGGTTTCTGTTAGATAATCTTTTCTATTCATAATTACTACTCCCCCTCCCTTATCCGCCTGTTTGATAATTAAATCAGTGTTTTCTGTGATTTCTTCCAAGGCTTTCTTTTCTTCTTTAGTCAAGTTATTTCTAATTTTAGATTTGTTATTCTTGGAAAGATTTTCATAGTCTTTAACAATCAAATCATAAAACACTTCTAAATGATTGCCCTTATTTATTTATTTTATTTATTTCTAAAATATTTTACCAGGAAGTAATACATTGAGAGTTACCTCTCGTTTTCAAGTATGTCCTGGGCACAGAGTAAAACAAATAATACATGGTTACAAGTACAGATACATAAATGAACAAGGTATACATTATATACAAGACATTGCGTGCACAGTTAAAGAAAATATATATTATGAGCGTATGAAACAGTTACAGACCAGATTAAAGTGTGAGACAGCCTTAGATTTGAAAGAACTTAAACTGGTGGTGGATGTGAGAGTCTCTGGTAGGTTGTTCCAGTTTTGGGGGTGCACGGAAGGAGAAGGAGGAACGTCCGGATACTTTGTTGAGCCTTGGGACCATGAATAGTCTTTTGGAGTCTGATCTCAGGTGATAGGTGCTGCATGTGGTAGGGGTGAGGAGCTTGTTCAGGTAGCTGGGTAGCTTGCCCAGAAAGTATTTGAGGGTGAGACAGGAAAGGTGAACTTTGCGCCTAGACTCTAGTGATGACCAATCTAGTTCTTTGAGCATTTCGCAGTGATGTGTGTTGTAGTTGCATTGGAGAACAAGACGACAAATTGAATTGTAGAGGGTGTCAAGTTTGCTAAGGTGGGTTTGAGGAGCCGAGCCATATACTATGTCTCCATAGTCAATAATTGGCATTAGCATCTGCTGTGCAATACGCTTTCTGACCAGGAGACTTAGGGAGGATTTGTTCCTGTAAAGTATCCCTAGTTTGGCATAGGTCTTGGTTGTCAGGGTATCAATGTGCATCCCGAATGTTAAGTGGGAGTCAAACCATAAGCCCAGGTATTTAAAACTAGTAACAGGTGTTAGGGTGGTGTTAGCATTGGTTCTAATCAGGAGCTCAGTCACTGGAAGCTTTACAAATTTAGTCTTGGTCCCAAATACCATTGTTACAGTCTTGTCAGTGTTTAAAAACAGTTTGTTTTGGGAAATCCAGTTTTCGAGTCTCAAAAAGTCAGACTGAAGTATGTGTTGAAGGTCAGAGAGGCTATGGCTGTGTGCATATAGGATTGTGTCATCTGCATACATGTGTATTGAGGCTTCCTTACAAGCTGTGGGAAGATCATTAATGAACACAGAGAAGAGTATGGGCCCCAGAAGAGAGCCTTGCGGGACACCACAGGTGATATCCAGAGGGTTGGATTTAGAGCCTGAGATGGTCACATGTTGGGATCTTCCTGATAGGTAGGACTGAAACCAGTTTAAAGCATGTTTCCCTATTCCAGAGCTCTGGAGTTTGTTCAGCAGGATAACATGATCAACTGTGTCAAAAGCTTTTGCAAAATCTAGGAATACTGCACCAGTGAGTTGTCCCCGTTCCATTCCACACAGGATTTCATTGCAAACTTTTAGCAGGGTAGTTACGGTGGAGTGTTTGGGACGAAACCCAGACTGGAATTGGCTAGGGAAATTTGTCTTGGTGTAGAAATCGTTTAATTGGGAGTGGACACATTTTTCCATAACTTTGGATAGAATTGGGAGAAGTGAGATTGGCCTGTAGTTTGAGACAGTGTTTTTGTCCCCACTTTTGAAGATTAGGACAACTCTGGCAGTTTTCCAGGTCTTAGGGATATGACCTGCAGACAGGATAGAGTTGACTATGGACGCAATTGGTTTGGCAATGGCTGGGGCACAAAGTCGTAGGAACCTAGATTGTAGTAAGTCGGGTCCACATTGGCTGCTTAGTTTTAGTTTGAGGAGCGCTTGTGTAATCTCCTCTTCAGATACTGGGCTAAATTGAAAATTGTGAGCAGTGTTGGGAGGGGGTGGGACTGTAGGGATACTCCCAGAATGAGATTCATGTTTGGGGTTTGTGCTGCGTTTCGCTAATACTGCTGCGGCTGAGTTTATTCGAGCATTTGCCCGTTCTCGGCCGCAGCAGTAACCTGGCGCTCGCCGGAGGGTGCCGGGCGCGCGCCGAAGCCTCGGAGGAGAGGCCCGCCGATCGGGGCTTCCCCCTCTCCTCACCAGGTCCGCCGGGTCCCCCGGAACATCCCGCCGCCGTCCTCACATCCGCGCGACACCAGGGCTCCCTCGGGGAGCCCTGGGCACGCGTACAGGCGGCACAGGCACCCGATGACGCGTGACCGCGCATCGGTGATGCGTGGCACGCTGAGGGAGTGCGGCTCGCAAGCCGGGACATATCCCGGCTTGCGGAATGAGCCGTACTCAAATAAAGTGTGCCGCCTGTGTAAGTTAGTGGCACACCCCACAAAGTAATCATTGAATGCATTTGCGATGTCAGTGGGGTTTGTCAAAGTAATATCCCCCTTAGTGATTACTTGGTTGTTGATGGTTAGGAGGCTGGAATATATTGTTGATAACCTTCCAGAAGTTAGCTGGGTTTGATGTATTTTGGTGGAGATTGTCAGAGTAATAGCGTGCTTTTGCGTGCCTTGTTTGCCTTGTGCACATGTTCCGCATGCATCTGTAGTGATTGAGATCCTTGGTAGTGCCAGTTACTTTGTAGCTTTTCCACAAGGCATCCCTGAACTGGTAGAGTGCTATAAGGTCAGGTGTAACCCATGGAAGGTGGGCCCCCCGTACCCTTATTTTGTGTAGTGGAGCATGGGTATCGCAGAGTTTTAAGAACTCGGATTGGAAATAGTCGAGCGCAGAATCGGGGTCGGGAATTAAATCGATTCTGTGCCATGGGCAGTTGGTAAGGTCATCCAGAAACTGTTGTGGGTTAAAGTTTTTAAATGTTCTAGTGAGGAGAACTTTAGGGCTTGAATGGGGCGGTTTAATTTTCCTTACACAGTACACTATTGCATGGTCACTGAAAATATCAGGAAGGATGCCAGAGGATTGGATTCTGCTGGTGTTTGAGGAGAGAATCCAGTCTAGCAAGGAATGGTTATGCGATTTCAGGTTTATCCGTGTGGGTTGGGAAATGAGTTGTGATAGGTTAAGTGACTTGAGTTGTATCTGGATTTTGTGGTTTTTAGGGTCAAGCGAATTGAAGTTGAAATCCCCAAGAACTAGCAGCTCACTCTTCTCATTCAGAGAGGAAATGGAGCCAAAAAATTGGGTGATATCAGTCAAGGATTGTAGAGGGGCTTTAGGGGGGCGGTAGATGCCAGCAAGCAAGATGGGCTTAGAAAAGGGGAGGCAGATTTTGCCAACTAGAGTTTCAAAAGAGGGTGGACTTGGTGGGCAATTTAACAGTGTAAATTGTAAGGTGTCTGCAATATAAAATAACACCCCTCCTCCTCTCTTTGACCTATCTCTCCTAAAAATGGAGTATCCCTGAATGGCAATATTTGCATCAGGAGTTTTAGGGGATAGCCATGTTTCTGTAAGAATGATGGCTTTGGGTTTATGCATAAGGCACCATGCCCTTAGTTCATCTAGTTTGGGCAGCAGGCTCCGGATGTTTATATGGGCGACAGAAAGCCCTTTTTGGAATTTAAAGGTGGAATTCTCAGGGGCATGGGCCAGAGCTGAAATGGGAGGACCTGGGTTAGGTTCAATATCACCTGCTAAACAGAGTAATAGTATGAGTAGAAATTTGGGTAGTTGTTTGCAAGTTGTAAATTTGTGGTGTTTTCCATTAGAGTGAGCAGTGGTTGGTGTGCTGGTTTTTAGAGTTCTCCACCAACATTCACTAGATAGTGCAAGGCTTTTGAGTAGTCCAGGGTGTATGGTGATGTTGGGTGTGGGCCAGGATGGAGGAGTTTGTAGTGGATAGAGGGAGTAACATCTCCATGAGGCCAGGAGAAAGAAAAAAGTTAAAATACATAGCAGGTTCATGATGCCAGAGGTAGGCAGTGCTGCAAGGAGCTGTTGTGAGCAGAGTGAGTGTGAGCAGACTAACAGCAGGGGTGCCTGTTCCTTGTCAAATGTTTAGCTGTATTGCAATGCTAGAGTCAGTTCAGGGTTTCAGTGTATTGTGCAGTCAGTTTTGGGAGAGACTGCAGTAAATAAGTTGTAAAGGGGTGGGGGTTGAAATAGGCAGGTTAGCAAGCATGGGATCATAGTGTGATCTGAATAGCTTACCGTTTGTTGTCTTGAGTAAAAGAGTGTGCAGTAGATCCAGTCCCCAGTCACCTCTAGTCAAACTGTAGTCTAACTGTATTTATCACTTAAAAACCTCACTTTAAATGCCTCACTATCTAATGCCAATTGCAGTTCCTGCAGATTGCAGGAGAGGTGTTTGTTATATACAGCTAAAACAGTCACATGACCCTCCCCCTCCCCAATCAGTCAGCTTGTTCCATTTGGTCAATTAACAGCACAGAGTTAAGAGGAGAAAAAAAAAACTTTTTACATACAAACATACTAACTTATATCAATTCTACAAGGCCAGATTCAGTCTTTTACACAGGGTTTCAACATCAGGAACATACTTATATCAATTCTACAAGGCCAGATTCAGTCTTTTACACATTGTTTCAACATCAGGAACATACTTATATCAATTCTACAAGGCCAGATTCAGTCTTTTACATACGGTTTCAACATCAGGAACATACTTATATCAATTCTATAAGGCCAGATTCAGTCTTTTACACAGGGTTTCAACATCAGGAACATACTTATATCAATTCTACAAGGCCAGATTCAGTCTTTTACACAGGGTTTCAACATCAGGAACATACTTATATCAATTCTACAAGGCCAGATTCAGTCTTTTACAGAGGGTTTCAACATCAGGAACATACCTGTGAAGAGAATGCAATTAGATCCATGTCATATCAGCTGAGGTTATTGGTTATTGGTCTTGCATGAAGAAAGTGAGTATATTAACTATATATATATATATACATATATATATATATATATATATATATATATATATATATATATATATATATATACTGTAGTCTAACTGTATTTATCACTTAAAAACCTCACTTTAAATGCCTCACTATCTAATGCCAATTGCAGTTCTTATAGTATGTTGGATAAAACGTGGACTTGTTTTTTAATGTGGTATGTTTGAATTTTTCAGGTTCTTTCTGGACTGTTGGAGTAGAATTAATTAATCTAGATTCTACATCTACATTTTACTCAGGAAGAATAATTGAGTTTCTACTTACACATAACTACTTTTTGTTTGCAAATACATACAATCATCAAATTCAAGGCACGGCCATGGGTACTAAGTGTGCCCCATCATACGCCAACTTATACTTATGGTGGTGGGAATCTATGCTGGTTCTTACAGAAGAAATGGAGCCATACACATCACACATCGATATATGGGTACGCTATATCGATGATGTGATGATGCTATGGAATAGCACCATTGATAAACTTCTGGAGTTCGTTGATATTCTCAACACCAACGAACTTAACTTGTATCTAACTCTAGAACATGATTGTAATAAAGTAGTGTTCCTAGATGTGTGCATCTCCAGAGGCACTGACAATATCATTGACACCACTATCCATCGCAAGGCCACGGCCACTAACAGCCTTCTTACTGCCAGTAGTCATCACCCTAGATCTCTCATTAACAGTATTCCAGTTGGCGAGTTTCTTAGATTAAAACGCAACTGTAGTAATAATACCGACTTTGAGGTAAAGAAGGACTTGATGGCTAAGAGGTTTCACGAACGAGGATATAGCAAGCGATTAGTGAAGTTGGCATATAAAAGGGCCAAGTATACCATACGTGGCTCATTGCTACAAGACAAGATCACTAAGACGGATGATAAGACAGTAAGATTCGTTGGCACATTTAACAACCAATGGAAACATGCCAGGGACATAATTTGCAAGCACTGGCACATTTTAAGGGCCGACACCACAATTGGTGAATTTCTGCATGACCGTCCATCTATGGTCAGCAGGAGGGCCAAAAATCTAAATGATGTTCTGGTTTACAGCCATTTTGATGAAGAGGTCAAAAGGACCTGGCTACCTCCTAAACCACCGGGGTTGTTCAAATGTGGCAAATGTAAGGCGTGTGATCACATGCTTACCACTAGCAAATTTTCAAATTGGAATGGAACCAAGACTTCCAAAATCCGTAAGTTCATTAATTGCCAGACCGCAGGCGTTATCTATCAAGCCATTTGCGACTGTGGTAAGATATATGTTGGTAAGACCCGCCGCCCATTGAAGGTAAAGGTCTTGGAACATATGGGTTCCATACGAAATAAGACAGATAAACCTTTAGCGAGACACATAAACTCTGTAAATCAGGGCAATCAAACCCTTGTTAAATTCATTGGTATGGACCAATTCTCAATGGACCGACGACATGGGGACTGGGACACTGTTCTATTACAGAAGGAGGCAAGATGGATATATACATTACAGACATTATCGCCCAAGGGCCTGAATGAAGGGTTTGTGTTCACCCCATTCATTTAAGATCACGTTAAGTAGAACTACCCTAGTACTTACAACCAGTATGTATCTACCAATAATATCTTACATACTGATGTATGTCTGCAAATGTTCACCCATCTACTTTATAGGGCTATATATTCCATCCTCTATATACACTTACCTGATTTTGATCTCCCTTAGTGTATAGAACTGTGATACCTAGTAACCATTTTTACACACTGAGATTCTAATTTTTATACACTAACTTACCTTACCTCGGTCCTCTAGAAAGTACATAAATGTGACACAGTGTAGCTACATTATGTACACTATGAATCTACCCACACTTCTCAACGGGGCCAAATTTCGCCTGCCATTTTCCACTATTAATTATGAATTTGCTTTTATTAGGTCGGTTATGTATCTACCTACATCTTAATTCTGTGAGTAAAATCCACAGTAGACGAATATGCTATATCCTGATTAATATTCAAATATGTTTCACCCGCATTGATTAGAGTCTTTATTATATTTTAGCCACCAATACTATCACAATTCTCTAACCATCATGCGTATTTACACTAATGATGTAGAGATCATGTGCATCAGTGCTTCAATCCTCCTTGCCCTTGAATTGGAGTGGTTAAAAATTGCTGGATTCTAGCATATACTGACTGCTTATACAGACTGAGGTAGCTTAGAGGTAAAAATGGAGATTCTCATAAAGCCCTATACTGTACAAAATTAATTTTTCATGCTACATTAGAAATAAAACAATGGGTCCTTGTCCCATGACATATCATGTGCTTGTAACCGTTTACCAACATCTTAAGACATAATTAAAACAAATAGAATTGAAATGTTTTTACCGGTTATACAGAAAATAGAAAGCAATAGAAAGCACCATACACAAACATAATTTCACACGTCTCTGATACAAAAATAATAATGAAAAATTGTAACACAGAACAGTTTGATCCTGCAAACTTAGTCTAAAAAATAATTTTCTTTACCCATATTATTACTGAGTTTTTTTTTTAAAACCTAAATTTTAAGGTTCTGAGTTACTAATTAACCTTTCCTGTCTGGAATGCACTTTTTGAAGCGGGAGGAGGAGTTTTTTTTGTTTGTTTTTTTCCTGTTTGGGCTGCTTTTCTAATTCTCCCTCTTTCATACCTTTGATGCAGAAGGAAAAAAGAATATCTCCTGGTTTTAAAAATGTATCCGCCTTATCTAGGGATAAAAATAGCAAGCTCATACAGCTCGCTATATCAAGCCAACTACCCCCCTCTTTTCCGCCAGATTAAGAGAGACCTGGAGGCCTGGCATGCCCATCAGATCTCTTGATTTGGAAGAATTGTGTCCACCAAAATGAATGTCCTCCCCCGATTACTTTACTACTTTCAGACCCTCCCAGTACCTGTCCCACTAGTAGAACTGCAAAACATGCAGGCCCATATTCTCCGCTTTATATGGCGGCAACGTAGACCTAGGGTACCGAGATCGGTGCTTTTGGCTTCAAGGACGAGAGGGGGCCTGGGTGCCCCGGATGTCGTTAGATATTACCAGGCGGCCCAGCTGAGGCAGGCGGTGGGTCTGGAATAACCCCCCCGACCTCCAATTGCTGGTTGGAGATAGAGGCACACCACGTGGCCCCCACCCCCCTCTCGGCCCTATTATGGTCTCAGGCCCACAAAAGCAGAAGGCCCCTGAGATTCGACCTCGGGGCAATGAGGTGCACGTGGCCTACATGGATCAAAACCAAAGGGAAACATGGCCTAGCTTCATCCCCCTCACAACTCACCCCCATTTTCGGGAACCCGGACTTCCCACCCGGCTGCTCCCGTACCCAATTTGGCCAATTCCAGGGCCTAAATATCAGAGTGATTGCGGATCTGCTGGAAAGTGATGAGGTCCTGCCCTTACAAGAACTTAAGAATAAGTTCTCCTCCCCAGACCTCCCCATCTTCAAATACCTTCAGATTAGGCACTTTCTGAGAGCCCAATCCCCGAGCTTAAAATTCCCAGCGCACACTAGATTCGAGACCCTCTGTCTCAAAGGGGAATATCAGAGAGGCTTAATCTCCGATGTATACAGAACACTAGAGGCATCTCAATCCCCCTCTACACACTCCTCCTATATGCAAAAATATAGCGCTGATCTGAATACCCCTATAGACCTGGAGGACTGGGAGGATATCTGGGAAGCTGCTACCAGAACATCAATTTGCTCAGTCACGAAGGAAAATATTTATAAAATTTTATTCCAATGGTACCTGACCCCGAGTAGACTGAGCCAGATCTACCCAGGCACCTCGGACGTGTGCTGGAGAGGATGTGGTCAAAGGGGGACATGCCCCACATTTGGTGCACATGCCCGGAGATCCAGAGGTTCTGGATCAGGATCCAGAGTCTCCTGATTGAAACTTTGGATTTAGAGGTCCCCCTAGACCCCCTGACGTACATGCTGGGGAAACCAATTGAAGACCTTCTCGCCCCTATAGCCAGACTTTCCTCGGCGATCCTTATGGCCGCCAGATGTTGCATCGCGGCGGCCTGGAAACAAGTTAAGGCCCCTTCCAGGAGAACAGTTATCAAAAGAATAGACGGGGTCATGAATATGGAGAGACTGACAGCCATGTTGAAGCAAAGAATGCCTCAATTCTATAGAGCCTGGGAGCCTTGGCCAGGGTCGGGGGCCCTGACACTGATGCAAGCCCTGCTCCAACACTAATACCCTTGCGGACGAGGGCCGATGCGCCCCTCCCCACCACAATCCCCTCCCCCATCCCTTCACCCCTCCCTCCCCCTCTTTTTCCCCATGTCGCTCCCAGCTATCCACCAGTCCCTCGTAATCCCCTCTCCTTTCACCACTGAAAATGGAAAAAAGGTTTATTGTGTGTCTCAGAATTCCTCACTGCCATGTGCCTGTATTTTACAACGAATTGTCATGCTATGCTGTGAATGTTATATCAAGATCTACGTGTAACTGCATCAAAAGACACCAATAAAGGAAAAATATTTTTAAAAAAAATATGTATCCGCCTGGCCAGAACGAATAAACTTTTAAACTATACCAGTAACTGGGCTGTTTTATAAAAAAAAAATGGTAAAAATTAATTGATCTTTCCACATATACCCATTCTTTTTGTCCTTCTTTCTCATTTATCACGGACATTTAGAACTTTTATTGTAAGCAATTAACGATATTCTTATTTTTGTAAACACTTACAAGTTCTTGGATGGTGATTTGCATACATGTGATACTCTGGTGTTTAGCATGATTCAATTCTTACACACGGGGATTCATTCAGGTAAAACTTATAAGGGTATTCAGATCCTTTTTACAGCTCTTTTGTCGAAGGCATAACAGTATAACTGACGGCACTGAGACCAGAGTCTGTATTAGGAAATTACTTATAACCACTTATTGCTGTGGGGAAATATGGGGGGAAAGGCTGATGCTTGCAGTCCTTGCCCTGTAGCTTTGATTAGATGGTCATGCCATGCATAATCGTAGCCACAAAGCCTCATGAAATCCAAAGATTTATACTACCACGGACACACGGGGATTACTGAAGGTCGGAATGTTCCACTACGAGCCCGTGCGTTCGCATTCTTACGTATAAGAAAACCGGGGCGGCTGCTCTTAGGTTCACACTTCTTTCCATAGTAATTTATTGCAAACAAACTTTTTTATAAACTTTTATATATATATATATATATATATATATATATATATATATATATATATATATATATATATATATATATATATATATATATATATATAATGTAACATAACATTTTTTGGGGGAAAAAACTTTTTCCCCAATTTTGAATACATACAAAAAGACAGTGTGTTCCCTACTCTGTGTGTATACTTGAGAAAACCTGAGATTCTTAATAGTGGCGGGGAAGACCTGTTTTAGTTAAAACAAAAACAATTTGTCGAGAAAAGAAAATAACTGGTGGAACCGTTTGGTTATTTCTCCTAGGGGCTGTTCTGCAATTTCTGGCTGTGTGTCCTATTTTTCTGCAATTAAAACATTCTATCTGCCTCCAAACCCTTCTTTTATTGTCACTTCCTTTGTCCTTCTCTTGGTAACCACCCTCTCGCTGTCTATTTTCCTGAAAAAATACAGTCTGAGCTTTCATCCACGATTCCTGTTTCTCTGCCTTTTCACATTCCTGTTTCTTCCTTCCAAAATGCTTTGCGCTAGCTATCATTTCACTTATGGGTAGACTTTCCCAATTTTTAAATACCCAGGTTAAACCTTTGGCAATATCTGTGTGTAAACCCATAACAAAGGCTGCCACTAGAAGAGGGCCAGCATCTACCTCCACATTCCTTATCCCTTCATAGGATTTTACAGCCTGGATTAACCTGTTTGCAAATTCTTCTACTGTCTCTCCCTTTTCCTGCTTGATTGAATTTATTTTTTCCCAATTAATCACTGGGGCAAATGCCTTTTGGAGTGCGGCCAAAATGGCCTTGTTTAGTGTTGTTTTTTGTGCGGGCTCCCAATTTACTGAGGCCCATACTGGAGTCCCTTCAGCTCTATCGTTATTAAAGGCTTTGGTAAATTTCCCCTGTTCTGTTTTTGTCATAATGACTGTAAATACATTTTTTATATTTTCGCGAGTGGGGTCGCATGCAGACATTAGACTTTTCTTTATGTCACAAAAACTCCCTATATCGTCTTTTGGTCGTGGGAATTGATTTCTGAGTGTCATAAGTGTACTAGGTGTCCATGTCTTGTATCTGTATGTGGTACTGTCCTCTGTGAGTTTCCTCATGGGCAAAATATTAGTGTCTCAGGGAGTGGGTGTATATGACATAGCCTGGTGGAGGAGGAAATCTTCTCCTTCACTGAGAGGCTCTGACTCTTTGTTATTGTTAGGTACCCCCACAGGGTAGACAATGGTGTGTGAATTTAAAGCATATATTTCCTTTTGCACAAAAGTATACTCTTTTTCCTTATCTGTCTGCATGTCAGTCAGTGAATTTTCTCGTATGTCAAAACTGTCATCTTGTGGCCAACAATAGTCATTTTCCCTGTCTATTACATTTACATTATGGGTTTCTAGTGCTGTCACATATATACTGCGCAGAACTTCCGGTAGATGGCAATCTCGTTCCATCATCTACCCTTTACAGTAACCAGTGTAAGCGGATTACGTACAACCGTTGTTTACAATAACCAAATTAAATTGATTATGTACCATCCAGGTTCCGGAATACACGTTGGTATAAAAATGAGTAAGAAATACAACCAAGGACACTTCCCGCTCAGAACCAAAAGGTCACTCCTGACGGAGTATCCTTTACTGAAATACAGGACCATACCTTGATTTATATTTCTCTCACCAATTTATACACCGGAAGTGAACATATATCTCCTTAAACCTTTATATGGTGACAGCAACTAGTATATATATATATCGATATATAGATATAAAAACTTACTTGATTACTGAAAAAGATACTCGTTACCCCCAGAGGAACATCCAGTCAAGACAGTACTCACTCTAACCACTCAAACACTTAAACTATTGGCTTTTTTGTTAAAAAGGAACAAGCCTTACCTGTCATGTGAGCTCAGGTTTGAGTGATTGAGAAGTCCAGTCCAGCCGAGATGTTCTGGTTCCGGGAGTTCTGAGCATCCGAGACGAAGCCCCCAAACTGTGAATGCGAGAAAAAATACAATGGTTACGGGTTCAATATTTTTCAGAGTTGAATCAAGTAAGAGTTTATTTCATTACGAGTATACAAGGAAAGGAAGCTCAATGCAGAGCTTTCTCTGCCATACAGTGAGAAATACATCATCTTTATACCCTTCTGAGGTATAATACATGCCCCTAGGTGGGCTGGCTTACAGAAAATTATAATAATACGCCCCTCCAGGAGGAGTTGGCCTTTTATTGATACGGATACCTGATCAATACAAGAAAATACAGGTTTTTACCATAAAAGTTTTATACTACACTTTGGCTCACACCTGCCAACACAATTATCACATTCCTAAGTTTAGGGCTGTTATTGGAAAATAAGGAGGAGCAGGAGAAGCAAGATTCTTATCTTTACTGTTCCTAAACTCCAATTATTTTGCAAACACATCCACTCAAATTGGAGTTTTAAATGGGGTATTTATGTATTTAAATGTATAGGACAGGTTTATTTTTTTTACATACAGGGTTGGTTCCTTGGGTTTGCCGGGACCTCTGGAGACCACCTGAGGTCTCCTCGGAGTTTCCATGGTTACCAGGCTGGCGAACTCACGGGGGACACCTGCAGGGATGAACCGGTGGACCCATCTGTGGGGGCACCGTGGACCCATAGGGGCCACCCGAGGGCCACCAGACACCGGAGGGTGTATAGGCCTCCCGAGTGGTGGGTGAGGGTGGGTTAACCCCTTAATGACTATGGCGGTTAATGACCGCTAAGGTGATTAAGGGGTTAGGGGACATTACATTGGCTATTTTGATTGTTTTGTATGTTTTGCAGCTTAGGAGGGGACATGGGCAGGATGAAGATGAAGATGAGGATGAAGATGGCCTTCATCGTGTGGGTGCCTGGAAAAGGTAAGTGTAATATGTATTTACTGTATTTATTGTGATTTATATGTATTTTAAAAGGATAAATGCATTATTATCCATATGTGGATAATAGTAATTTTGCCCATTACGGTATTGTATGTATTAGGGGGCGGGGGGAGGGGGTGCATTTAGTTAGAAATATTGTATATTTTTCTGGAGGCACAACATTGGTACCGCAGGCCCGCGGGGATCCCGGGACTCCCGCGGACACCCACGGGGACCCCCGGACTCCCGCGGGGGCCCCCACGGGGTCAGCCGGGGACACCCGTCGGCCTGTTGTATGGGTGTTGCACCTGCAAAAATGTAAACAAAGAAATTTTTCAAACTACAGCTTTTTTTATCACCTGCCTTTAGCTGGTGAGCTTTCTTCAGCGCACTTTCAAGTACGATAAGTTTGCGTAGCTTAGTGAATCCCGCAGAAGGGCAGGATTCAGCGCAAACAGTTGATCGTACAAGCAAAATTGGACTTTGAAAAATTTCCTGGAAAAGTCAGTTTTAGAGCGCAAAGTGCCTGTTTGCGCGGCTCTGTGAATCGCGCTCGACGGAACTTCACGTTCTAAGAGCACTTTGCGCTCTTAAAACGACTTATCACAGCTTAGTGCATAGCCCCCTAAATGTGAAAAACGCTTAATGTGGATAAATGTGCCAAGACATACACCAATTGCAGTCAAACTTTGCACAGTACATGCTTTGCACTCCCCCAAGCTATCCTGAAAATGTCATGGCTTTTCATAACATGCACTGCAAATTATGCACATTAAACACTTTCTGAAAGTGGAAAATGCATATAAAAAAGTGCTTAATGTGAATTAAGGTGTCAAAACATAACCCGGTTACCTTAAAACTTGGCACATGAAGTGCTGTATAATGCCTATAACTATCCTGAAAAATTCAAGGTGTTTGCTAACACACACTGCAAATTATTTACGTCAAGCACTGTAAGAAGGGCCAAATACTCAATTTGGATGTGTCCTTCCTGTGTGTGGGTCTGTGTGTGTGTATATCCTGTATGTGTGTGTGTCCTGTCTGTGTGTTTGTCCTGTCTGTGTCTCTGTGTGTGTGTCTATGTCTCTCTGTCTCTCTGTCTCTCTGTCTCTCTGTCTCTCTGTCTCTCTGTCTCTCTGTCTCTCTGTCTCTCTGTCTCTCTGTCTCTTGTCTGTGTGTGTGTGTTGACAGAAAGTACATACAGTACTGACAACTTTGTTCAATTGCTCAATCACCCTTACTTTTCTTTTACCATACTAACATTCTTCCCATTTTCAAGACCTATTAACGATCTCCCACAACTCCAAATTTGAAAGCCCCTCTAACTTTGAAAAGATATGTGTAGTAGGAACATATCGGAAGGGTCTGATCTCTGAGATTTATATGGGACTAGCACGTGCCCTGATACCCGTCAACCGTAGCTATATGCTTAAGTGAACTGGAGACCTCAATATAGAAATAGACAGAGAAGATTGGGAGGATATCTGGGAGGCCGCAACCAAAACCTCAATTTGTACCACCATCAAGGAAAACATTTATAAAATGTTATTCCACTGGTACCTCACCCTGAGTAGGCTGGGCCAGGCCTTCCCTGGCCTGTCAGACCTCTGCTGGAAGGGATGCGGCCAGCAGGGAGACCTGGTATACATACTGTGGACCTGTCCCGTGTTGGGCCCTTTTTGGGATATGATCTGAACTATGGTGGAGGAGATAAGTGAGGTGGAGGTCCCGCTGGATCCGGTGTCGTTTCTGTTGGGCAAGCCTATAGAAGGCCTCCCCCCTCAGATCAAAAAATTAACATCCTTTGTACTTACGTTAAAACAACAACTAGACAAATTCAACAAAACCTGGGAAGCTTGGCCATATGATTAAACCCCCATAGAATATTCAAACTCTGTTCTAGAGATCGGTGGATGTCGGGCCTTAGGCGGCCCTTTCTTATGCCGCTCCATACCCCCACTCCTCTACTCCAACCCCCCCATCCCTCCCCTCTCTCGCTCCCCTCTCTCCCTTTAACTATCCTTATTCCTCTTGAAAAGGAGAGACGGGTGCATTAACACCCCCCCCTCCGGACGGAGAGGAGGGCTGGATACTCTCGGATCCTAACAGGTTGTACGGAAGCTATACTATTATCAATCTGTTCAAAAAAATAACTAATGTCTTCTGTACCAGCTTGTCGTGATATGTTATGCTGTAACCTACCTTCTGAAAAACCCAATAAAAAAAAACAAAAAAATAACTAATGTCTTCTGTACCAGCTTGTCATGATATGTTATGCTGTAACCTACCTTCTGAAAAACCCAATAAAAAAAAACAAAAAAATAACCACCATCCAAGAAGTATTTTAATGTTCTAAAGATAAGATGGAGTTTCTGTTGGCTTTAATGAAATGTCTTAAGACATTAGGGTCAGAATATATGTGTAAATACCAAAAAAGATAGTTCTATTGTTCAGATGAAATTTATGTACATTGTTTTTCCTGTTTCAAAGTTTTGATACCACAAAAACAATAAAAAAAACGTTTGCAAAAATAAAAATAAATAACCACCATTGTAAATTTATCACAGCAGCAATGCAATCTCTGTAGCACCTTCTTACTCGCAGGCAAGAAGGCAGAGCAGGTTACTTATTCAATGGCATGATTCAATATGCAATTTAACGCTGGATTTTGAAGTCTAAATTTGAAAGCTACTGTAGTGATAATGACTGAGAGGGGGTTGAGAGAGGATAAAGGAAGGGAGGATAATGGAAGGGGGTGAGAGAGGATGAAGGGAGGGGGAGTGACAGGATGAAGGGAGGGGGAGTGATAGGATGAAGGGAGGGGTGAGAGAGGATGAGGGGGGTGAGAGGATAAGGGGAGAGAGGATGAGGAGGGGTGCAACAATCTTGGCATTTGTGGGAGCAGCATTAAGATCACTATTGCTCGCCATGTACAGTATGACTGCAGGTAAGTTATTTATAAATTATCTGACCATTAAGTCATTTGTTCTCAAATTTCACTCCAAGCATGCACCAATTTGCACTATTTCACAAAAAAATCATCGGAAGGGCGCTCCCTCCCAAGACTCCTCCTCAGATGTTTTACGAAACAGAATATAAATTGATACAAATTGGTAAATACTTGGAGTGAAATTTAGAAACAATGACATAACAGTCAGGTCATTTATAAATAACATTCTTCCACACCAACGATTCTCATGCGCGTCGCATCTTTCGCCATTGTGTCCAGTATTATTGGACAAGCCACCTGGCAACCCTAGCCCTGCAGGAATTCAATATATTTCTACTTTTGTTTAAGGACATTAATAATGTTACTGTTGGACTTCGTTAGAGAACTTTTGTTTTGAGAAACTTATTTGGAAGAAAAATAAATCCGTTGGTGGAAGTGCACACAGAGGGATTGGTAGGGTCTTTGTTTAACCCCCTATCACAGCCATGAAGACGTTATTATCTATAAGCAGGTTAGTATAGATGGAGCCTTTATTTATTCCCAGCTGTGCTTGGGGACCTAACAAATCCACACAGGTTCACTGAAGCCCTGCAAGACCTAACTAAAAAGGGTCAGGGGAGATGCTAATTTACACACCCACCCTCCCTATAACAACCAACCTCTCCTTCTTCCTCGCTGTCCTGGCATGCCCGTCTCCTCAGCCGCCTCCTATTCGCAATGCACAATTTCTTTAAGCAGATCAGCAACTGGGTGTTGTTGTACCTGGTAGGCTATATATCTGGCACATGACATCATACAGGTGACATCATAAAGAGTTGTAGACATATCTTACAGCTGAACCTCTGTATCTCAACGTAAAGTCCTAGCTCCTTTTCTAATCGTTCACGGAGATTGGAGTGCATGAGCTAATGCATTTTTAGCCTGATTCAAGGAATCGTCATTGTTTTGCTCATCCTTTTCTTTTGCGGCCCTTCCCAGGGCAATTGCGCCAGTTACTCTAGGCTGCAGAACATCTCTGCTTCTTTCTGTAATGTTTTCCTGGTGCTGTAGGGTCATTGTTAAATGTTCCCGCAACTTCCACGGTACGTTGAGAATCTCTTTTCTTTCTCTTCTTTCTTTTCTCTGTTGGGACAGACAGTTGTGCTACCGCTCAACCTATTAATCAGCGGTGTAAAGATACTGAGGTGCAAAGGTGGATAAGGATGGACATCAAACATATAAATGTTTCCCTAATCATGGAGACACAAAAGATTCCCTTCTGAGTTCACTCTTTCAGATACGTTACAGCTGGGTGTTGAGAACAAATTGAATCTCTGAGCTATAGCTCTTATACTGTACTCTTAAAATCAAAAACAATGAAGTATTTAATCAACAAATATACCATAATATATACAAAATATACAAATTAATGACTGATATATTTACAATAGTATTTAAACTCTATGGGGAATACTAGGTCCTTTGTAAAGAGGCAATCAGTTCATGTATGATAACACTGCCATCTATTGGTTGTAGAGTATAATAATGTGGCAGCTATATCAGTACCCTTGTCTATATCCCAGAGGAGCTTCGCCAATACATGTAATTAGCAACACTGGAAACACACAGTGTATGTTGTGCGCTTGTGAAGTCTCCTCTATATACTAACTAGGGTATGGTATAGGATCTAGTAACAGAATAATAGCTAACTCATGAGTGGTGGACACGGGGAAACAGCTTCAGAAGCCACCATTGAATCACTGTAAACTAGTTGGGGAAAAGATCGGCATCCCTATACGTAATGATTGATGCGCGCAGGGAAAACACCCTAGTATAATAAAGTATGGTTATAGTATCAAATGGTTATTAGAACAGCAAACTTTTGAAGCTGCGCCCCCCTGCCAGGCCTCCCCTGGTCTCGTGCCCCCTTCCAGATCCGTCCAATGACGCTCCGGGTCTGTAACACCAGGGATTAGTACCCAAAAGCCACTTATGAGCGCTATATAGACACAGGTAGAGAGGTTCCACCATACAATTAAGCAAAAAATGATCACAATGCAAGCAATCGTATACAGAATGAGGTGACTCCAAACCACAATCTCCAATAACATTGTCAGCCAGGGTAGAGACCACACACGAGTCCCGCTTGCAACTGTATCCAAATACACGTGTATACATACACAAGCGCCTCTATCCGTGCGCTAGGCTGTGCTGCATAGATGGATACACACATGAATGTTGCTACGGAGCCATGAATAGCAAGAAGCTCATGCATTTTGCTGGAGACTGTGGTTTGTAGTCACCTCATTCTGTATACGATTACTTGCATTGTGATCATTTTTGCTTAATTGTATGGTGGGACCCAGTGTGTCTCTATAGCGCTCACAAGTGGCCTTTGGGTACTAATCCCTGGTGTTACAGACTCATGAGTATGGCACTGTACTTACCATTTGATACTATACCATACTTTATTATACTAGGGTGTTTTCCCTGCGCGCATCAATCATTACGTGTAGGGATGCTGATCTTTTCACCAACTAGTTTACTGTGGTTCAATGGTGGCTTCTGGAGCTCTGTTTCCCCGTGTCCACCACTCATGAGTTAGCTATTATTCTGTTACTAGATCCTATACCATAGCGGTGCGCAAACTGGGGGGCGCACCCCCCAGGGGGGGCAGGAGACTTTTCGGGGGGGGGGGGCTTACGGGCGTTTGCAGGGGTCCCGCGCTGTCGTCACAGGCATTTAAATTAATGTCGGGGGATCGCGTGAGGCCTCTGCAACAAGGACGCGTATCCATGGCAACGCGGCGTCAACTGCCGCCACGGGGTCATGTGACGTGACATCACCGGCTTCAAATGACCCCTGAGCGTCATTTGATGGATCTGGAAGGTAGGAGCGGGGCGCGAGGCCTGACAGGGAGCGCAGCTTCAAAAGTTTGCGCTCTCCTGCGGGCCTAGTATATAGGGGAGAGTTCACAAGCGCACAACATACACTGTGTGTTTCCAGTGTTGCTAATTACATGTATTGGTGAAGCTCCTCTGGGATATAGACAAGTGTACTGATATAGCTGCCACATTATTATACTCTACAACCAATAGATGGCGGTGTTCTCATACATGAACTGATTGCCTCTATACAATTCACCATAGAGGATTTTAAATACACAATATTGTAAATATATCACAGTCATTAATTTGTATATTTTTTGTATATTTGTTGATTAAATAATTCATTGTTTTTGATTTTAAGAGTTCAGTATAAGAGCTATAGCTCAGAGATTCAATTTGTTCTCAACAGCGAGCTGTAACTTATCTGAAAGAGTGCACCCAGAAGGGAATCTTTTGTGCCTCCCTGATTAGGGAAACATTTATATATTTGTTTTCTTTGTTTGGGAAAGGTCAGTGTGAAGAATATACCTGAAGCACCAGAATGGAGGATTTCATGTGTTTGTTGTTCAATGTCCCATGAAACAGCAACAAAAAAAACCCACCGCTTATGTTTCAGCAAAAACAGGGTTAAAGGAAAACATACAAAACAGGGCTAACTCTGTTATTGAGCACTGACTAAACAACACCCCCCCGTCCGCCATCTACGGGTTGGGGGGCTAGTCCCCATACCAACAACAGTCAAATGAACGGTCCACAAGGTCAGTTATTTTCAGCTGAGGTAGGGTTCTGTAAGTCTGTTTCCACAGCAGACCAAGATCCAGAACCTTCTTGACCAGAGAAATCTTGCAGTCAGTGCTACAAGCTTTTTAAAGGCCTTAGGCCTCGTCCAGGTAGGGAAAGGGCGCGCTAGCGCTCCGGCGCTGCACCCTGCTCGGCCCTGCTTTTCCTGGCCGGCTAGGTGCACGCGCGTCTGGAGGCGCGGCCCCGACGTCACAGAGCTGGTTTGCCCTCATTGGGCGAACCGCTCACGTGACGCGCTTGCGAGCAGCAAAATCAATTTTGCTTGCTCGGGAAGCAGCTGAGCGCCGAGCAGGCGCGCCCGCCCGCTCACGCAGGCCACGTGCATTGTTACAACGGGTCCATCGCGAGCGCCCGCTCAGCACCACCCTGGACGAGGCCAAATGAAGCAGCTGAGGAGATTAATTAAGACAGCCTGCACTAGAATTAACCTCCTCAGTCCTGTATGAGGCTCTGCACACAAGTTTTCCTGCTTCATATAACATGACAGGGGATTGACCCTGTTACTGTCACCTTAATGTGCAAATACATAGTGACACGTCCGTATACACAGCACATTTCCCTGAGGCTGTCGCAGTATATACAAAAAACGAAGGTCCACCGGAGTTTCCAAGTTTAAACATAAAATCAGTTTAATCAAACTGGAGAGACATAAAATAGCGTGACCTCTCGAACCAATTGGATTATCGCAGAATGTCAATTGGATGCAGCATTGGGCACCCCTCTCTGTCTTTTGTTGTATACATTTGCCACGCTCAGTAGCACTCCTTTTGACATTAATATATGTTTATGATGTGGTGGGTGTTGGAGCTTGAGCTTACTGGGAAAGTGTGTGTTAATTCAATTTCTAACTGGCAACAGTTGTTTGGAGGTAAGTGGCCCCTCCTACCAGAGCTCACCCCTCCCCACCTTTTTAACTTGGGAGTTTTTTTTTCATTTTGCTGTATGGACAGGACTCACTGTGGTTGTTTCCCCTCATACATAGGTAAAAGGAAATGTTCACAGTGTAGTGTTAGGACCTGCAAATTTGGTTATACCTTGGCGCTGGTATGCAGGTTTATGACGCTTTGGCCAAATGGTTTAACTAAATAACCAAGAAATTATTATTATTATTATTATTATTGAGGTATTTAACTTTATACTTATTACCATATATGTTTTGTCAATTGGATGTAGCATTGGGCTCCCATGTCTTTTGTTGTATACTGTAGTGTTGTCTGTTACTATACATCCCAATATAGATATATATTCCACACATTATTAAGGTTATGGGGGGTAAAAAAAAAGTGACAAAAACCCTTCACAGTAAAGCATATAGCAAATGGAAATATTACTGTATGTTCATTTGCCTGTCTTTCACCATTATCACCCAGCACACAGCACTTCCACTGCAGCAAGGGATTCTGGGAAATGACATACATATATATGTAGCACATGTACTACCCCTCCTCCCCCTCCCCCCCCTCCTCTGGGAGATACATGGTTAGTTACTGTCTCTGTGTGGTGCTGAGGCATACCTGTTGGTTCAGGAGAGCCAAGTGGATCTGTGATGTAGTGGGTTCTGGGAATACCAGAGACAGTCTCCTTCTGAAGCACATCTCTCATACACCTCCTTACTGACTCAGTTCAGGCAGGTATATAATAGAACACAGACTTTATTGCATCACTGCATAGATGTCACCACAGCGGTTACAGGGCCTCAGAAGATTCCAGGCTTTTGAATGAAGCATGCTCTTGAGTCTGGAGCCTTTAGATCTTACAGACCAGTAAGCCTTGCGGTCTGACTGGCCTCTCACACTCACAGGAGGGGAGATGAGGGAACTCACGTCCACTCCTTACAAAGGGTGAACACAGACTAACTCACTAACTTTTGGCCCTTCCCTTCAGAGGAACCAGAAGGAGCGGGCCCAAGGTTTGTACCTTTACCAGATAGGCTGTTACCAGACCATGAGTCACCACCACCTTCTGTCACTCAAAAGGGAGTAGGAGGGGGGGTCAAAAGCCCACAGATTAACCTCTTATAGCCTGCAGCTAGCAGAACTTACATAGCAGGGAGGGGAAAGACAGGCAGAAAAGACATACCCTGCTATAGTATATATATATAGATATATATATATCTTTATCTCTAGGGATGTTGGTGTTTCTGTGATTGCTTCGCACCATTGCACATTGTTTCATTCATACATGCATGGAGTGCTGATTCTAACCTAGTTGTTTAAACCACCTTCCCATGTTTACTTATTTGGTATATCCCTGTATACATTTCCTTTCTAAAAAGATGTCCAACCTTTTTTTAAAGATATCTATTGTATCTGCCCTCACTGTCTCCATCTCTAAGGCATTCCACATTGTAACTGCCCTTATTGTAAAGAACCCTTTCCTTTGTTGCTGGTGAAATCTCCTTCCCACCAATCTTAAAGTATTACACTGTGTTGTTTGTACTGCCCTTGGGACGAATCGTTCTTTTGAAATCTCCTTGTATTGTCCCCAAATATATTTGTATATAGTTATCATATCCCCTCTTAGACGCCTCTTTTCTAATGTAAACAAATCTAATTTAGCTAGCCTTTCCTCAGAATTTAGCTTGTCCATCCCCTTCATTAATTTGGTGGCTCTTCACTGCACTTTTTCTAATTCCATAATTTCTTTTTTATGGAGTGTTGCCAAAAACTGTACTCCATACTCAAGATGTGGTCTTACTAATGCTTAACAGAGGGGCATGCTTTATAGAGGGGTATAATTATGTTTAGTTCCCTTTCATCTATTGCCCATTTAATGCAAGACAAATATTGTTTGCCTTTGCAGTTACTCCATGACTTTGGGCACTATTGCTAAGCCTGTCTATAAGCACTCCTAAATCTGTGTTCATCAAGGATTCACCTAATCTTCCCCATGTAATTTGTAAGTTACCTGTTTATTCTTGTTTCCCAAATGCAAACCTTAAATTTATTTGTATTAAACCTTGTCTGCCATCTACCTTGCCAAGTTTCCATTCTATCCAAGTCCTTCTGGAGAGAAATGTCATCCTGCTCTGATTCTACTACCTTACACAATTTATTGTCATTAGCAAAGATGGAGACTTTGCTCTCAATGCCAATCTCAAGGTCATTAATAAACAAGTTAAAAAGCAGGGTCCCAGTACCGATCCTTGAGGAACTCCACTCACAACTTTAGCCCAACCTGAAAATGTTCAATTTCTAACAACTCTCTGTTGTCTATCCTTCAACCAGTTCTCAACCCAGGTGCAAGTATTTTTACCGAGTCCCATTTCCTTTATTTTTTTACACTAACCTCTTGTGTAGAATCATATTAAAAGCCTTTGCAACATCTAAGTAGACTACATCAACTGCATTACCTGGTCTAAATTCCTACTTACCCTCTCAAAGAAATGAATAAGATTAGTTTGGTACAACCTATCCTTCATAAATCCATGCTGACTATTACTAATAATTTTGTTATCCAATAGGTATATTATCCATACTATACCTTCTAGTAGCTTCCCCACTATTGATGTGAGGCTTACAGGTCTGTAATTCCCCATTTCTGATCCAGCTCCGTTTTTAAATATAGGCACCACGTCTGCTTTATGCCCATCTCGTAGTACTGAGCCTGTGGAAATAAGGTCCAAGAATATTAAATATAATGGTTTGGCTATTACTGGACTTATCTGCTTAAGAACTCTTGGATGTACGCCATCGGGGCCAGGTGCCTTGTTTACTTTCATTTTATCAAGCCGCATATGCATTTCTTCCTCTGTAAACTAATTGTCCGTTAATATAGAGGTTGTGGCTTCCTCCTGTGGCACTATTTTTGCAATTGATTGCCTGATTCCCTGGGACATACAGAGGCAAAGAATGTGTTTAATACCGCAACTTTTTCCTTTTTTTCCAATAATTTGCCTACCCATCTCACACTGAAAGGGTCCTATATTTTCTTTTCATATTTTTTTGTTATTAAGATACTTAAAGAACTTTTTAGGGTTCACCTTACTTTCTATTGCAATCCTTTTTTCAGTTTAAATTTTTGCTAATTTGATTGCACTTTTGCAACTTTTGTTACATTTCTTATAAATCTGATGTGATGCCTTCTGACTTTAAGGGCCTCATGCAGTAAGCGGCGCAAAGTCACTTTTCGCCCGTTTTGCGCCAAAAATGCATACCACGATTCAGTAAGCCCCGAAAACTTGGCAAAAAGCGAAAAAACCGCCACGTTTTGTGGCGAGTTTTTTTTTTCCGTCATCGGCGCGGCGAAAAGCCACTTTGCGCCGCAACTAGCCATGTTTTCCAACCCGCTCAATTCTAGTAGCGGCGAGCAGCTTTGCGCCGCTACTCGCCGCTCTAGAATTGAGATTTTCACGGCAATCCGTCTCGCCCCAAAAAGTTGGCAAGTTGCTGGGGAGAGGCTGCGGATGAACGGCGGAACAGCACTTAGAAAAAATCAGGCCTTTTTCCTGCCTGGGATTGATGCCGGGGGTCTCCGGAGCTGATACCCATTAATAGCAGCACCGGAGCACCCCGGCATGCATCCGAGGCAGGAAAAATGCATTTAAAGCCCACTTCATTACCTTAGCGGCTAACCGCTAAGGCAATGAAGGGGTTAACCAGCCCTGCCAGGTTTATTGTGGCTAGCGGGATGGGTGAAGGAGGTATTTGGCCCTTGGTGGCTGTTTAGGGCTTGCGGGGGGGTTGCGGGTGGACTTAACCCCTTCATGACCCTAGCGGTTAATACCGCTACGGTCATGAAGGGGTTAAGCCCTCACACTACCCACCCGCAAGCCCTAAACAACAACCCTTGGGGCTAATACCCACTTCACCCACCCCCGCTACCCACAATAAAAAAAATACACACACAACAGCCCCACAATAAATATATATATTGTATATAATGTGTATATATATATATATATATATATATACAGTATATATATATATATATAATGTATATATATATATATATACAGTGTTCGACAAACCTATACATTTGCTCGCCCCGGGCGAGTGGATTTAACCCCCGGGCGAGTAAATATTGGCCCAAGCAGCACACGTTTGGTACTAGGTGGCGAGTAGATTTTTTTGTGTGGCGAGTAGATTTTTTGGTGATTTGTCAACCACTGTATATATATATATATATATATATATATATATATATATATATATATATATATATATATATGCAAATACAACTGTATGCTCATCTGCATGTCTTAGGCAGGTCTGCAACCCCGCCTTTCCCCATTATCACCCAGCATACAGCACTTCCACTGCAGCAAGGGATTCTGGGAAATGACATGCAAATGAGCACACAGTGTCACTTTTTGCCTCAAAAACCATTTTTAACATGGTTCCCTATAGGCTTAAGCTTGCTGCATGGTCACAGCTTTGAGCACAGCCAGGGTTATATATATATTACACAAACAACCCCTATAACCCCCTAACATACAGTTTATGCACAGCAATGATACTATAGGCTGGCGGTGGCCCTCGGGTGTTACCCGCAGGTGTCCCCGCGGGCCTGCAGTACCAAATCAGTGCCCCCCAAAAATAATTAAAAAAACACATAAATACTTATAAAAAATACACCCCCCCCCCTAACACATACAGTATTGTAATGTGCAAAATTACTATTATCCACAAATGGATAATAGTGTATTTGCCCATTTAAAATACATAAAGAACAATAAATACATTAAATACATATAGCAATCACTCATGTCCGGCTGGCACGATGAAGGCCATCCTCATCTTCATCACCGTCCATGCCCCCTCCGCTGCTGCAAAACATAAACAAGAATAAAAAGAGCCAATGTAATGTTCCCTAACCCCTTAATCACCTTAGCGGTTATTAACCGCTACAGTCATTAAGGGGTTAACCCACCCTCCCCCACCACTCGGGAGGCCTATACAACCTCCCCCACTACCCCCCCACCCCGTGAGGCCTAACCGCCCTCACCCACTACCAAGGCGGGAGGCCTACCCACATACCCTTGAGGTCAATACCCCCTTCCCCCACCCCTAGTACCCACAATAAAAACAATACACAGCCCCACAATAAACATCATTATATTTATTAAACCCAACCCCTGTGCCCCCCCATAAATACATGATTTATTATTTTACATACAGGGTTAATACCCGAGGCCCACGGGAGTCCCAAGTGGCCTGACGGGTGTCCGTAGACCTCACAGTAGCCCAGCACCAGGTTTCAAACAGGGTCTGGAGGCCTACGGGTGGTCCCCGTCAGGTGCCGTGGTCCACCAGGTGGTCTCCGGGGGTCACCGTGGGCCACAATGGGATCTCTACGGGTAGGCCCGCGGCTGTCTGGGGGGCCCCGGGTCAGTTCGGGGTCATTTGGGGGGGAAGGAATTGATGTATTTAATGTATAGGACAGGTTTATTTTTTTTACGTAGAGGGTTGTTTCCTTAGCCTCTGCGGGGACCTCTGGAGACCACCTGAGGTCTCCTCGGGCTTCTCACGGGTAAACGACTCCCGAGTGGTGGGTGAGGGTGGGTTAACCCCTTAATGACTGTAGCAGTTAATAACCGCTAAGGTGATTAAGGGGTTTGGGGACATTACATTGGCTTTTGTTATTTTTGTTTATGTTTTGCAGCATCGGAGGGGGCATGGACGGGAATGAAGATGAGGATAGCCTTCATCGTGGCAGCCGGACATGGGTGAATGCTATATGTATTTATTGTATTTTTTGTGCTTTATGTATTTTAAATGGGCAAATTCACTATTATCCTTATGTGGATAATAGTAATTTTGCACATTACTATACTGTATGTGTTAGGGGGGGGTGGGTGTATTTATTTAAAAGTATTTATGTGTTGTTTAATTTTTTTGGGGGGGCACAGAATTGGTACTGCAGGCCTGCGGGGAACACCCGAGGGCCACCGCCGGCCTATAGTATCATTGCTGTGGATCCCAAAAATGTAATATATGTACTGGGGGTATAGGGGTTGTTGGGGGCAAAGGGGGTGTATGTTGTTTATTGCAATGTTTATTGGGGGCAATTGTCCCCAATAAACATGCTATTATGCCTTAACCTCTTCATTGCCTTAGCAGATATCCGCTATGGTAATGAAGAAGCATTAATGTATTTTAATAATATTGTGCGGGTGCAGGGGGTCTCCTGAGCTGAACCGCATTGATTTGTGGCTCAGGGACCCCCTGCTTCCCGAGTTACAGGCCCCGGTTTGGGGCATCGGTGCCAGTGTTGCCGCCATCTTTATAGCGGGTACGTCGGGTATGGGACGCTATAAAGATGGCGGTGACACTGGCACCCGATGACACATACCGGGGCTTGTAACTCGGGAAGCAGGGGGTCCCTCATCCACAAATCAATGCGGTTCAGCTCAGGGGACCCCCTGCCCACAGTACACTATTATTAAAAATACATTCATGCTGCTTCGTTACCATAGCAGATAGCCGCAAAGGTAAGGAATTATTCTTTATTAATATGTGTGTTTTACTCATAGTGTAGATGTGCAGAGGGTCTCCGGAGCTGAACCGCGTTGGTTTTAGGTCCGGGGACCCCCTGCTTCCCGAGATACAGGCCCCTTTATGGGGTGCCGGTATCCCTCTGCTTTGTTTACATTCCGCGGTCACGTGATCGGGACATTTAAATGCAGACGGATACTGGCACCTCATAAACGGGCCTGTATCTCGGGAAGCAGGGGGTCCCCAGACCTGAAACCAATGCGGTTCAGCTCCGGAGACCCCCTGCACATGTACACTATGAATAAAATTGTATTTAAAAGATTTTTTATTTTGCCGATGTTTGCGCAGAAAGAGCGGCGGATCTCTCTCTGCTGCAGACACATCTCGGCAGGTGACAGCTTCTCGGCAGCTTCTCGCCAGGCAGACTGTTTCGCCACTAGCTACTCGCCATGTTTGGTAATTTTGCTCTCACTGTGATTCGCTAGAGATTCGGCCCTTCCTGCATACAGCGAGGGCAACAAGCCAAAAACATGGCGAATTCAAAGCCCTGGTAATTGCAATTTTCCGCCACTTACTGCATGACCCCCAAAGAATCAAAATAACTGCCTCTTCTTTTCCATTTCCTCTCCTACCTGTTTATTTAGGTACATTGGTTTAGACTTGTTTCTTTTATATATATTACTAAGGGTATACACTGATAAGTACACTTATCTAACAATGTTTCAAAGACTACCCATTTATCTTCCACATTGTTCCCTGCAAAATCATCATCCCAATGTAGTCCTTGCTTGCCTCCAGTATCCTGCCACCCCACCTTTGCCTTGTCTTGCTTCTTGTATTTTTTTTACCTCCACTTGTACCTGGACTCCTGCCTTCTCTGACCCCTTGACCATAGCTACGGATAACTACAATTCTACCTTCTATACTCCTGGACACCGGCACCGCGCAATGACTATCCGATTTCTCCTATCCTAGATCACAGCGAATTATTACGACCAATCTGTCCTGTCCTCCCCTGACTCAGCTACACGACTACCACCCTGCACTCCGTACGAGCTTGCGCGGATGTAGTTCGGTGGCTATCAACATCTCAACCTCAGCCCCGCGGTCCTGTCTAGTATGTGGTAATCACTCGTTACATACTGTAAGTATCTAGACAGTAAAAACATGAACACACCAAAAAGTATATTTAAAGAATGAACATTTTTATTTGGACAGGATTATAAGGGGAAAAATAATAATAGAACAATACAATGTCGCCTCTTCAAAATGTACAATCTTGTCTTTCCTTCTTATTAGTGAGAAACTGTACATAATACCGCGCTCCTCCCTATAGAAGTTTGTTGCAGGTAAAAAGATAGGCCTTACATATAGAAAAACAAAAAGAACAATTCCTGCGCTCCTACCAATTAGGCTAAAATAAAATAATATTCTCCTGCCTTTTGCCTCCAAACTCCTTGAACGTCTTGTATTCTCTCGATTGCTACACTTTCTCAACACCTATTCTCTCCTAGACCCTCTACAATCTGGCTTCCGCACTGCTCACTCTACTGAAACAGCCCTCACTAAAATAACTGACGACCTCCATGCTGCCAAAGACAGAGGTCATTACACTCTGCTCATATTACTCGACCTCTCTGCAGCATTCGACACCGTGGACCACCCTCTTCTCCTTTACATTCCCCATACTCTTGGTATTCGGAATAAAGCTTTATCCTGGATCTCCTCTTACCTCTCCCATCGTACTTTCATTGTCTCTTTTGCCAACACCTCCTCCTCTATTGATCTCTCTGTGGGGGTACCCCAGGGCTCTGTCCTGGGACCCCTTCTCTTTTCTCTTTACACACTCTCTCTAGGTGACCTAATCACATCTTTTGGGTTTAAATATCACCTCTATGCTGACGACACACAAATTTACCTTTCAACCCCTGACCTTACACCTGCTATACAGACCAAAGTTTCTGAATGCTTCTCTGGAATATCATCCTGGATGGCCATCCGCCGACTGAAACTTAACATGGCAAAAACAGAGCTCCTTATACTTCCTCCCAAACCTGGCCCTACTACCTCCTTCCACATTGCTATTGGAAATACGATCATTCACCCAGTAGCCCAAGCACGCTGCCTAGGGGTTACACTTGATTCCTCTCTCTCATTCTCCTCTCATATTCAAAACGTTTCTAAAACTTGTCGCTTTTTCCTCCGCAATATCACAAAGATACGCCCTTTCCTCTGTTACTCAACTGCTAAAACTTTGACTCATGCCCTCATTCTCTCACGTCTCGATTACTGCAACCTCCTGCTGTCCGGCCTTCCTGCCTCTCACCTGTCTCCCCTACAATCTATCCTAAACGCTGCTGTCAGAATCACTCTACTCTTTCCTAAATCTGCCTCTGCATCTCCCCTCCTGAAATCCCTCTCCTGGCTTCCGATCAAATCCCGTATCTCACACTCAATTCTCCTGCTCACTTTTAAAGCTTTACATTCTTCTGCCCCTCCTTACATCTCAGCCCTAATTTCTCGCTATGTACCATCCCGAGTCTTGCGTTATGCTCAAGGATGTCTTCTTTCTACCCCCTTTGTATCTAAAGCTCTCTCCCGCCTTAAACCCTTCTCACTTTCTGCCCCACACCTCTGGAATGCCCTTCCCCTCAATACCCGATTAGCCCCCTCGCTATCCACCGTTAAGATTCACCTTAAGACGCATCTGCTTAAAGAAGCATATGAATAGCACTGGATAATCATGGACACATGATACATAAAGCTTGGCCCCCTGCAGACGCACTTACTAGAATTCCCTCCTACTGTCTCTGTACGTTCTCCCTACCTACCAATTAGATTGTAAGCTCCTCGGAGCAGGGACTCCTTCCTTAATGTTACTTTTACAGTATGTCTGAAGCACTTATTCCCATGATCTGTTATTTATATTATTTGTTATTTATATGATATGTATTACTACTGTGAAGCGCTATGTACATTTATGGCACTATATAAATAAAGACATACAATACAATACAATGAAAAAGGTTATTTGGTTAAACCCTTTGGCCAAAGCATTTGTAAGCCTGCATGCCACGTCAAGGCAACCCGTTTAATGCAGGTACCTACACTATACTGTATATATATGTAATAATTGTCCCATGGACTAGTGAAAAAAGTGTTAAAGCCCTGAAGGGGTTAAATAAAGCATGAGCTTATGTGAGTAGTGCAATTAAAATCTGGCTAATGCCAGTATCATACTTACCTTTGCTATAAAGGTAATCGGGGTGCACAAATTCCCTGGTGTGAATATAATACAACTTACACATATACATCTCTCTGTGTAGTGTAGGTATAGTGTAGGTACCTGCATTAAACGGGTTGCCTTGACGTGGCATGCAGGCTTACAAATGCATTGGCCAAAGGGTTTAACCAAATACCCTTTTTCAAAAGAATATTATTTTATCTTAGCCTAATTGGTAGGAGCGCAGGAATCGTTCTTTTTGTTTTTCTATATGTAAGGCCTATCTTTTTACCTGCAGCAATCTTCTATAGGGAGGAGCGCGGTATTATGTACAGTTTCTCACTAATATTAGGCAATCCTTTTCCTTTCTGCATACTCCCATAGGGCATTTTAAATGTAGTATCTCTGAAACGTCATAGGGGTAGGTTTAAATGCTCATCTGCTTTATATAGCAGTTACTGAGCCCCTACCAATTTTCCAATTAGTGCAGGTATATTACACCCCAGTGTCAATCTGGACATCACCCTCCATTGAATGGTGGGTGAATGTGTAAGGCTGACAGAGAGATGTATATGTGTAAGTTGGTGCCTGCTCTGCCCCTCTGAAGCTCTGGAGAGGTGGGAGGGGGGCCGAGTCCCCGGCGCTCTGTGTCCCCAGCGCTCCGTGTCCCCGGCGCGCCAAGAGGACCCTGTGGCCAAAAACAAAATGGCCACCGCACGATCCCTCCCAGCTGCATGGCCTTCAGCACAGCTGCTAGCCACCCGCTTTACACTCCCTCACCCCTCCGATGGGTGCCGCCACTCGGTTCCGCCAGCGTCCGGTCATCTAGGGGGCCGTATAGCCCCGCAGCTCTCCTTCGCCGCCGGAGCTCGGCAGACCTGTTTCTGCTCCGTTCAGCTTCGTGCCTGTTTATTAAAGAGGTGAAATAGCTCAGTTTGTCAAGAAAAAGTCAAAACAGGACAGGGAGTTCTAGGGAGCTAGTCAAATATCAGGGCTCAGTAGTGGTCATGACATTCACATGAATAAAGTCCATAAATGGAAATCACACACAGGAAAATAGAGCTAGAATCCAAGCTACGTGAGACTTAATGAGCACCTGTATATATGGAACTCCTGTCAACAGATACATATGTAGGCAGTGATTGAATGTCCCAGAGAGGGTGACAGACCTATATATATAGCATAAGGGTCATGCACGCATACTCAGAGAAGCAAACTGCATGTAAAATGACATGGAGTAAACAGGTAAGTACTCACTTAAATGTAGCAGCTCATCCTGTGGTGGTGCGTGCATCACGCCAGCAGTGTAGATCAGGTAAGTGTCCCATGAGGTCCAAAAACGGAGCCCAGCAGCATAAGAAATGGGGGCCAAAAACCAGCAGAAATAGTTAAAGTTTATTAAATAACAAGTGGGGGGAACAGGGCCACTCTGACGCGTTTCGGGAACAAACAACTCTTTGACAAAGGGACTTGTTAACGAAACGCGTCAGAGTGGCCCTGTTCCCCCCACTTGTTATTTAATAAACTTTTTTAACTATTTCTGCTGGTTTTTGGCCCCCATTTCTTATGCTGCTGTGCTCCGTTTTTGGACCTCATGGGACACTTACCTGATCTACTCTGCTGGCGTGATGCACGCACCACCACAGGATGAGCTGCTACATTTTTTGGACCGTTTTTGGACCTCATGGGACACTTACCTCAAAACAGGACAGGAAGAATTTGTACTTAATGAAATCTGCGGGGGAGTGCGACTTCCTCCGGAGACGTTCAATGGAACGAGTGCAAAAGTGCACAAAGCACGTTTACATGTCTAGCCAGGGTTGTGGGTTGGAGCATACTGGTCAAGTGAAGAGGCAAGGACAGTGTTGTAAGTTGTGATGGATGGATTCAATGGACGGTCAATGAAACGCTGGTTACATGTATAGGAAAGAGAGGCTGAGTGTGAGGAGAGAGGGAAAAGGAGATGAGGTTATGGTCAGCCAATGGTAAAAGATTGAGAATTCAGTTCAACAGCAGTATTTAGTAAAGACTAGATCAAGCGAGTGGCCGTTCTCGTAAGTGCTGGAGGCCATTCAAAGGAGAAAGAGAGGAAGAGGAGCGATGCCCAGGAATGCAAGATGTCATCAATGTGGCACTTAAAGTCCCCTAAAAGATGACCGTTGGGTTCATTGTAACATTTATCCACAAAAGGTGTGTCTGTAAAAAGAAATCCTGTGTGCTGCGTCCTGCGCATTTATACAGTAATTGTGACGCGCTTTTAGTCCCATTGGGAGAAAAGCGCTATATGAAATAAAGTTATTATTTTTATTATAGGGAATAACCTAACGTTAAACCAGTGTTACTCCTTTAAATAGCATATTGGAACATTTTTTCCAGTGATTAGTTATAACAATATGCCAAAGAGGCGATCCCTTTAACACAGGGGTGGGGAAAGTCAGGCCCGAGGGCCGTATAAGGCCCTCGAAATCATTTGGTCTGGCCCTGCTAAGGCAACTGCTATAACCGGGGTCGCGCTAATTTTTTAAAAAAAATGGCCGCCGCGTTCCCGATCGGGAGGAGGGAGGAGGTGGTGTGAGGCGCCGGCAGACCTACATGATCCCCAGCAGGCACCATACTAGCCCCAGCAGCCACCGTACTACCCCCGCAGCAGTCCCCGCAGCATTTCCCGCACTTCCCCCATGCTTCTCCAGCAGTTCCCCCCGCACTTACCCCAGCATCCGCCCTTCACAATCCCCCCAGCAGCAGCAACTACCAGAGGTAGGGGATCAGAGAAGGTGTGTGCCTTCCGTGTGCCTGCCTGTCTGTGTCTGTATGGCCCGCGAACGATGTTATAAATATCCAAATGGCCCTTGGCAGAAAAATGGTTCCCCACCCCTGCTTTAACATCACATATTTACAAAAGCCATTCAGATTACCGCAGACAATTAAGGCCAGTTTTTGTCCCCTAAAGAAGTTCAGTTCATGGCACACCATGATGTCCAACCCTCCCAGACCGACTCACTCCGCAGTAAGACAGCCACGTGCTGTGCAAAGTGCGTTAAAAACGTTCCCGGCAAGGTGCAAAAAATACTGTACGGTGCAATCCTCCAACCTGACTATAAGGCCCGGAATGAAGGGTGCAGTTTCATAAAAAAGCTTTTAGCCACGCGTGCTCTGGGCATTAAGTGCCAAACTTGGGCACCCAAAAGTGAGGTGCTACAGCATACACAGTGGTGAAAAGCTTAAGGTACCACACAGGTGGATCAATCCGGGTGTCCCGTGCATGTAGCACCTTGGGCGCTAAACGCATAACAGGACTGGCCAGGGGATCAAATGATTCCCAGTGTTAGTTGAAAGATATATATACCTCTCCACACACACCTTTATACAACATGTGGGGAGACGCCTGTGCACAAAAAGAAACACACCTGAGAAATATGCTTATTTAAATCATTTGAATATACTTTGAATATACTCTCTCAGCAAACGGGAGGCAGTGCTTAATGAACCCAACCTATGCTAATGAGTTAAAGAAGCGCACGTGTTTTTGTATATAATTTCCTTGGTGGAAACGCGTTAAATTCAGGGAAAACAATATCTGTTACTGATTTAGGTAACCCCCACATTATTTCCCCTGATTTAACAAAGATGAGTGAATCTGGCCCAAAGTGAGACATGTGAATGTGCTCACCAGAGCTATTTATATTTGCCGTACACTGTACGCTGAAGGGTTTCTGTCACTTTGTTACTCACCATAACTTACTTTGTGTACCCAGTTTGCAGCCAATGCCGGCTACAGATTATAAGGCCAACGACCAAACTCACAATAAGACCCAAAAGGTTATTAAAGCTATCTTTGAGGAGGGTTACTGGCTCTGCACTTCTGTAACCCAGGCTGTGCTGAGAAGCAGCAGGCAGAAGCTTACTGTATAAGGCTCCATGTTATAACTGGATAAGAAGTAGAAGGTGACGCACTGTGAGTGCTCATTACACGTTGTTACCCAGAATTCCTGGCTGCAGTGGAAGTATCGTCTGCTAAGAGATAATGAGAAAGGCAAGGTTGGGAACCTGTTTGAGACGGAAAGGTGTTCACAAGTCGTATTTTATTTTACTGTGGAATAATCCAAAATCCATTATTTATAGTTCTCAAGTGAATCCACAAGAGGGAGCCACATACACAAATGGTTCCCAGCACTCGTAGAATGAATGAGATATTGTATTATACTGTATAATGCGCAATAATGTAGCTACACAGACTAATAATATGAGTGTGATACACACATAGTAAATGTAGCCGAGTAAATACGGAGTCAAAACCAACACTGCTCAAAAAAGTAACTCAAACGGATACTTACCTGGAGGCAGAGGGGTGGGGAATGGAACAGAGAAAATCGGGAGACTAGGCACATGGGGATTGGAAATACTAAGGCAGAGGAGGAGTGCAAAACCCCAAAAAACAAGGAAATAACTACACAAAGGGGAGAATAGAAACATGAAATAAGGAGGACAGGGGCAGGAACTCCTTCCTCAGGCCTGTTCCCACAGAACAATTATTATATAATTATTTTTTAGTTGACAAAAATGTTCTTGTGATATATATATATATATATATATATATATATATATATATATATATATAAATAATTAATTCTCATTATTTAATTCGATATTTACATTTTTTGTGACCTTTCTGGTTAGCCATCTCGTCCAAGTATTTTTCTATTATATTTTCCACTATAAAATATATATTTATGTCATTTTATAATTATACTATTTTTTGTATTATGTTCCTTATGTGGAATACATATAACAGATCAAACGGGATTTCTCTGTCTCTGACCGAATGGAATGTAAATATGTGCATACAGTATGTCTCTTGCAGATTCTTTATACAGGCAGTCCTCGGTTATCCAACGGAATCCGTTCTGGAAGTAGCGTTGGATAGTGAAACCGTTGTAAAGTGAGTCCCATGTTAATCAGTGGCGGTGAGCGTTGGATAACGCATTCAGGCGTCGAAAAACGGCCATTAGGGTTGTATTGTAAAGCGTTGGATATGCCATTCGTTGTAAAGTGAAACGTTGGATAGCAAGGACTACCTGTATAAATTAACATTCACTTAAATGTGCCAGTATATTATTTCAGTTACATATACCCTGTACATGTAATTATCTCATATATAGTTACTCCATATGCACTAGGTACTAGTTGTATTATTTTTTTTTATTATTATTGGAAATTCTGCAGACTTGTACATACAGTATATTTTTAACATGCATAGTGTAGCAGATTCTTATACATGTATCTCTTTATGTTCTATACAATATTTGATTAGCATTATTTCCTTTTTTTTTTTTTTTAATATAGTAACACTTAAACCTTTAACTCAACTTGTAAACATTTACTTGTACTATGTCAATCCGTTATATCATTTTACCTTCAACTTATTCCCTCTTTATAGTATACCCCAGCTTTTGCTTCATCTGCTTTAACCCTCTGACAAACTAACCAAGTCATTTATATAAGGGCTCTTCCCTCCTACAGTATGTTTGTACTCTTTTCGCCACTCCTGTTCGACCCATACACCTCTGTATGACATCCTGAGGTATTTATTTCACTAGTCTTATGGTATCGTCCATAGTCCTATTGGGTACTTTTCATAAGTCTGTTTTTTTTTATTGATGGTGTAGTGTTCAGAATCTTATTGGGGGATTCCTGGTTAGTGTGCGTGTATTATTAATGTTTTGTTAGATTATGCTATGGTTTGGTTTATTTAATCCTTTTTTTTTTTTATCTCTAGTGACTTGTATGCTTTTTAATGTTTTGGTCATTTTTTCTTTTCATTTTCTAAGTGCTGACTTTTTGTGCGTGTTGGGGCTTAATAAAGTTTTGCCCTTTTTTATTCTGTGTCAGCTGACTTCTACAGCCAATAGGTGACTTTACGTCAGCGCGACTCAGTTCGGAGTCGCGGGTCAATGGCGTCACTCCCGGCGCTGAAAGGTGCGAATGATATGTACTTAAATGCCAGTCTTACCTGCATATCTCACACCTTGATAAAGTGCTTGCGCACGAAACGCGTAGGTACGTGTTTTTATCTGTTATCCATTTGCGCTAAATAAATCTTTTTTTATGGGAGTTGCCCTTTGATCCCCATTTTATTCTTCAGTCTTGGTTGCGCTCCGGTTCTACATACTGCTTCCAGGGTCTTCAAAACAACTGATGCTGCACACCTTGGACTTGCTGGATTGTCCTGAGAGGGTGGTTAACAGGTAATGGGCTTCAGCCCTGATAATAGTTACCCCTCTCAAATTATTGATTACAATTATATGCTTTAAGGAGGTTGTTTTTTTGCGCCACATATTGTGGTTACCTGACGGACGCTGCTAGGCGCTTATTCCTCCCTAACACGCCGACTGTTTTCTATGGACAATTGGACATTTAAGGACTTACACAAAAAGTTTTTGCAGCGTTTACATGTGATTTTGAGCACCATTCCACATCGGACTTTAATACTTACCAATTAGATTGCAAGCTCTTCGGAGCAGGGACTCCTTTTCCCAAATGTCACTTTTATGTCTGAAAGCACTCCTTCCCATTATGTGTTATTTATATTATTTGTTATTTATATGATTATCACGTGTATTACTGCTGTGAAGCGCTATGTACATTAATGGCGCTATGTAAATAAAGTTATACATACATACTGTACGACTTTTACGTAGATCTGATCATTATAGTGCTGTCCACACACTATACATTTTGTACACCAGAGGGAGCCACATACTGCAGCCCAACCGCATGCTAAGAAATATGCAGCTGCTGATATTTGACATGCTTCAACAAAGGCCATAAACAGGGGGTCAAAGGGTGATGACACAGGCACAGCACCTCTACTTTTTAACCACTGGCCATTAATGATTACAGATAAATATTTCCAATTGATCTCAGAGAATGGACACAACCTATTGCAGGTTCGGCACCTGACACAAACAGCAACATCTTTCACTGCTGGACAGGCCATTGTGTGCATTATAGATGTAAAGTGCTTTGTAAGGCATTGCAGGCAGCAAAGGGATATATTGGCCTATCAGTCAGAACACCAATTAGTTTAAGAACTCCCCATCCGCCATCTGTGCAAAAGCTGATACATTCCATTCACTGATGCAGGGATGCTGTGTTTGTATTTTACAATGTATTCCCTGTGAGAGAAACCACCTTTGAAAGTGCTGTCCCACCCCACCAAGTATTAAAGGTTCCCATAAAGTGAAAGCACTTAGTCGTGTTACACATTCTCTATTTAATGGGCATTCCATTTAATTGTGTGAACACAGACAGAATATGATGTGTGAGAGACGGCAGGAGTTTTGGTGGTGTCTGTGTGAGGCTTGTGGGTACACCCTGGGTGTGTTCTAATTATATTGTTTAATAGTTTCAGAAAGTTATATCCAAGCATATCGCAAAACGATGCCAATTAAAAACACTCTCATGGCATCCAGTTTATAGATTTCTTTAAAAAACAAAAACAAAATTTGAGCAGATATATCTTGACTTATAAAAATAAAAGGTAATAATAACTATAGAATGCATAACCCCCATTGTAATGGTGGTATCACGGTGTATGGCTCTTATTAGGATGTAAGACTGGAGTTTATACAGAACGTGGCTGAAGATCATGGCAGAATTCCAAATATTACTGGCAAGCATTTCTGACAACTGTTGGGGGGGGGTCCACTAATATTTCAGAAAAACTGATCCATGGACCATGAGATGTCCAAAATAAGGACAGGCTGTACCTGGAGTCCTGATTACATAGAACTCTACAGATCTAGACCAGTTATGTAGAGGGACAATCCTGCCTAGGACTAACTAGTGGAGGTGACATGTCTGTTGCCGCCTCCTTTGGGGACTACTAGTTCTGTAAAGGGGTTAATGCCTTAAGCGGTTACCTGGGTGGGTTCACTCGGGGTTCACCTCTCCCCTTTCTACCCTGTGACGTCCCGATAAGGAGCATAGAGGGTATATTATAGCTCTACCCAATGTTCTAGAACCAGGTTCTTCAGTGCTCTGACACGGGTCCTCACTGTGAGTCCTGTAAATAGGTTTATGTGTATTAAGATGTGCCTTGTCACCGTTTGCTGTTTCCAGTTAGGAACATGCCCTTTAAGATAGCGCCTGTTATAGACACGGGGACCTTAAGTTGTGGGAGAGGGACGGCACTTGTCTGAATTTTTTGGGGGTTGCTAGTACCGCAGCGACTGCCACTGTCCTCAGAGTGGCTGACATTACAGCTTGCATTCAGATAGAACCCGCCTGTCCAGCGGGTTCTCACCATGTCATAGCCTCCCTACAAGCGTCCACGCCATACCCTCTGCAATGGGCCACTAAGCCAAGTGCCTCCCTTGAATGGGAACTACCAGGGAATGAAGTATTGAAACTATATTGTTTGCCATGAGTTTCTGTCAAGTACCCAGTATGTCAACACCTGTGGAGCGGTATTGACAGCTGTCAAATAAAGCACCTTCTTGCTTATAAAAGTTCCCGGTGCACATCTTTTTCCCGGCCTTACCTCTTGCTGGGCCAAGGCGACATGCTGGCAGTGTAGACCCTCATGTGACGTCGGGTCGCCGTGACACTGCAAGAGGGGTTACGTTGCAGCTGCGGAGAAGGTGCGCGCATGCACACATCCCCCGCAATAAACAACAGAGCAGCCGTCCCAGCTCCCCCCTCGGCCGGGTTGAATCCGGGCGCCAATGTGAGAGGGAGAGTGGGGCCTGAGGCCACCGCCTTGCACTAAGGCCGGCCCTGCTATGCATCCACACTCAGCCTGCACCATGCAAAGGTCTGAGAGACTGAGCTCTGCATTGTTTATAGTTAACCTGATGTGGCATTCTTTAGAGCTGGGTAAGGAGGGTTACATGTTCAATGGGTCATATCTCGATCACTGATGCCTCTTATACCGAAATCTGACACCAAGTAAATTGTTATTATTTTCAAGTTAGTTTGTAAACATGGTGAGCAGAGACTGGCTATTGGCTGATATCACTCTGGCAAGAGTTTGCACAGGTCAAGCCCCCTCATCTCACCTTCCCCTTATCTTTATTACAAGGGGGTGGCCAACTCCACTCCTCAATAGCCACAAACAGGTCAGTTTTTCAGGATATCCCTACTTCAGCACAGATGGCTCAGTCAAAGACTGCACTAGCTGTGCTGAAGCAGGGATATCTTGAAAACCTGACCTGTTGATGGCCTTTGAGGACTGGAGTTGGCCACCCCCGCTTTATTGATTCTCTGATAGACACGGTGTGTTAAGGGTAAAGAAACACACACACACACACACACACTACATTTCCAAGACAAAAAGCGGAATCTTTGCATTTATCACGATTACGTTATTTTTTTTGTATCAATCTTTTTTATTGGCATTGACATTTACATGAATGAGTACATACTTTTCAGTAACATAAAATTGTTTAAGTTCGACTTTATTGAGTGCATGCTAGCCAACATTGTTTTTTAATAGTAGGGGTTAAGGGAGTGGAGGAGGGGGAGGGGTGGGGGGGGACTGGGAGTGGAGAAGGGTAGACAGACAGAGGGGGGAAGGGGGGAGGGAGGGTTGGAGAGTGGGAAATGGAGCGGGGGGGGGGGAGGGGGAGAAAGTCCACCTTGGCTCGTCTACGTCTCCCAACTTTGGGATCTGGGTTATTCCCTTCACTAGGGTTTGCGCTTTATGTCTTTATCTGAAGCCCTGGGGGCCTATCCATGGGTCCCATGTGTTCCAGAACTGTGTCATTTTTTGGTGCAGCATAGCTGTTAATTTTTCCATAGACATTACTTCGTCCACCCGCCTTATGACTGTGTTTCTTGCAGGGGCTTTGACCTGCTTCCAGGCTGCTGCTATTGAGCACCTGGCTGCAGTCAAGATTGCAGAGACCAGTCTACTCATGGGTGGGGGTAGGTCGTCAAAGGGTTTACTCAGCACCAGGGACAGTGGATCTAGAGGGAGAGGAATTCCCGTTGTCTCATAGAGCAGCGTCTGGATCCTAACCCAGAACCTCTGAATCTCCGGACATGTCCACCACATATGGGCCATGTCTCCCTTTTAACCACATCCTCTCCAGCACAGGTCTGGGGTGCTGGGGAAGATCTGGCTCAGTCTAGCTGGGGTCAGGTACCATTGGAATAGAATTTTGTAGATATTCTCCTTTGTTACTGTGCAGATTGAGGTTTTTGCTGCCATCTCCCAGATATCCTCCCACTCCTCATTGTCAATTTGTATATTTAAGTCCGCAGACCATTTTTGCATATAGTGGTGGGTCGGGGATTCTGATGCTGACTCTATCCCCCTATATATCTCAGAGATTAGGCCTCTTTGATACCTGCCTTTACTGCATAGTGTTTCGAATCTGGTGGGTGGGGGAAATTTGGAGTTCTGCGAGAGCGAGAGCAAAAAATGTCTAATTTGTAGGTATTTGAATAGATGGAGGAGTTGGGTTTGGTATTTGTCCCGTACCTCTTTAAATGTTAGAATCTCTCCATTTTTCAGCAAGTCTGCAACCAGCCTTATTCCAAGCCCCTGAAATTGGGCAAATTGCTTTTTGGAGCACCCAGGCGGGAAGTTCGGGTTCCCAAAGATCGGGGTGATTTGTGAGGGGGTGTTTAGCAGGCCATACTTCCCTTTGCTTTTCAGCCACGAGTCCCACGTGCATCTCCTTGATCCTCCTTGGGACCACAGAAGTAGCTGAAGTGGTAGCGGGGCTGCGTAATGTGTTTCTATCTCGAGCCAGCGGGCCGCTACGATTATGTTATTTTTACCCCTTGTTGTCATGTGACAGGGCTACCACTTAATAACCGGGTGTTGCACACTAGGGGTCCCATGATGTACTAGCTAAACCATGAGCTTTTTGCTCACTTGTAAGGCCGCGTCCATTCTTAGAGCGACTGCGCAAACACATTGAGTCTATGGGAACATCCATAGGGAACGGCGCGTTTTTCGGGAGACATTTTGACTTGGTCTCGCACCGGCAGGTCACGTGAGCGGTTCGAGGGCGAACCAGCTCCGTGATGTCATCGGCCACGCCTCCGACACGAGGATCTGTAGTCCACAGATCGCTCTGCCGGCAGGCGCGCCCTACATCATGCGCTCCGTCGCGTGCGCGCCTGCACCATGGACGCGGCCTTAGGGGAGACCACGGTCAGGGCACGCGGAGTAATCACATGATCGTAACGTGCTGCAGCCTTCGGCACCTAAAGAACCACAAAACACACCACGCAACTCACAGACTACTTCAAATTGCTTCTTTTATTAACAGAACTTGTGAATAATACAGCGAGAAGGGGGGGGGGGGGCAGGGGGAACTGCAACTGCATTAAACAGACACGCCCACCCCCCGCAATGTGCTTTGCTGCTTCTCACAGTAAATCGTAATTAAAAAATATATACAGTAACAAGGCCACCATTTACCGAGGAAAGAAGCATCGGAGCGGAGATATGACAAACTACGGTAAATCCCGGCGCACGCAGCGAGCGTGGAGACTCTCCGTGACAGCTGAGAAAGTAAGGCATTCAGGCAGATCCGCCCGGGAAGATTTCTCAAGACAATGCAATATTTTTTTTTTTTGGGGGGGTGGAGGGGGAAAACCTTGCAAAGCGGAGATGCTCCATTAACACCTTCACTGCCAGGGGGACTGCCGGCATTACTGTGCACCTCACTGATGTATATAATATTGCTTTGCAGGCTTCTCCAGCAACAAGGGGTTAAAGGCCAGTGCTGCAGAGACCTGCAACGTGTGTATATGTATATATGTGTGTGACGTGAAGAGTAATGCAGGGCAGGCTCTTTAACACTGACGTGCATAAAAGTGACGTCCCACTTAACATAGACAGACGTGACAAGCACATGCAGCACACATTATACTGCTTTTGTTATGTGCTCAAATACAAGAGAATACTGCAGGGATTCAAAAAAGACAAGCAGATTGCCCAGGCAGTCATTTTTTTTAATTAGTCCCACCAGAATAATAAAAAAAAAAATAATAAAAAAACACAGAAAACAAACCAACATATTTCAGAAGAAAGTGCGTGCTTAGGATGAGAAATGGAAAGGAATTGCTACGAAGTACATCCTTTTTGTACTCCGCAAGAGGGACAGCACCTTTAAGAGTATATAAAATAGTATACCGACTAGTCTAGGTAATGGATTACAATAAAATCTGAGTTCAATCTTTGCCTGGGTTACATCCCCCCCCCCCTTGATATCACTGCAGCAGGAACAAGAGAGGGGTCATTTAAAGATGGCAGCAGCTCTGAACGCCTTTGTGTGCACAGACCTGGGTGTTCCATGTCTGGAAGTGGTTTGCAGTCTCTGATCTTCTTAGCCAGCTGTGTGCGACATGGATGCAAAGCAATAGGACTATACATAGGTTATAACTCAGGGCAGCACAATCTCCAGCAGGAAAAGGGGTTAGACTAGATTTAAAAAGCGAGTGGGACCCCACTATAAACCCCACTCCGTGCCAATGGACCTCCAAGTCACGTGTTGTGCACCACTTTAACCCTCTGGCAACAAAGGGGTTTAACGTCACCCATGCCACCCTCTTCAATAACAGTTTTACTGCTGCCCCCAAGCTGCTTGGACATGGAATAAGGTAAGGATGTCACAGAATGAGGCAAGCAGAGATTTTAGTTGTCTTCTGCAAATCTGCAACAGAAAAAGGAAACGGCACACAGACAAATACACTGGTGTATACAATCATTAACCCCCCCCCCCCCATACCTTGCAGGTCTCCTCAGCACTGAAGGGGGTTACCCTTCCAATGTGCAATATACCCCCGACCTTATACAGGTGTCTTGGGTCCTATGTAGCTGTTACTAAGCAGCTAACTGCACGGTCCTGGGTAATACTGCTCATAGTGTCTGTTCAATGCTCTGGGCATATTTACCAGCAGACTGGGATCTCACACGTTCCTGACAGATAACCCATGGCTTGGTTAGAGGAGGGATACAGAATGTACCACTGGGCCCGGAATATTTGAAAGGTGAAATCTGTAACACGCAATATAAAAACACATTTCCTGGCTATATCACCTTTAGGCCACGCTTATAGTGCCATTGACATCGTCGCGTGTGCTTATAGTAGGAGCAGCACGACGGCTTGTCACAATTGCTGGAAGTCACTTCAATTTGATTTTTCCAGCGACCACAGCGTCGCCCGCACTATAATCGCGACCTAAAACAACACTATCCACATTATTGACCCCAAAGTATCTCCCTTTCCTATGCTGCAACACTCCTGAGGGATTTGGTTGTATTTGTGCCTTTTGGGGATAAAAAATAAACACCGGACATTTTCTCTTGTAGGAGATTGATCCATAAATTGTAAGATTTCTCGGGAGAAATTGAATTAAGTAGAAATAGCCGTGTTAGAGAGAGAACTCTCGAAAGCTTGTCATATCAATTGCTAGTCCAAATAAAAAAAAGGTATCGCCCAATACTAAATATACTCATTTACTCTGCACCATCAGGAGAAAAGTAGAATGCTAGAGAGTGAATGAGACCACTTTGCCGTCATGTATTTTGCTGGAGTATTTTTGCAGGCATTGTATGTTTAAGACCTTCGCTGCTTCCTAGGGTCCCAATTCGTGTCCCCTCGTTCCCTGAATTCTTGGGAGTTTAGCTTGATGCCCAATTTATAAATGTTTGGAACATCTGAATTGAATTCACTTGTTGCCAGAAAGCGTGCAACGTTCCTCTGGCAGAGGTGGGGTTATAAATACTGGGTCAGCAGAGCACGCCTGTTGTGCGGGAACATGGCGCAGCACAGGGGCTGGGCAGAGAAGAGGCATTTAAGCTGCAGAATGACTGTCTGTATAATCATTTGCACAATGTTTGAGAACTTAAAAAAAAAAAACTGTCGAAACGGCAAAGCGCGATGTAATACTCGGCAGAGTGACGCAACACGCAGAAGTATAACAGTGTAATAACACGCGGAGCTATACATAGCTGTCCCCTCTGGCAGCAAATGAGTTAAAGATGGTCACTGGTGCAAATACACATTGGTAGAAAGGATCGGAGCGTGCAAGCGATGTCCAAGAGTTCTGTCCTGTTGCACGAGGAGGCTCATGTCCTTAAACCCTTTCGCTGCCATATGGGGTAGCAACTCACCGAGAGAAGAGGTGCAAACCAGTACCGGGTAACCATTACTGCTAATCTTTGGGGAAGCTTGGTTACCCACTTTGCTGCTTCAGTGGCCTTTAGGTTACCAGACGCTGTGTGAAAGCTGCAAGGTCCTTACCCAGACTGTCGTTTTGGGTGGACTGAAGGACGATGGGACTTCTGACCGTCAATGCCTCTTCAGCCCATGGCAGAAAACAAGGCCTGGGCACAAATTAATTCACAGGAAACTCTTGTTATCCAAATAATTCCAACAAGCTCTTCTCAGTGCCATTTAGAAGACATGTTCCTCTAGTGATCTGCTTGCTGGTAGCTCAGTCCGGTGAAAGTGCAGAGATCTGGAGACATGAGTTGCCCCTCCCGGAGTGTGGAAGGGGACACACTTTGTCCCAGTGCTGCTGCCCTTCCTGGCTTCAGTGCGGGATCCACAGAGACACCTCACGTGGGCCCCTACACCAAGGCCTGTGCTTTATCTCCACATACCGCTCAGCCCATGTGACTCATGAGCTCACTGTTAGTTTATAACCCCTTAGCCAGTCCGCACTTGTGCAAAAAGTTTCCATGGAACAGTGTGTGGTACTGAACAGAACAATTTGATACAGAAAGCTTTTTTGTTTGATTTTTAATTATTATTTTTTTTTAATATATATACTTTTCCCCAATACTTCAAAAATTTATAGAAATGTTTTTTTTTTTTTGTTTGTTTTTTTTTTTAACAGAAAATTAGAAAGGTTTATTTATTTACATTAGAACCCCCCGGATCACACCCATTTAAACACTCCTACTGTCCCAGAACCAAAAAAAAAAAAAGAAGTCACCTTCATTTAAAAAAATAAAGTGAATTTTAACAGAGAAAAGGGAAAAATAAAATAATTAAAGCTCCCCCCCCCCCCTTCCAAAAGGATTCAGAACTATAAAAATAAATAGATATTCACTACCAGAGACCTGCAGGATTATTACACTGCAGGAAGCTCAAGCAGCAAAATTATTTAACCCAGTCAGTGCCAGAGGCCAGAAACCCAGCCCCTTCTCCCCCAGCACTAGAAGAGTTAAAGATACACGAACCTCTCCCCAAGAATAAATTAACACCATACACTTCATATTGAATTGTTGAGGTAAGATTGTTTGGTGCACAGTCTGTCTGGGCTCTGTGTTTGTCAGCATTCCTTGTGCGTCTCTCCTCTGGTCACGCGGCGAGGAAGGTCTCTTTCCCCCGGTGTTGTTCCTGCTCTCGGGTCGTCCTGTGCGCCCTCTGTAGGGGGGTGAGATCCCTACAGCACCTCCTGGGCCATGCAGCCTCCTCCCACCGTGAAGCGGAACTCCTGCAGGTTGGACACCCCGTGGAAGTGCACGAAGGCTCCGGCCACAACAAAGATGTGGAACAGCTGGTGAGAGTGGAACTGGGGAGAGACGGAGAGGACAAACCATGAAACTGATCAGACCCACTCACCTCCCTCTACAAGCCCTCGCACCCCATTTAAAGCAGCAAAAAACATTTGAAATCTGATATATATATATATATATATATATAAAAAAAAGTTCTGTAGTATCGATGTTTTATTTATTTATTATTATTATTCAACTCTTAATGGCTTTTTTAGTGAGTTTTAATACACGGAGTATTCTTTGATTTCTATAGCAGGTTTAGCTCACTTCCCCAGCAGTGCAAGATCTTTGTAACACTTTCCTGTTTGTGATAATATGTTGCCAATATTCCCAGCAGTTTGAGCTGCAAACTATAACAATACATAATGTTACCTTAGTCATATAAAGATACATTGTAGCTGCTGAGTTACACTGACTGAAAGATTGATTGGAACTGAAAGGCAGCCATTTAGCTAGGCAATCAGGATTTTTACAGATTTAGAACGGGCACCAAGCGATTGCCAGCCTAGGTAAGGATGTAGGATTATACATTGTCGTATGCTTTACACATTTTAAAAATAAATAAAAAAAAAAAAAGGGGGAGAGGAATGTAGTATTGCTGCTTTAATACCTTTCTTGGTGTCTTTCCCAAGCAGTCCCCTTACTGCAGGGGGCGCACATGTTTTGCCCTACGCCCCCCTGCCTGCTCTCCCCCACGCTCACCTTGTATCAAGCGTCAAATGACGCCGCGGTTAATGTGATGTCACGTGACCTTTTGGAAGTGAAGATTGGAGGAAGATCTGGACTCTGCATTACAACTTTGCCACTGTGAGACATTAACTTTTAACATCTGTGATTTGTTTGTACACTTTTATCCTCCAGTACCTTGGAACTCTCTCCTCCCTATTTCTTTTTCTGTTTACTGTTTCCTCAGTCCTTTGTTCTCTACAACATCCCCACTCCCCACTGCACCATTATTTATACACCTCTCTCCCAACAACTTCTTTACCCCTCAATAAAAAATACTCACACAAATCCTCTATTCACACCCTCTATCAACTCCTTCCTGCTGCTGGGGATCTTCCCTAAGCCTGAAGCCAGGCATACACACCTAATCTCACTCATGCCTCCCTGCCACCTCTTCCCCTGTAAATGGTGTTAACCTTTTCATTTAAACACTGACCTTCCTTAAATTTTACCCCACAAATCAAGCATCCCAATAGCCTGCACTCATGGCTATTGTCCCACACTAAGTCACTCCCACCACCCATTGTGACCAAGCACTGCCAACTACAGCACTTATTCCCTCACCTGCTGTCTCTAAGTTTCCCATTAAACCTCTTAGATTGTAAACTCTTTGGCGCAGGGATTTCCTTTCCTATTGTCTGATTTTGCTGCACTTATTGTATAATTATAATTCCTTGTACTGTATTCTTTGTGAAGCGCCGAGTACACTTTTGGCGCTATATAAAGACATACAATACCCTGTGGCGTCATTTGGCGCTGCGTTGCCATGGCGATGTGTCGCCTGAAGCCATCGGAATTAAGGTAAGTTACAGAGGCCTCACGTAGTCCCCCGGCATTTAATTTAAATGCCTTGGAAAAGAGCGCGGACCTCTGTAACCGCCGCCCCACCCCCAGTTTGTGCACCCCTGCTTTACTGTATTGGGCCTTCCCGTCTCTGCTGCAAGGCTATTCCACTAATCCACCACCCCTTCTGTGAAGTACATCCTCACATTTCCCCTTCGCCCGCCACTCTCCAGCCTCTTCTTCTAGCGCTCCTCTTTCTCAGACATCTGCTTCTCCCTGTACCTCACTGAAACACTTGATGTATTTAAATCATCATATCCACCCTCCCCTTTCTCTCCTCCAAGATGTACATGTTGAGGTCATTAGGTCCTTTAATGTTTCTTCATAACCTGTGGCAGTCACGGAGTTAAATGCAGTTACATTTAGGACATTCGAGTTAACCCCTAGGTTACCAATGACTTTGTATATATTTTTTGCTGCTCTTTTTATGATTTCTAAAACAAAAAAACGACAACTTGCAAACTTTAACAAAAGACAGCTAAATGCCTAAGGGAACAGATTATCCAATTTAAAACATCAGTGATTAAGAATTATTTCTTACAGATTAATGCCTTTAAAAAATTTTTATAATGGAGACATTTTGAAACTTTTAATGTTTGTATGGTTCATTTTGGAACCTTCTGTAGAACCAGTTTTCCCAAAAAGCATCACGCCCTCTAATTATTATTTATTATCCTTGTTTAATAATAATAATAAATATGCAATTGTGATGCCACAATCTGCCAAACATTGTAATGCTGGAGGACAGGTAGTGTGGGTGACGAGAATGTATTTTTTTACATTTATTTTTCTTTATAGACAATTAGATTTGTATTTAAAGAAAGCAATTAACACCAATACATTATTTAAATGCTCAAATGCTAAGATACAGGTGTTTCCCCAATGTAGCCATGGGAAAGACCACAAGCTAATCAAAGGGATCCATCTTTTTAATTTTTTTACTGAAATCTACAGACTTAAAAACTATTAAAAGTTGTAAGGATTGCCACTACTTGTTCGTATTCCCAGTTTATTGCCTCCTCTCACGTGACAGACTGGAAATAAAGCTGAAATAAATCTGATGCTATCTCCCATGTTGCTTTATCCCAGGCAGCAGGGATTTTCAGAGGGACTTTGCAAATGCGTGTGAAAGGCCTTTTAAAATAATAATTTATAATTTAATGCCCTCAAATGTTACAGATTTCTGAAGCCCAAGCTGCTCAGATTTTGGCAACACTGTAGCCTCACCCGTTAGAGCTGTGATCTGAAACACTACCCAGCCCTCCCGTGTAACATTGTGGCTGTTTAACTAGGGTCGTTCTGGTGAAAGGGCACAGACGCTTCTAATCACAGCTCTATATTTAGCAGGCTGCAGAAAATGACAAACTGCAGCTGTACTGCAGGGCCCCGATGTGGCACGGAGGGCTGCGGGTTCTGAGTGACGTCTGAAAGAATGCTGTGCTCCCGTCGCGGTTATATGGCCTGTGTGCAGGCTGGGGGGTTTCTGGAACTGCAATCAGCCGCTGCAGAAGTTCAGGGCAATTCAGCCGCAAAAAGGGCAAAGTTATCCCCCGAGAACTTGTGCACTACGTATTACAATATATCTCGGGGACGAATGGGTAGACTCATCTTACGCAGACATACAGTATATCGGATATGCTGCATGGACAGAAATCATTTATATTATGTCACTGTGGGTCTTCCCTCCGCTCTTCCAATTGCCTGAGGGTTCCTTTATCTTCCAGTGGGAGCATGGGATATATAACAGACCTTTAAATATTTTACTGGGACAACCAGTGAAAGAGAAAAAGCAACTGACACGACAGGAAAAAGCAGAGAAAATATCAAAAATACATCAAAGGCTCAACCACAAATTCTCAACAAAACGGTCCTATTGTATAATTATTATTTAGAAGGGGTCAACTCCTATAAACTGGGAAACCGAGCAAAAAAAAAGTGCTCAAATATAAATAAAATATATAAAGGAGGTTCCATCCAATGACTCGCGACATCTTAGGAGGTCCGTTTTACAGACTAAGAACCGAACCTTAGAAAAGTGCTAGTGTATAAATGGAATATACGAGGTGGGCTACATCCAATAAACTAATCACTTGTGTGTCTATGCATAAATCACACATCCTTTACATGATATATTTCCCTTTTTACTAGTGTCAACCCCACTCATGGCGTTTTCAGGTTTCATATGGAGGTACGCCCCCTAACCCTATTACAGTATGATGAGGTAGTTGGTACGTACCCAGATATCGCACTTCCCCGGGAAGAAGCGCTCAGGTATACGGGCGGCATAGAGAGCAGCCCCCGTGATGTAGAGAGTAGCCATGAGCATCAACCAGCCGACCTGTCCCATGGTGGCAGCCTTCAGGAAACCCTCGGAGATTACAAAGTGCAGGGTGGGGATGATCCCGCTCAGGCCCAGTCCCACAAAGACACCTGTGGAGAGAGGAAGGGGGGGGGAGGGGAGAGGATGTGTAAGATGGGCAGGACCAACAGGAAGTGCTCCCTGTGTCACTGCCCAGCAGTGAAGGGGTTAAATGTGACAAGGTTCATGTAAAAGGACCAGGCCCTAATAACGTGCATACAAGAATTCTGTACACAAATTAACAAGGCCGTTACTTTAATGCAGCAATCTGTGCTACTCCATGACTAGTTTTTATAATATGTATTTGTGATTGCGCATATACTTTTTGATCTTCCTTTTTTTAACATTAGCCAAAACTCTTGCTCCATCCCCTTGGAGCTGAATTGTTTCTGTGAGCTCCAGGGACTCCCCGGTCTCCAGGATATGACGACATTTTTAATCTCCTGGACAAGAATACTTGGGAGAAAAGAACAGTGGCCACGGGTGTCAGCCTTCTCCACCTCCCCCCTCTGGACACGGGTGCTAGCCTCTCTTTCTCCCCCCCCCCCCCCAGCCGCTGACTGAAGTGTCAATCAGTAAAAAAACGCAATGTTGTCTGATTTTTTTAGGAATATGACGAAGAGAAAGCCATGGATTATGAACAGAATCCAAGATTACTAGGAAACTGATTACACGGCTCTGTCCTCTCTCCTTCTGCAGTAACATCTGACCAGACTAACTCAACAGAGAAAACAGGAAGGAGGAAATGATGTGCCCCAATCATGAAAGATGTGGGTTGCTGGAGTTGAAGTCTCTTCAGAGGTTAAATATCCCTCCCTCTGAAAGTAATCCCACTTCTACAGGGGCCAGCAACACAAGCCCCATTTTACTTTGTGTTTACCCCCAAATCCACTGTGAGGGATACCTCATCTAAATCGCCGAGTCTACACGCGGCTCGCTCCTTACCGGCTCTCACGCCGCGGTATTGAGGGGTGGCAAAGAGATCCCACTGAGACACGATGATGGCCGCGATCCCCAGGACGCAGACGATTATTAGGTAGATGAAGCACGGCTGCGGGTTACAATAAAAGGAGTAGTAGAGCCAGGGAACGAAGCTGCCCATGATGAGAAGCGCGATGCCAGAGTAATCCAACCTGGGGAGCACAGAGTAGGGTGAGGTGAGAGCCGGGTGCAGCAGCATACACAGCACTAACTCATGGGGAACTCTATGTAATGTGAAGACTCGCATACTCCAGTTAAAAATGCACATTTCTTGTAGCTCTTAAAGGGCCAGTTCAACTTGCCATCTCAAAACATTATTTTTGTTTAGATCAGTGTAACTGGCTTCCTTAGAAAACCCTCAAAGTAATTGTCATTCTTATTACTATCTACTATATATTTGTGAAATCACTGTATGTCTGCGTCCCAAGGGTCAATCGCATTGGACCTTGGGCCTGTCACTCCTGCTCACTCAGGCCATGCCCGCCCCCGCACACCTCTCATTGGCCTACGTCCAACACTGTCCCACCCCTCACTGACTCTCATTGGCCTGCGTCCAATGCCCGCCCCCGCACACCTCTCATTGGCCTGCGTCCCACCCCTCACTGACTCTCATTGGCCTGCGTCCAATGCCCGCCCCCGCACACCTCTCATTGGCCTGCGTCCAACACCAATGCCCTAATACTTCCACACTGTCCCACCCCTCACGCTTTGCTTTTGCAACACCTAATACTCTAATCCTCAACCTGCTCTGGGGCCACGCTTCACAGCTATCAAAACCTTCACGTCTGCTACCACAGACTGCCGAATCAGGTACAGCAGTGTTTCCCAAACTGTGCGCCACGGCGCCCTGGTGCGCCGCGGCTTGGCTAGAGGGGCGCCGCGATCAGGGCCGCCAGCAGCGGGAAACAAGGGCTGCTAGCTCATTTAAAAAAAAAAAAAAAAACCTCTGAGGGGAAGCAGAGGAGCGGTCACGTGACCGCTCCCATCCAATGGGGCTGCAGCCTGCCCGGCATTGCAACTGCAGAGCCACCAGACAGCACCAAGGTGTGTGTGTGTGTGTGTGTGTGTGTGTGTGTGTGTGTGTGTGTGTGTGTGTGTGTGTGTGTGTGTGTGTGTGTGTGTGTGTGTGTGTGTGTGTGTGTGTGTGTGTGTGTGTGTGTGTGTTAAAACGGGCTGCAGGGTGTGTGTGAAAAACGGGCTGCAGGGTGTGTGTGTGTTGTGTGTGTGTGTGTGTGTGTGTGTGAAAAACGGCCTGCAGGGTGTGTGTGTGTGTGTGTGTGTGTGTGTGTGTGTGTGTGTGTGTGTGTGTGTGTGTGTGTGTGTGTGTGTGTGTGTGTGAAAAACGGGCTGCAGGGTGTGTGTGAAAAACGGGCTGCAGGGTGTGTGTGTGTTGTGTGTGTGTGTGTGTGAGAAAAACGGGCTGCAGGGTGTGTGTGTGTGTGTGTGTGTGTGTGTGTGTGTGTGTGTGTGTGTGTGTGTGTGTGTGTGTGTGTGTGTGTGAAAAACGGGCTGCAGTGTGTGTGTGTGTGTGTGTGTGTGTATATATGTGTGGTGTGTGTGTATATATGTGTGGTGTGTGTGTATATATGTGTGGTGTGTGTGTGTGTGTGTGTGTGTATATATGTATATATGTGTGTGTATGTGTGGTGTGTATATATATATATATATATATATATATATATATAATGTGTGGTGTGTATATATGTATGTGTGGTGTGTATATCTACTATATATTTCTGAAATGTCTGTATGTTTGTCTGCATGCCCTGTGTCCCTAGGGCCAATCGCATTGCACCTTTGGCCTGTCACTCCACCTCAACACTGTCCCACCCCTCACCACACTGTCCCACCCCTCACTGACTCTCATTGGCCTTCGGCCAACACCACTGCCACACTGTCCCACCCCTCACCCCACTGTCCCACCCCTCACTGACTCTCATTGGCCTTTGGCCAACACCACTGCCACACTGTCCCACCCCTCACCCCACTGTCCCACCCCTCACTGACTCTCATTGGCCTTTGGCCAACACCACTGCCACATTGTCCCACCCCTCAGTGACCTTTGGGAATGCTTCTAAGCACCTAACACTCACCGCACTGCCTCTTACAAACACCCCCCTCCACCACCACCCCCCCAACCTCATGCACCCCCCTCCACCACCACCCCCCTCAACCTCATGCACCCCCCTCCACCATCACCCCCCCCCCAACCTCATGCACACTACAAACGCACGCCACAGCTCTCCCGCTACTGCAGCCCATCACCAACCCCCCTCACCCAAACATACAACGCACGATGCTCCATCACCCCCCCCTCACACCAACAGCAAACGCACGCTGCTGAACATACAACGCACGATGCTCCATCACACCCCCCCCCCCTCACCCGAACATCCCCGGAGCACACCCAAAACTACCCCACCCCCCTCACCCATATATCCACCGCACGATGCTCCTCTGGAGCCCCTCACCCCCCCACCATCCACCGCACGATGCTGCTCCGGAGCCCCTCACCCCCCCCCCCCCCCCACTCACCCGAACATCCACCGCACGATGCTGCTCCGGAGCCCCTCACCCCCCTCCTCACCCTCTGTCCGCCCCCCCCCTTTCCTGGCCGCTGGCCCGCAACAACGGAACTACCCCCTATCACCACTCCGCGGGACCTCAACATCACCCGCTCTCCCGGAGCACCCTCTCCCCCGGTGCTCCCCCCCCCCAGAGCACCCTCTCTCCCGGTGCTCACCCGCTCCCCCGGTGCTCCCCCCCTCCCCCCCCCCAGAGCACCCTCCCTCCCCCCCCCCAGAGCACCCTCTCTCCTGGTGCTCACCCGCTCTCCCGGTGCTCCCCCCCCCCAGAGCACGCTGTCGCCGCTCTCACCTTCACACACACACGTGTACACACACACGTGTACACACACACGTGTACACACACGTGTACACACACGTGTACACACACACACACACACGTGTACACACACACACACGTGTACACACACACACGTGTACACACACACGTGTACACACACACACGTGTACACACACACACACGTGTGTACACACACACACACACACACGTGTGTACACACACACACACACACACACACGTGTGTACACACACACGTGTGTACACACACACACACACACGTGTACACACACACACACACACACACGTGTACACACACGTGTACACACACACACACACACACACACATGTGTATACACACACACACGTGTATACACACACACACGTGTATACACACACACACACACACACACGTGTATACACACACACACACGTGTATACACACACACACACACACGTGTATACACACACACACACACACACGTGTATACACACACACACATGTATACACACACACACGTACACATACACAATGTATACAAACAAACATGTATACACACACACACAAACATGTATACACACATGTATACACACACGTGTATATATATACACACACACACGTATACACACACATACACTATCCCCAGCACCACCACATCAGCACACCGGTATCCCATGCCCCCCCCCCCCCCCCAGCACACTGGCATTCTCGGCTCCCCACCATTCCCAGCCCCCATCAACACCATCAGCACCCACACATTGGCACCTTCGCACCTCCCCATCGGCACACCCACATCCGCACCCCCACATCAGCAACAAACCCTCCCAAATCAGCACACCGATACAATCACCATCAGTACAGCCACAGCAGCAGTACCACCGCACACTGCCATGGGCCGCGTGGACCACTCCCCACCCAAATGCCACCCCCACACCACAAACATCCCGGGCAACGCCGGGGCTCTCAGCTAGTATCTTATAAAGAAGAGCCCAGTTTTGTTGGGAACACTGTAACAAAGCTTTTCAGCTACTTCTGTTTATCTGTTTGACAAATGATGGCCCTATAATTACTTTGAAAACCAAAGCTAACCATATTAATGACTATATAATGATTGGCAAATTATCGGCCACTAAGATACATCGTCAAATCATTTCTTCCATTTTTTTTTATTTTCTTTTTAAAGTCCTCCCATTCTACATAATGACAGATACGGAGATATTTATTCAGCATTGCAAACTGGAGCTTTCCCCCAAAACAAAATACAAGTACAAATTGTGACATTGTGACTGTGCCAGTGTGTTAATGTATCAAGGGGCTTTGCAAGTATTTCGCTTCGTGCTCATTTAAAGTGTTTGGTGAGCAGAGTGCACAATATTAGAACGTGATGTACCAAAATGAGTGCTTAGAAATGGAGACATTTTACTTTCTGCTTGCGTCAAATAAATCTGCTCTGAGCTGGTGTATTTAACTTCTGCTCCCCACATAAACTTTAATTCAGGGGTGCTCAACTCCAATCCTCAAGAGCCCCCCAACAGGTCAGGTTTTCAGGATATCCCAGTTTTAGCACAAGTGGCTCAATCAGAGGCTCAGTCTTTGACTGAGCCTCTGATTGAGTCACCTGTGCTGAAGCAGGGACTGATTGAGCCACCTGTGCAGGAATATCCTGAAAACCTGACATGTTGGGTGGGCTCGAGGACTGTAGTCGAGTACCCCTGAATTAGAGGGTGCTGAAGGGCGTTCGTGTGCGGCAGTGTGTCTGCAGCACGTTTAGGAAAATCTCGAAAAGGTTTTTGTACCAGATCTGACTTCAAAAGTTCTATCCTTTTCCTCATCCCCTGTTCCAGAGACACTGCCCGCTGGCATCTGCAGGGATTTAAATGGTTGTCCAATCGGAATCAGCCACAGCTGTCGCAGTTTCATATCGGCTTGCAATTTTGGCAGCCATTTTGTTACCCCGGAGGGAGATTTAAAACCGATAACCTCACTGGCAAGTATCTCTATAACCAGGATGTCCCTGGAGCTGAAAATAGTGCAGACCATCCTCATAGGACTGCACTGCAGTTGACAAGTACGAACCAGCACCGGCCAATTACATGCAGCACCTCAAACATATCATTATGTTCCCAGAAACCACAACAGGCGAGCAACTAGAAACAATGGAAACTTACTTGGAGAAGACGCGGGATACCCCCTCGGAGTGGCAGTAGACTGTGTGGAATAGCCACGAGAAGGACAGGCAGAGGATGGCTCCCAGGAAAAACATCCCAAACACCACCTTCTCCTGCACGGGCGCCACGAAGGCCATGTTAGGTCGGAACATGTAGAAGATCCCCAGACACAGGAAGAACAAGCATCCTGCAGGCATGGGGAAAAGGAAAGAAATACAAAACAAGAGCATGGTTAGCTACTCCTCTTACAGACACAACAGGTATACTTTCACTGAAGTGTGCTAGCCTCTCAACGCAACAACTTATAATGGGCTTTCCTGGGGTACAAGCCAAAATGCTCTACTAAGGGGGGGTTTCAGCTTCCAGAACTGAACTTTGCTATTCTCAGCGATGGGGACCCTCCGAGTCCCCAGATAAAATTTTCCTGTTTTTTTAATGGAATCCCTTTTATGTATATGGCTGCCAGGTCTTCCTCTTGTCGGCCAATAACAAGGTGCCGTGTAAGCGGAACAGGACATAGTGACTACTTGATGACCCCGGCAGCCACCTCGGCTTTTTCTTAATTTTATTTCACCTGCAAATACAAAGGGTCATTTTCTTGTGAGTTGGGTGGTCCGAGGAGCAGAAAATACAGGGGGGGAGGGGGGCAGCTCAAGAGGACCTCCCTGCTAAGATTATGGGAAGTTAAAATAAAAAATGTCAACACAAAGCTGTCAGTGTATTGATACTAATCATTTCAATGAGCAGTGAAGTGTCCCAACATGCCGCCGCATGTTACACCTGTTCCACTGTATTCCTTGGCAACGTGCACGCTGCACATACCAATATATACCAATGTCACATCAACATGGCCCCTGGTGCAGGTCCCAGCTGTAATGTACGCTGTGCAATGGAAACCGTGAACTCATTCATCCATAGAACTTACAGTTTAACCCATTTTAACCAGATTCAAAGGGAGAACAACCAATGTGTGCAACGTCACACAAAGGCTGGCAGTGGATCCTTTAAAACAGTGTTTTCCTATTTGGAGGACAGTGTTAACCGTAAGGCTCCCTTCATCATATTTAGTCTAAGCCCACAAAGTGTTGCTTAGTAACGGAGGATACACAGCGATTATATATATTTTTAAAAGAGGTAATTGATACGGTTTCAAAATGACTGCAGGAGTCAGTTAGGGCAACGGGAGTGTCAGCCCAAACGATAGAAGGCTGGCAAGCTTGGACATCTGGACTCATTCCGCTTGGGGAAGTAGAATGGGTGAGGGCTAAATAGCTACTGAACCAGGAGGATCCCCTGTGTAAGACCATTACTGTGAAAAGGTTAATTGATTACAAAATACAAAAACTTTTTTTGGCGACATCAAAAGCAGAGAAGTAAATTTGGGCCTTGAAATCTTGTATAGGGGGAGAGAAGCTCGTCAGCAGACGTTTCCAGTAATGGGCGGAATGTTGTGATAAAAGTGTTCTCTCTATGATTCACACAAGGAAGTGGGGTCCCCTCCCTGTTTGGGGAGGCAGTTTTATGTGAAATCAGGGGGTGGATCAGTATGGAATGTCCTATGCACGAATGAAAGGGCAGAATTGCAGCACATTCTGCAGCTAGAGAGAGGCAGCTCTCAAGTACATACAACTGTACATTAGACACAGGCCTTCGTGCTCCAGCCTTCCAGGAACCAGTGTGTCATCTCTATCCATCAGGATACTCCTTTCCAACTATCACAAGTTACAGACGGAAAACTTCTCTAAGAAACCAGACACTTTATTCCACCGTAGTAAAAATGGACAGATATTACCAGCTGGTAATCTGAGCAGAAAATTACTCTGACGTGTTCTCTTGTACAGAGTAGGACACACTGTGCCACTGTATTATGGAGTCTCTGCTTACTAACTGGTTAAAAGGTTCCAGCCTGTGTTTTCATGTTCGTGTGGTTGTGCCCGTGTTTGAGAAAATGAAGTGAAGTAGTTTTTGACCAGAGCAGGCTGACTGGGCTAATCACTAGGCCTTCAGGAGGATTGTGTAGAGATATGTGGAACAGGATGAGTGCAGCAGAGGTACCACAGGGAATGGGACATTTACCACAGGGTGTCTCTAAAACATTTGCAGGGTGACCTATTTCACCATCATCTCCACTCTGTCCCTCCTGTGTGTCATACTTGTTCCTCTGAAGCATCTCTCTGGCGGTCCTGTCCCTTGTCACAGCTGTGATATAGTGTCACTATGTAGCCTAGTGGTTAAAGATGACAAACCATGTTTGAGCAAAGGGCTTTAGAGGATTATACAGTGAGGCGGAGATGCTGCCCTGTCTAAACTTGTCTACACTATACACAGCTCCCCATGACAGTGAACGGACTCACAAAATTAAGATGGAAAGCTGAACTCCAAGGTATGTAAACATCTGAATACTTGGTTTTCTTAACCCAAAAACTGGTTTGCAAACCAATGACAGAATAGTAGGAATAAGGATTTCAAATGTGTTTATTCCATCACCTGCTTATGATGCCCCTTTTCCAACTAAACCCCTGGGAGGTTAACAAAATGTAATGAAAGCAACATTTTATAGGCCATATTTTCTAAGTGCTACTCCATAAGAGAACTTCCATGCTGGAATAAGCCTTACAGCCCTCCAATCAAATGAATGGATCATAAAGGGCCATGTTTACTAAGCAGTGTTATTTTATAGAGCCCCTTCTGTACGTAGCAGTACCGCAGGGTGTTTTATGGAGTAGCACCGATTAGTAAATATGGCCATATATGCTGTAAACCCAACATTAGGTCTCCAAAAGGAGATAGGAGACCTTTTAAATAAACTAAATGCTTAAGTTTAACTTTGAGATTTAGGTTGACAGAATAAACCAGCCTTCACTTGATTAACCTCTTCCTGTAAGCCTCTCACCAAACCCCCTGCACTTAGATTAGAACTCCCTGCGGTTCAGCAGCACCAGCTTTCTGTGTATTGGTATCAGCCTCAGGCAGATATTACCCAGCAGCCTCTTCCTCTCAGAATGCTGCATTACATGATACTTCCCTGAGACGCATCAGTCACAAGAAAGCCAGGATCAGCATGAACTGAAGCCCTGCCGGATGGTGAACAAATACACCATTAACCCCGGCACCATTATGGAAACTTCATTTAACCTTCAGCATTTTGCAGGCTACGCTAAGCTTACAGGGTCTCTGAACGCATCTCATCCTACAACCTGCTCCCTTCATCCTATTACGTCGCAGCTCCTCCGCTCCCTCTCTAGCACACCAAGCTTCACCCTTACGAACCTTTTCAACCTGTCACCTCTGGCACATCCCCATCTTCCTTTAAGCATGCGCTCATCACGCCCATTCTTACGAAACCCTCTTGACCCAGCCTCTCTCCCTAACTAACCAACACCCTATCTCGCTTCTAAGGTGAGGGGGGGGGGGCACGAGCAGTTGGGGGAGAGCAGGCAGGGGGGCGCAGCGCAAAAAGTTTGCTCACCCCTGCTTTAGAGAACTATGTGGCCACAGAACAAAATGATAGCAAACACTGTACACGCGTGTCTACTACATTACTTCTATTATAAGACGCATTCTTCTTCGCATGTAGAATACACCTGTACTGTGGAGTTGCGCTCTTATGATAAGAACCCCAGTAACAGGTCACAAAAATAACTACTGAAAAGTAAAGTGCTCTGGCACAATTTAACCATGAGCCACTTCGTTAAATGACGCCACAAAATGACTGATAAACACTGTGGCAAAGGAGGAGGATTGCTTTAAATGTCACTGCCTCCAATTTGCATTAACGCAGTTTGAAACCCAGTGTCGGCTCCTTGTAACATTGAGCGACTTACCCAATGTGCCGTGTCTCACGCTCCGGCACCCATACATTTACACTGCAAGCCCTACAAAGCAATAACAGGGCTGGAATATTCTAGGTGCAGTGCTTCGCACACTGCAGGGCTTTTATACGGAGAAAATAAAGAATACATACTGTATGATAAGGAGATAGGGTGTCACACTAGCACAGTCTCTCACCAAACCCCCCCTTCCCTCCCTGGTTGGCAGTAGGCATACCTAGCAGGTGAGTCCAAATGTTGCCGGTCTCCGTGTGTATCCTGAAGATGCTCCTGAAACACGCTCGGAAGGAGGGCATGGGGGGCCGGTGCCCGTGCAGCAAGTAATCGTTGTCCTGCAGCCAGTCCGGTAGCACGTCGTGTGGGATGACTCCCCACCTGCCCTCCCACACCTGGTGGTTATGTGTATGATAAGACCTTGCAGATTAGTTAAAAGATCACTGGTGGGACGCTCAACAGAGCACTTTATGCTACATTCTAATTGGCTCAGACAGACAGACGTACAATTTCAGAAAAACCCTCTCCCACCCCGCAAAACTTAGGCTGCGTTTATAGTGCCGGCGACAGCGACCAATGACCAAAACACAGCTTTTGCAAATGGCGACGGGTGACGTCGCTGGCTGCAAGGCCAGCGACGTCATAAAAGGGGAGGGCAGAGGGACGGAGAAGCTCCCGATTGGCCGCAAGGGGAGACCGTCGCAGAAAAAAAAATCAAATAACAGTGGCTACCAGAAATCTGGTAGCACGGTCGCTGCGTCGCAGTCGCGTGCACTATAACGCGCACACGACGGTGACGCCGCATTTGTTTTGACTCGCCGGCACTATAAGTGCAGCCTTAGAATAATGTTCCGTTTATCTATGATTGTTGGGGGGTGTTTAACTCTAACTTATAATATATCACAGACCTCTGAGGTAGGGGAAAAAATATGCATCTTAATGGACAGCTTACTTGACATATTGATGCTTTAGAAACTTAAAGTAAAGGAAGAAATACATTCATTTTTTGCCCCTGGCAGCACAGCACTTAAAGCTACGGGGACCCGCTGCCCCCGATTGCCAACATATTTAATGTTTCTTTGTGTTTCCTTGCATTACTGACAAAGATCTCTGCGGCGTCATGCAATGGGAGGCCGCACGGTCCCCTCCTGATGTCACGGTTTTTCTATTGGCTGCCGGTGTTCGCCATATTGTTTCTACCGGACAAGAATTCTTGTAGGAGAATTTCAAAATTAAATCTCTCAGGAACTGGGAGGTCCCCTTAGGTTGGAGTGCCACGATTCAGCTCTGGGGGACCTCGTTTGGGATCACCGCTTCTAAATGACCCATCGTCCCGAGTAATTGTTGCTAATATGATTCACAACATATGTGAATGTGTTTAATTTATTTTAGCGTAGGATAAGGGATGTTATTGCAAGTTTACAGGCTTATTGGCACTTTCCACTTATTGACAACAGCGCTTTTTACTTGGAGTCATTGAAGCTGAGCCAAGGTGACCTATAGGATTTATCCAATGGACACACCCTATAATCATGCAAGCGGTCAGATCCACAAACCCCAACAAGTTATTATTATCCATGGTCTCCACGTGAAGGGGACATTTAAAGACAAAATGTGAATGATATTACAATTCAACATGAACTCCCCCACGATGTGTGGATCAACAACAACCTACAGCGAGGTTTTCAGCTGGCTCTAAAGATCAAGCTTAATGATCCCATAATAGCCGGTACCAATTAGCGCCAACTAATTGTTTCATGCATGCGATACCTCGTGACAAGGCGATGAGGTTTGTAAAGTTTGCTGAATGGAGCATTCTGATTGGGTAATGATACGCTTGCTTTATAATGCCAGCGCCTTTCCCTCTGTATTCCAGCAGGGAGCAGTTAACAGAGCAGGTGCCTGCAATTAGACGAAACGCAGCACCTGGTGCACAGTGTAACTGAGGGTGCTGTGTGTCATCTTACTCAGTGAAAGCTGCCTTCCGTACACTCTGTGCACAGGGTCCTGGGAGGCATCATCACGAACAGAGTCCCAGGCTTGCAGGGAGATAGTCTTTACTTTGCTTGAAGCTAATTGGTGCCGGCTAATTAGTGCTCACGATTTCCGCAGTGCACGTATGTCTTCATTCTAGTGTCTAGTGCAGCAGTAATTGGCCTAATAGATTATCGCATTTTATAGCGCTGGTGAGCAGACAGGCAAATGTTTGGTTTTTATCTCATGTACATAAATGAGTCGATGTACATGCATGCCAACCCGTACAGCATGGCATGGAATATGGATCACACTGGGAGGAACAACGAGCAATAATATTTTACGTGCAAGCACAATTCAGCATCTAGATACAAACAAGATGACTGGTGGTTCTGCCCACGAGTCTGAAACATGCACTTATTTTAATCTTCAGGTGCCGTGTAAACATCACAAACTTATTCCGTTTTGGGGAAATATTTGCACAACTACAACAATACGTTGAGGACCAACCTAATTAGTGCAGAATTGGTTTGATTAAATCTGGTTGTGTGTGATATAAATTACAAAATCGTTTTAAAAACTGGCTCTGTCTATCCTGTTCTACATTGAAAGACACAAAGGTCATTTTAGCCATGAAACTCGAGAGACATGATCAACCCTCATCTCAAAAAAGCCAACATAAATGTGCAAATTTACACTAGTATAGTGCCGTATGCATGCGGTGTTAAGACTTGACAACTCCGGCCTGGTGTAGGCACTTTATTAACAATCTGCAGCAGATTTTGCTTATATTTAATGCAGATAAAACAAAAAAAAAAACCACACTTGTGCACCTGTAGCTCGATACATTACTCTTGTATGGGTTTACACCTACTGGTCTTTTAATGGGAAAAAACATTTTAGATGTGTTTGTGAATTCCTTTATCAATTTCATCATAACCAGAGATAACCGACAACGAAGCCCTAACAAACCTGCTGGGCTTTAGCCGAATCTCTACGCTGCAAAACCGGTACAAAAAAAAAAAAGTTTAAAAAAAAAAAAAAGTTTAAAAAAAAAAAAAACTAATCCTATTGCTTTTAATGAGATTTCTTTGGTTGGATAAATCTGTGAAGGTTTTTGCTCCCTTTTCACCCTTCTTGTTAAATAACATATCCTATGTATAGCGACTTCTCGTACAACAGGCGTTTGCTGCATCCTTCAGTCGATGCGCAGTCTTAAGGGGGAGAACTGAGCTCCGCGATTAGAATACTGAAAAGTAATAACGCTGGGAGGTTAAGTCCATTCTTTTTGGTCGCAGACATATCCCCCAGGACTCCCCCCAGCCAAACCGCTCCTTGAGCTAAATCTTGCATGAGTGTGTAATCTGTGCTGTCTGGCAGGCAGTTTGCCACTATATGGTCTCTCAGGGAGTTAGAACATATTGGGAAGAGAGGAGAAGCATTTATTGGTTCTGTCCTACCCGCACTGACTGATTCCTTATTAATATGCGTGTGTTCCTGAGAGCGACACTGTACGCCTTACAAGGTACAGGGGGCGTTGGGCAGATGTGGAATTAAGAGTCAGATATGTGGGTTAAATCAGCATGTCATGTATGGAAACAAAACTCCCATCTCCACTGAGCTGCGGTGACATGGCAAGTATGGCGGGGACATGGCGAGTATGGCGGTGACATGGCGAGTATGGCGAGTATCTACAAACTGTAAAATTCTCAGAACTCTGCCTCATTAGCAAAACAAAAAAACCCTTTCACTGCCAGAGGGGCCTACTGAATAGCGTTGCTGGCCCGCCGGGCAGTGAAAGTTTTAGAGGTAGCTTTTCACAGGTTTATTCTGCGCACTGTTCTTCCTGCTGCCTTCTAACCCACAGTAACAGCCAGAAGAAAACTCCTTTTCCCACAGTAGAGCATGTAATACTGGTGTTTGGAGTGGGAAAAAGCAGACATTTTAAATAAATAAAAGACATGGCCGTACCTTACAGACGAATTCCTCCAAACTCTCCATGGCGTGGTGAGCCTGCAGGAGAGGGGCCATGCCAAGAAAACCTTCATCTTCATGAGCCGGCTCCTCTAAAGGGTCACCCTCCTCCGGAATCTACAAAAGAGGGGGGGAAGAAAGAATTAATTCACATGACGGTCACAGATTGTGACCATTTCTAGTTCTCGGTTTTGAGAAATACAGCTGAAGCAAAAACACATTTTTGTTTTGACCCGACTGACTCTCTAAAACCAGATTTATAACACTACAGCCATAACGGGAATAATAAAATTTGTGCTGCACTGAATTTCTAAACAGCCCCCCACTACCAAAAGTAGGACGTGCTGTTGATTCATTAACTGGTTGTTTAATTCATACATACAGGCATACCCCGCATTAACGTACGCAATGGGACCGGAGCATGTATGTAAAGCGAAAATGTACTTAAAGTGAAGCACTACCTTTTCCCACTTATCGATGCATGTACTGTACTGCAATCGTTATATACGTGCATAACTGATGTAAATAACGCATCTGTAACAGGCTCTATAGTCTCCCTGCTTGTGCACAGCTTCGGTACGGGTAGGGAGTCGGTATTACTGTTCAGGACGTGCTGACAGGCGCATGCGTGAGCTGCCGTTTGCCTATTGGGTGATATGTACTTACTCGCGAGTGTACTTAAAGTGAGTGTCCTTAAAGCGGGGTATGCCTGTACTGTAGAAATATTTTACATTGAAAAAAAAAAAAAGTTACCCATCCTTTTTCAAGTATGTCCTTGGCACAAAATAAGCTCACAATGTTAAAAGTTAGTTACAAACATGTTTCAAGTAGGAAACGGCCGAAGTCCTGACAGAGCTCTGACAGGAGGCAGTTTTGAGAAACTCCCGTTAATTAGTTTGCTTTCTCAATTTTGCTTTCAGGCCTAAATTTGCTAAAACTACTGATCATATAGTACCTTATTATACAAAAAAAAAACAATGCTCAACAAAGATGTAAAGTCGGCAAATATTGAAATAAATGGAATAGAACTAGGAGGCGTCAAAGACTATGTCTAACTTGGCCGGCAAACAGCAATGGATGGGAACCCTTTGAGTGAAATCAATACGAGAATGAAGCTGGGGTGGTCCGTATTTGGGAGAAACAAGACAATATTTCAAGGGAACCTTCCACTGTGCCCCAAGAGGAACGTTTTCACCCCGTGTATTCTGCGCACGTATGGATGTGACAAGGTGGATCCCTAAATGCAAAAATAATTCGAAAGCTTCAGAAACACAAAGAAGTATGGAGAGATGTATGCTGTGCATTACCCGGAGAGACAGGAATAAAATAAATAAATGTATGGGTTCGAAAGCAAACAAAAACGTCGGACAATCACAGGTGAAGAAATAAAAATGGCAGTGGGCCGGACATGTCGCAAGGAATGATCATCGTTGGACAGGGAAAGGAAGATTGGAGGATGAAATCAGAAAAGGTGTAGGAGCAACATGGAGAATACAGGCATGTAACGGCAGTACCTGGAAGATCATTTGGGAGGCATTCATCCAGCAATCTGATGACCAGGGCTAAAGAGAATTTAAATACATGCATTTTTGCACGTGCTCCTTTCCCTCTTTGTGCAGAAGATTTGTTATGGGTGCGAGGGGGGCCGGGGACAATCCTGTTGGGCAGTGAAGAGGTTAATAAATTCTCAGCCAGCTGAAGGCTCCAGACATGAATGTTGCACAAGCAGCATGCCCAAGTCCAATAAAACAGGGCCTGTGTTTGTGGTTCCTCCCCGCTGGAACGCTCCCCTTTCTCAGGCCTCTGACAGGGCGAACTAGTGACCGTCCTGCAAAACGTCCCCGCCCACCCCAAACCTGTGGTCCTCAAGAATGTATATTACAGAGAGCTGGGGATAGGAGGCGGCCGACGGGCTCAGCTTTGGGTAATTTGCAGCTTCAGAGAAATGGCGATCTACAGGAAAAAAAATTGGGCATCCACCACCATCTGAGTAACTCTTTTGTTCCAGCATTAGCTGCAACTTTTATATGCAGCACTAAAGAGGTTAACCCCTTTGCTTCCAAAGTAGCCAGCAACACAATGCTGCGCAATGTTTTACTGGCGTTATTTACCCCAAAAAGTGCTGTTTTTGCAGTATTGCCACAGGTTGATTGACAACCAACGCCCTTGTTATGCACATATTAGGCCAGGAGTGGTCATCTCCAGTTCTCAAGGGCCACCAACAGGTCGCCTGAGCCACCTGTGCTGAAGCAGGAATATTGTTAAAACACGACCTTTTAGTGGCCCTTGAGAACTGGAGATGGCAACTACTGAATTAGGTGGCTTAGTTTGACATGTATGCATGCATGCAACACACGAATGCAACACACGAATGCAACACACGAATGCAACACACAAACACACACAAGCAATTAGGAGCTTTCAATCTTTGATTAGAATTTCTAGCTGGATGAAACCAAATACAAGCCGTGTGATCAGGTGACGGTCACACACGCATAATCCGGGCTCTCTGTCCCCTCCTCACACAAAGTGACAGCAGATGGAGGGCGAGAATAAAGCCGTACTCAGCAAAGTGTTAAATATTTCACGGTGGTGTGAAATTGTAGCCACGCTCCTGTACAAAGAGAAAACGGTGGAATAGGATGATGTCCAGCACATCACCCATCCCTTCCAAACTAAGGGTATTCTACAAAAGCACCGGCCTCACAGATTTGTGGGGGGGATGGTTTCTTATAGAAAGCAAATGTATTCCTGTATTAAACGCAACCGATTATTGGAAAGCAATCTATAGTTATACAGTAACTACAGAAGTAATACTGCAATTCTGTATACTGCATTTTTTATTTTAATATGATTAAAAAGGTCACCTTTCTTTGTGTTGTAGCACTCCAGAGATATCTGCTTGCAATGTAACTTCAATTAAATGATGTCCTGCCTGATTTCATAAAGACCTTGTCTTTTGCAGTCATAGCATTGCTCAGCCCTGTACCAAAGAACTGGGGTGTTACTTGCAGACAATAGTCGGCTAATATCCTTGACGTAACTGCCAAGGTCAACGACAAAGAGGCCCATGTTTACCAAGCTTTGCCTTCACTTGAATGGTGCATAAGTTGTCCTCTGGTGCTAGAGGTCTCATGGAATAGCAAATATGGTCCTAAATGCTTCTGGAAAAGGAAACCAACACGGGAAAGTTTTTCAGCTTTGAGGGGGAACATGATGTCACAAGAACAAGCTGTAGTGCAGAGAAGTGTTGGGTTTGATACCCACGCCATTGGCTCATTAAACAGATGACTGCCAATGAATGACGCATGGCCCTCAGTTTCGGTTTTACTGGGTGCTAAAGAGCATTTTCATGTCAAAGGGTTCTTCATCTCAAGAGATGCACGTAAATAGGACTGCAAGCCCTTCTGTAAGCATGTGGGTTTATTACGCCTTTTTGTATGCATTATAGTCTATTATAGAGTGTAAACATTGAACGCCCATGTAAAGGACACTGTGACCCGTCTAACCAGCTGTGGTAACTAATCACTGGAATAAGTGATAAGGTCATTGCAGGTCTCTATTAAGCACACAGAGTGCACCTGTCACTTCCTCCCGCCCCCTTCTTCATGGTCTACCTGCCAACTCACACAGGTGGGGAACCTCCCAATGGGATTTTCTTATCGTAGGTTTTGCCAAAGAAACAGGAGTTATGGCAGCTACGGTTTGTGGGCAGGAAATGTTTGTACATGTCCGTGTGTGAAAATGTGAGAGGGATTTAAAAAATATGATACTGTATTTCCCTAAGGGATTATGTTATTATCTAGCACAAACTATGTATCTAGCATATTATTATGTGCATACAGCCCAGTGCCACACTGACATACACTAGGAGGTAAACTGTGCCAAAAAGAAAGGAGAATGTAGGATAACTTTACTCTTTATATGAACAGCTTACAATCTAATTGGTGGGAGAGCTGCTGTTTCTGTATAAGTACACGAGTATTAGGCCTCTCAGTGTACAGAAGACTTGAGGGGAGTATATAGTGATAGAAGGGTGGGTGAAAATACCTCACTGTTCTGCTTTCTCCCGGATAAAAGAAAGATCGCCCAGCACAACAGAATGGAACATGAAGATATCTCCCTCGCTTCTCCATCTCCCCCAATAATGCGGTTTTACTTGTGTCTGTTGCATTACTTCTATTGACATTATAAATCCCTGATTAACCAACATATTTTTGTACAGAGCAGAGTACCCTGTAAGTGGTATATAAGAATAAAGAGAAATAATGCAAACACATCTATAACCAAGTCACATTTAAACAAGAACTGTGGGACCAATAAGTCTCACACCTGCACTGCACAGGATAACCCACGTAAAAAGAGAGAGTGAATACTTTCTGGTTTAAACTCCCCTTTTCTCCAAATAAGACAGCTATTGTTATCACGTCATGTGAACAAAGGTTAGTCTGTAATAAAGGTTACAGATTAGTCAGCTACAGCATAAAAATGAACACATTCACCACACATTCGGAAGTCCGAAGCATGTTCTGTGAAAGAGACCTTCCTGAAATATCTATCCCAGGGGCGGCCAACTCCAGTCCTCAAGGGCCACCAACAGGTCAGGTTTTAATGCTATCCCAGCATCAGCACAGGTGGCTCAGTCAACAACTGAGCCACCTAAGAAGTACATGTAAACAGGTCTTTCTGGGGAGCAGTTTTAAAAGATTTTTCTTATTATGGCTTTGAAAGGATAACAAGGATTTTAGCAGCTTCATTTGTCCACAAAATCTTCTTTGGATATGGGGGCGCAGATCATCAAACCGGAAAAGAGAAAATAAAACAATAGTGTAGTTATGTCTGGACTCTTCTCTATGTGAAGTTGTAAAATATAAAGAAGTCACTCACATTTCCCCCACACAAAAGGTTAAAAGCATGCGTTTGTAGGTGTAGATCAAACCCCTGGCTCTTGCTTTCAGAATGGTTTGGCTACCCTCTCTCTCCAGATAGAGATGGGATCTCGCAATATAGGTAAGAGATCGACATTTGTCCAGGAAATCAGTTTAAGATATAAAAAATATGTTACAGAGCAGTATAGAATATACTCAGAATAACAAAGACCCAATTATGTCATATTCTAGAAAAATCTAGCACAATTTACAAAGGATCCAGGTTGAATGTGGAGGGGGAAAAAAGGGGAGAATTCAGGTTATTGGGAAGAGCTTGCACTTCACAGGATGCAGAAGTGTTGTGTTTTGTCTCAAGTATTGCAGACTTCCCAGACATTACCCATCGCCACTGGGAAATCATGTAAGAAGTCAAGACAAAAAAGGTTTGACAGAGCGTCAGTGTTCTCCCAACTGTCCTCTTTAATACCTGTCATTTTGTTGAGAAAGATATTCTTGTCAATACTAGATATTCTTGTCAATACTGGATATCTTAAACACATTTTTGTTAAAAAGCAGACCAAAAAGAGGTTTTACAGAGAAGAAAACCTTGGTAGTGTCCTCCTTATATAAAATATGTATTTAAAAAACAAAAAGGCAACTTTATGTACATCTGTGCAGAAGCCTGGGTGGACATCTGACCTAAACAGAAATAAACAAGTAGTTTAATGTTCCTAAAACCTGTCCTATTGATGGGCCTTGGGGAGTGGTGTTAAGAAACAATGGATTACTAGAATTTTTCATGTTACAGCCGGGCCAACCAAATATGCATTCTCCTTACAAATAGATGAGAACTTCTATGTTCTTATGCATGTGTACATACATTTAAGGCCACTCGTTAATTAATCCTACCCTTAATAGATAAGGAAACACACTGCTAGCTCAAACAGCTTAAAGGTGCAAGATAGATATAGATGGATATAATCTTTTAGCGCCGATCTATTACACAAAAACAGAATCCTGTGCACTAATGAAAATAAAAGGAATCCCAGAGACCGTGCCCATCAAAATCACCCGATACTGCAGCTGCGTTACACAGATTCTAAAGGTAATTTTATACGTTGGCAACCAGAACATCTCCAATTGCATCAAATTCAATAATGGTGGAAGCTCTGCTCTTCATTAATATCATGACGGCAGAGAGGGCAGTTTTAAATAAGAGACACCAGTGATTCATTGGACATTGTTGCATTTTAATGTCAACATTGAAGCTATTAAAACCTCAGTGGCTCAATACGCTGCTATTATCATAACCACAAAAAGACAGCCGCCTTTAAATTTGGAGACGATTCTTCCAGAAGAAAGGCCTAAACATACTGTATACTTAATTGAATAGAAATAAGATGAAGCTAGGGTAAGCAGTTCAACACCCTCTCTCACATGTCTTTAGTAATCATATCTCAGAACGTCAAAGGTTTGAATAGCCCAGGCAAGAGAAGGCGAGCACTACTGGACTACAAAAGGAAAAAAGCAGATGTCATTCTTTTACAGGAGACTAATTTTAATACATCCAGCCACCTGAAATTTTTTGATAAGCAATTTAGGCCATGGTACCTTTCATCTGCCAGTGTTAAGAAAAGAGGAGTTGCTATATTCTTAAAGCTGCAGTTCAGGCTCCCGTTTTATTTTATTTTTTTAGTTTTTTTTTTTTTTTTTAACTTCAATAGTTTAATGTGGGCAATCTCTACTTACCTAAAAAAAAACTGCATAGCTGCCGGTCAATTCGTTCTCCGTCTATTGATCGGCAAAGTTTGGCGACATCTTTAAATATGGGGAATGTAAATCGTTGCTATAGGCACAAGCATGCTTATTAAAATAGAGTACAAGAAAATTGGTATTTCAAAGTTGTTTTTTTTTTTTTTTTTTTATTTTTTTAACTAAAAATTGATATTATAAGAAAAGCTTGAGAACCCAACTCTCATCATCAGGTCAGGCAATACTTCTATATTGACATTTCAGGGAGAAGGAACTCTGAGTCAAGACACTGAAGCAGGGGAACCTGATTCAATTCCCGGTGACCGCTTCTTGTGACCTTGGGCAAGTCACAACCTCTGTGCCTCAGGCACTAAAATCCTACATTATAAACTAATCTGGGCAGGGACTGTGTCTGTAACAATCCTGTGTGCTGCGTCCCGCGCACTATACTGTAATTGTGAAGCTTAGAGTCCCAATTGGGAGAAAAGAGCTATAAAATTATTATTTCAGAACAAAGGAAAGAGGAAATAAACTGAATGTTTCATAGTAAAGAACTGTGGCAGAGTGGTAAATACGTTGTTTAACACTGAAGTAACATGAGGTAGAGGTCAATTTTTGGGGGGAGCCCCAATAATATACTTTAGGTAGAAAAAACTATAGCTGGTTAGAAGTGTGAACACGCACGGTATTGGGAGGGAAAAAGGGAGATCGTACTCCTTTAGGGACTCAGTTCTATTTAAATGGGCTTAATCAGTGTAAAATCCTGCTTTCGTTTTCAGTTTTGTTGAACTATTGATGTGAAACATTTAGTACAGCAGCTTTCTAAAAACTGCTTTATTGCAGAGTCGGATAACTGCAGCTGTGGAACTGACTCTGCATTGTATCATCGGCTTGGTATGAAACATTACCCAGCCCTTAATGAAAGCTGTATATTCTGAGATGCTTGGTATTGTGTCTTTCCAGTTAAGCTTTTGGGCTTAAATTTGCAAAGCTAGTAAATAAGTCGTAAATTATAAATGAACCATTAAAATGGTAGAAAAAAGGTGGCACATTGCAGATAGCTTTTATTTCGATGGAACGCCACCATATGTTTCTTAGTGGGCCTCTGGCTTTAAAAAAGATGAATTCTGGCTGTGTTGCCTACTGTAAAACATAATTTTCACAGACAAAACACAAGCCAGGAGTTGCATAGGGCGGTTGTCCTAAACTTTAGGATTTCAAGGTGGTGTTAAAAAAAAAAGTGTTCATTTTTTTAGCCTGCTGTTGGGGTTGGTAGGGAGCCCGGAGATTTATTTAACAGCGCAGCTTTCTGTAAATGAGAACTAAAATTGACAGTTTGTCTAATGAAAAGACTAAGCTGACACGCGGAATAGTAAAATGCAAGACCTGCAGTAACCAGGAGATAAAGAACGCTTGCGGAAACTGAAGCATCAGTGATGTGACAGAGAAAACAGGTTTAGCAGAAGGAGAGAAAAGATGCCGAAAACTGCAATAATAGCTAGGGGGAAAAAAGAAGGCAATTTATTCTGCTGTGCATATGACCTGTCTGGGTTACGAATAGGAAGCGGAAGCAGCAAGGCAGTCACTACAGGGTTAGGGACAGATCTCCAAACTTGTGTGCGCACGCACGCTTCACACACAAACCACGTTCCAAACACTGGAATGTGAACAGGACTTCCTCAGAAACAGACGCAGAACAACAAGCTTATCTGTGGCTCAAAACCAAAGTGCGGCTTGTATGATTTGGCATGTTGTGGGACAAGGGTCGAGATTAAAGATAATCATTGTTCATATTAAACTTGGAGACTTATGTGTCAGGCAGTGCCACATCACAGCATCACTCTTATCACACGGGATCCAGCAATGATGACTTCCTTTATATACCTAGTAAATTAAAATGATTCACATTTGGAATATTGGCATTAGGAGGATGTCTTTTATAACTGCTGCTTTTTAATCTCGTTACCAAGATGCTGTACCTTGACCCCTATATTACGCAGCCATAAAATAACGCTGCCATACTCATTCTAATCTTCCTTACAGAAGAATCACTTGGGAGCGGATCCCGACCAAATCTTTAGAATCTAACAGATTCCTTACAGTGCCCAGGCATTGTGCCAATGTCGGGAATCCCACCATCTGGATTTTGATTGAAATACTTCGATTTATAAATCTGAGAAGGGTAAATGACGCATGTATGGAACATTCTGACTTGGTTGGTTGGGGGTACCTGTAATGCATTGCAATGCTTTGTAGGCCCCTCTTATTCACCCAACAGGAAGTATTAGAAATGGCCTATCAGGAGCACAGCAGACAGAAGCCCTTTTTCAATGCAGATGAAGTTGTCTTCAAGATGATGATTTGAACTCCCCTTTCAATCAAGGGAAATGAGTCTTTACAGAAAGGTCAGGGACAATGTGTCCTTGACTCACCCGTGGAGGCTGTGATGGCAAATACAAGAGAGATTTCTTTGAGAAAAGGTTAGATGTCTTTCAGAAAGGTACAGTATACAGGGATATGCCAAATACAACATAGTAATAACATTGATCCAGAGATAAATTCTATTGCCATTTCTGGGGTCAGGAAGGGACAAAGGCACATAACGTAACCTACAACCAGAACACATGTTATTTTCCCAGAGTAAATGCCCTAATCACCAAGATAAAAATTTGCAAAAACAACAGCAATAATTCAGCTCCTTGTCACATTATTTTAGGTTAATGCTGCATTGACTTCAAATGATGCGATTTTACTTCCATTTTGACACTGAAATAGGTATTTTGCTAGAGGAAGGACAGGCGGAAAGAGGCAGATACCACCAAAAAGTTTAACCTTCCACAGGGAGAGCTACCGGTGAAATAGTTACATTTGAATATATTTTGCCTATTTCCCAAGTATCTCAGGTGTGTCCCACAGGTCTCCTCCCCTGTGGATAACAGGTTGTACTATTTGGTGGAGTACAAGTCAATGATCTCTGTCTCAGTTGGATATGACTTAAATAACATTAGGTTACTTCCTGACAGTGTCCTTAATGGAGATTAGTGCAGAGGTGGACAATATTTGAAAAAATAAATAAATAAAACTTAGGAGCCATCCCAAATTTTGTTTCCCTGACACTCCTTCAATCTACAGGACTCGGCAATAGATTATCTTTAACTGTGCATGCAAATGTCTTTTATATAATGTATAACCGTGTTAACTTATGTAACTATTTGTAACCATGAATTATTTGTCATTTTAACTCTATGTCCAGGACATACTTGAAAACGAGAGGTAACTCAATGTATTACTTCCGGGTAAAACATTTTTATAAATAAATAAATAAAATAAATAAATAAATGCTTATTAACACGTTGGACAAACTTCTCAGTTCTGGAAAAAAGGAGTGGTCGAGGCGCAGCGAGGCTGATAAAATTACAACACTACTTTACTATGCTGATATCAGACACAAAGCAGCTAGTGTGTGCTGTAGAACGCCGTGTCCGTAAACAGGGCTGTTTACCACTAAACTCTAACGTGATGGGGAGCACGCGCTTCCACATGCGCGCCTGTTTAATATTCCTTTCATTGTACATCCAGATACACTCGTCATGATATAACCCACTCAGCTACGTCCTGAAAAACATCCACCAGAGAAATGCAGAACGCTCACAGTCCGATTGTGTTCCTGAAGAGACAGAAGATTTGCGTACAGGACGTTTGCGTGCGCGTGCACATTTCAGGACACAAATTGATTGCTCAAAGTTTTCTCTCGCAAAATATGCATTGGCTGCTTGCAGACGGATAGCCGGAAGTCAGGTGGGGAAGGTCACCGTGAGTGCTCATTTAATGCACTAGTGACTTGTTGTACATGTCCCATGGGAAGAGGGGGAAATGTTGTGGGGGGGGGGGAGCTTTCCAAAAGGATCCAGGCAAAATCACAGTCCTTCCTAATAAAATCAAGCTACTGTGACTACTACACTACACATTTGGAGACCGGCTACATGACACTTACTGCCCAAATTACAGGTATTATTAGCAGTAATTTTCCCATCTAAGAGAGAGAATTTATGTAACTGACAAAGCAGCAGGTGCTTCAATCAAACCAATTCACGGTAAATGGAGCGAGAACTGGGATGACCCACGTGATTATGAAATAATAATATTGCGCCCTCTCCCTTTTCTCCATACTGTGTAAAACAGATGGGCAGAGAATATTACTTTCAGTAATGCATGTGATCTGGGGGAAAATGGCAATGCGTAGTGGAAATTGTCCTTTTCAGGTTTTTAAAGGAAACTTAAGGGTTAAATGGTAAGGTATTGATGTAAACATAATACTCATGAACTAGGGCAATACATGGATATATACAGCGATATTACATATATAATACATACGCATCATAGTTCATAATATACTTTAGGATATATAGAAACTTCAGTTTAAAAAAAAAACAATTGAGTTCCATGTTTGTACACCTGGGGCTATACATTGCCCATAACATATGTTAATGGATGTAATGTGGAGGGAGACACAGATCACTAAGGATCCTATTATTAAATCACGTTTCACTTGAGGGAAGAGTTTAGCCCGGGGCTTGCTGGCCAACTTCAAAGACTAGAATTAACAGGGAAATTGTGGATCTTTCTGCCAGCCGCATATATACATTTTCAGAACACGAATGTCAATGACACCGGAGAATGCTCTGCCTGTAAAGCACAGTGGTATAGGTTACTACAGATGTAGCCAAGTTAACCGTCTTTGGTGCTGCTGCCACACAGAGGTCATGGTACCAGAGGATGAATGCTGAAAGGGATACCTTTTGGAAGCAGAGGACACCTATCGGAATCATAGAAAAAAAAAACCCTCCCCCCCCCCCCCCCTCGCACCCCGGAGTGTGATCACGGCAGTCACAGACTTCAGCACCACAGACTTTTGCTTCTTCAACAACGAGTCCCACTACATCTGTAGGGGAGCTATGCTTTCATTCACAGATGTGTCGCTGGCACGTGACTGACAGGGAGACGACTGCAAAACCACATCAGGTAAGAACGCAGCACAACCGTTGCAAAAGGGAAAGCAATGGTGCATCAGATGGAGGAAACCCAGTTTAACAAATTATACGCATAGCAGTCACTTACCCAGAGGCAAAGATGTATTCATCAGACCAAACAAATATAGCATTTTGGATGTATCTACACAGAAATGGACAGCCCATTGGGGGCATTTGGTCTTACGCCTGCATTTCTGTAGTTATCCCCAGATTCCTAAATCTGTATGGTTCACATTTTTATCTTCCATCTGCCCACTTGCCACCAGCGATACTGATGCTTTTGACCATGCATTTGCCCAAGGTGGTACAAAGCTTGAAATGTTAGCGCCCGTCAATATTGATACTGCCACCCAAGCATTCATACTCTGGTCCTCTTGTCTCTTTCCCAATGATTAAGTATCATAACTCCTCCTACAGAATACAAATGCCCTGTAAGAAAAAGTTTGACTGTTTTTAAAGCCCTTGCTTTCAAAAGGCATTTCATAAAACATCATTCTAATTGTATATACTGTACATATATAAACTTATCACTGAACAAATAACATGCTCACAAGATGAGCACAATGTCCGATAACATGGTTCCAATTGTTCAATGTTTGACCAAACACATACACTTGTTAAAGAACACACATTAAGAATCTTTACTGCGTCAAGATAAGACTAGGCAGGGACAGTTTGTCCAACAAAGTCTAAGAATGTGACAAATAAGAAGGAGTTGATGCTAGAAACTCAAATCATGCAACCAAAACATACACCAGTCGCTTCAGATTAAAGCTGCAATCAAAGGTTCAGTTCCACGTAACATGGGGGGGGGGGGGGGAGGGGGAAGAACTTATCAATGTAATCGGTTTACTTAGAATGATACAATTATGTTTAAAGCCAAACTTTTACTTACTTGCTTCCTTCCTGCGTACAAATGATCGTTATTGAATGTTATATAGTGGTTACCGAATGTTAACGTTCTGAAAGCAGCAATTCTGACCCTGGACACCCCCCTTTCTTTTCTATAAATGGAAGGGAATCAGGCGTGAACCTCATTACTTTCTGTTCCGGGGTTCGCCCTGGTTTCCGAGATACCGGAAAATGTAGCATTTGGCACACCCTGGTTATTTAAATTCCCTGCCTTAATCTGGGTCCATAGGAAGCCAAGTAGGGGAAACTGCTGCTTTAAGGAAGACACAAATGTTGTTAAGTTGCCAAACACCTTCGCTCATGAGCTGGTTGGAAAACCCCCATTTAACGCACCCCAGCTCCGTGTGTCCTAGGAGGCGCTACATAGACACCGTTAGCAGGTAATGATCATTCGTCCCACCTAGTCTGCTTCCCCCACCCCCCATTTATCCTCAGAATATATTTTGTAACGTTTTCAAATATTTAGGACCTGCCTATGTCTATCCCAAAGAGTTTGACATTTCCTTTCCTGTATTAGCCTCTCCCATCTCTGCTGGGAGGCTGCTTCACGGAACACCACTTCTTTTTAGTAAAGAACTACCTTCCATTCACCATGTGCCTCACACCCATTTTCTAGCATTCCTCTCTGGGGACAACGCCTCCTCTCTGCGCCTTGTTGTTGGTACCTTTAAATGTCACTTATGTTTCTATCACATCTGCCAGTCCCTCCTTTCTTTCACACTATATATCAGTGGTGGCCAACTCCAGTTCTCACCGGCCAGCAACAGGTTGGGTTTTTAGGATATTTCTGCTTCACAGGCAGCTCAATCAGTGGCTCAGGCAATGACTAAGTCACCAGTGCTGAAGCAGGGACATCTTGAAAACCTGACCTATTGGTGGCCTTTGTGGAGTGGAGCTGGCCGCCCCTGCTGTAGATAATATAAAATGGCACTTACATTATCCTGGACAGGGCACGGAGGGGGGTCCGCCAGGAGGGGACACAAATCGTCACACTGGTCATGCTGGGAGTCTGTTTCCTCGGAGGTGACTGGCATGTGTCGCCTGCGCAGTCTCAGGACAGGCTCCAGCCCGGCGCAGCACCCCTCCTGTTCAACTTCTTGTGTGTTCATGGGATTCTGAGACTCTCCTGTCAGACTCTTCACTCTGTTCCAGTTACAGCCAGCGTCACAGGAATAGCCTGGGAAGGAAATAAGGGAGTCAATGTGCCGCCATCTTTAGCAAAACCAAAGCTTACTTTTAGATATTTTGTTTTAAAGAGTCACGGATTTGTTAAACTAATTACTTCCAATTCTGGACACATAGAAACGCATCAGGATATTGAGAATAGCTGGTGTGCTGTATAGAAACCTGTGACGGGCAATGAACTCATATTGTTCTATCCCAGGTGACATTGAAAGTACAAAGAGGTACAGCTGGAATGTGATAAAAAGGACCGCCCCTCTATTTTAGCAATACCTGCTTTTACAATGAATAAATGACGATTGCACATCACTGCTGATAGTTGAAACTTAAATCTCACACTAAATAAGCCAGGACAATAGTGAAAACCTCCCTTTAGGGTTGAAGTTCAACACCCAATTAACAACAGATAAAGGAGTTGCAATTAAAGTTGCAGTTCAGTCAATATCCTGCATGTGTGTTTTTTTTAATAAATCAGTTCTGTAGTAAGAAAAACAACTTTGAAAGACCAATTTTCTTGTATTCTATTTTAACAGCCATTTGCTAAGGCACTGCCCCTTCATGTCCTGTCACAAGCCCTGGCACACCCCTTTGTCAGCCCTGCCCTCCCTCTAGCACATGTCAGTGCAGTAGTGCTCATGAATATTCATGAGCTTCCACTGACTGACAAGCAGATTATAAACAAATCCCATCTTTTAATATGTCACCAAATTTCGACCTATCAATACATGGAAAACGAATTGACCTGCAGCTATACAGTTCTTTAGGTAATTAGAGATTGCACACATAAAACTATTGAAGTAAAAAAATTAATGTAAAAAAAAAAAAAAAAAAGACTGAACTGCAGCTTTAAAGCTGCAGTTCAGTCTCTTTTTTTTTTTTTTTTTTTACATTTATTTTTTTACTTCAATAGTTTCATGTGTGCAATCTCTAATTAGCTAAAGAACTGTATAGCTGCAGGTCAATTCGTTTTCCATGTATTGATAGGTCGAAATTTGGTGACATATTAAAAGCTGGGATTTGTTTATAATCTGCTTGACTGGCAGTGGAAGCTCATGAATATTCATGAGCACTACTGCACTGACATGTGCTAGAGGGAGGGCAGGGCTGACAAAGGGGTGTGCCAGAGCTTGTGACAGGACATGAAGGGGCAGTGCCTTAGCAAATGGCTGTTAAAATAGAATACAAGAAAATTGGTCTTTCAAAGTTGTTGTTTTTTAAAACAGAAAATGCTAAAACTATTTTTTCTTACTACAGAACTGATTTATTAAAAAAAACACACATGCAGGATATTGACTGAACTGCAGCTTTAAGTGAAATTGCTTGGCCATTTAACGCCTTGCTTACCTTTTCTAACAGCGGTTTTATAAAACTCACTTTGCAAATGTAGGCCCAAAAGCCTGACTGTAAAAAGTACAAAAGATATCACAGGATATATAGTAGCTATTAGTTACATTACAGGTCTGTTAGGAACTTAATGGAGAACAGAACGTCGCACAGCTCCACAGTTAGTGGTTCGGCTTATAAAGCACTTTTCAGAATAATCGCCATCCAAGAACAAACTATGGTTTTTATATTATTTCTCCAAAAGAGAATATGCCCGGAGAATGACAGTGAACTGTGTGGTCAGGATGAAAAGTGCAAAGAAAAGGCAAGTTCCACAAAAATAAAAATGTTAAGATATTTTAACAGCACGTTGGCTTTAAAAACTTTCTGAACTCCACCAGCTGTGTCTGTGTGACCAGCAGTATACCTCCTTCACTCCTAAAGAGTGCATTCTCTTCTCTGTACACAGCTGTTGGAGAAGATACACATGGTCTTTGAGATAATGCAGAAATCTCCATCTGAGATGCAAGGTCTGACCTCAAGACAAATTGTGCAGAGCTGGCAGGAACACACATACCCAAACACTCTGCATTGCCAGAGGGACATGGTCACATGGTGACTGTAATCAGGAGCTTAACATGCAAAAAGTGCACAGCATTAAGGAGGAAAGGCGCTTGGGACGATTAACAAACTGGCAGAGCAAGGTACAGCTTCGCAAATAAGGGGGTAGATATTAACTAATAACAAACTTGGCTTGTGATTACCGAGAACCCTGGATTAATTAGCTCACTAAAATCGACACTATGAAGGTCTGACCTCCCTTTGTGGACACACACACACTGCAAAGTTACCTGGAACATTTCATTGTGTGTTATCTGCACCCCTTCAAGTCATGTACAATAAAAAGGTTTGGGTCACATGCCTTACTTATCGTAGAATTATGTTGGAGTACAAAGGTTGGCACCCGTTCTTGTATGTTAAACAATAATGCACTTTGGTCATCAATGACTGTTAATGAGTGATAATGGCACTTTACGGAATATACGCCATTGTATTGTTGTATAGCTGCATATTGCCAGTATGAAACATGTAACAGCATCATTATTGCGGTGCCTCATGATTCACCCCATGACTAGACTGGTAGCTTGGAAACACAAATCCATTAGGTATTAGCACATGCACTGTGTTTTTTTTTGGCGGACCAGCATTTCGAACAGTGACTTTACCCAATCTGTCACATGCTCCCCAGTTAAGGTTCAGAGTCCAGTGATAAGACAGTGACAAAGTTCAAAGTCAGTGATGTACCCACACAACCCTACACCAGGATGGAAAGGACATCAGAATTCAATAATAATATTACGAAGATGCAAACCACACAATGGGAGGTGAACGACAAAAAAAAATAAAAAAAGTTTCCCTATGTAATAAGACAGTACCAGGCAAAATAGTCTTTTTTTTGTATTTATTTATTTTTTTAAATGACTGAAAATGTTACTTATTTGTATCTTGTGAAAAACGAACACTTGTTTTACCAGTTCATAGAAAATGAACTCTTATCAGATATGTCTACACTTTTATCTCATTACTTAAGAACAGCATCATAAATACTACGTACTAAAAGAACAAAAAATGAGAACAGAGTTAACAGAGAACTTGCCTGTAAATACCAAGGGTTTCTCCACTGTCTTATAAGGAAAGAGATTAGATTCAGAGGATATAAATCCTACGAATCGTGGAAACACTAAACTTGTAAAAAGATTATTTAAATCTTCAGTGGTGGTTATCTGATGAGAAAAGATTGATGGTTAAACCACTTTTTTTTTTATTATTATTATTATCCACTAAAAGCAAAAATCTTTATATTGGTCTTGCCCTACAAATAAGCAAACAGCAAGATATAGCATTCAGTCCCAATTGTTGTTTTACAGACTGTCAATTAAAAAAATGATGGTTGAATTTTCACTTAATAGATCATAATACCATGTTATGATGTTGTGTGTGTGTGATATCGCAATAGATTTTTCTAGAGATCTATCTAGATATAGATAGGTGCATCAGAAGGACACCCCTAAAACTTTGTTTAATAAACTCATAGCAATATTCAGAGAAGGCAATTACTCAGAGAAGGAAACCACTACTGCTATATAGTGTTAATAAATATCCTGCAGTTACTAAGGCACCCAATAACTACAAGGTATCGAATAAAACATGTACATATTGCACCAAAAATCTTTATAGACCTAATCACCAGCCAGACATTGAATGCACAGCATAATCATACCAATTTCATCTTTCCTAAACATGTTCAAACCAACCCACCTGTTGACTTTGTTCATAGACAAACAGTCTGCTTGGGTTCTGGAAATGTTCTAACCACAATGACCAACTGTCCCTAATTATAAGAGATTTTCTAGTGTTTGGCTGAAAAATGTATCCTGTTTTCACAAGTAAAAATACCCGGATTGAAATGCAATATGAGCAGAACCCCTTCATTGTTCTTCCAAATTTCCACAATTGATCAGGGCACCCTGAATTTGTAGGGAAGTTCCTACAGGCTGGACAAAAAAACAGCAAAAATTGCCCAATTTTGGAGACCACTTGCTTATCTGTGCTTTTTTTTTTTTTTACTGCTTTTAGTAACAAGCTGGTGTGGATTGGAGATATTTGAAGTGGAGTGAGAACAAAAACATGATGCCAGACAGGTGCTTTGGTGAACTCTAAACAAAATAAAAATCACTAGCCATGTTCCAGCTCCAGCCAAGTACTGTGTCCCTCAGGACATCAATAATAATCACTTGTGTCCCTACTTCCTTTGCTTGAAAGTCTAACCCTACTGAGCGCTTACATATTGCTCCAAGTAGTCAGGGATCGCCTGCCATGCACATTGCTCAAAATGAACCAACGCGTCCCCTGATGTGTAGTTTACTTTACATGCAAACATTAAAAAACAATAGGAATCTGCAGTTGTGGGTAAGAAGACTGAGCCCAGTATGTTCAGGGTAACATGCTTATGCACTACATACAGGTCTTGAAGCCAATACACTAGTGACTTCCAAGGCCATCATTACCAATTGGCTAACCAGCATCTTCCTTTCAGCGGCCTAACATTTCGAAAAGTACAAGACCATCACAGATCAATGTCGCCTGCACGGGGTGCTCACAAAAGTGGGGAAAGGGAGTATAATAAGATGGATAGATAGGATAGATAGATCTATACATTTTGGCAAACAGAAGTGATGACTGCTTTAACTTCTAGGAAAGATAATGAGTTTCCTTATTATGTGCACTGCTAATTCCAGAGAGATTACCAATATGTAGTCGTTAAGGGACATGGACTCTTTCTCATGAAGCATCCTTGAAAACACAGAATACGTAATCTGCGTATCCCAAGGGCCCTTACTCACTTGTTGACAAGCCAGAAGGTTTGGGAGAGGACAACATGAAATGACATCTGCCAATTTCAAAGTGAAGTAATTACAACATGAGCAGATCATAAAGAAAGACCTGCACAATGATTAATGTACAACATGTATTTATATAGAACACCAATCAATGCCGTGAAACTTTACGCGTATCAGGGACATCCATGCAGCCTCCCCTGGGGTGGAATCTTAGAAGCACATTGCTAACATACTGCTCTGCAGGACAGCCTCGAAAAAGGTGGAAATGGAAAGGAATGTTATTATTGATCAAGGCAATTTGCCCAGGATCACAGTAAAAAATGTCCAAGGCACGAACTGAACAGACAAGTTTGTGCATTCAATTTTAACATTTCAAACTATGTGGCAGATGTATGGTTGTTGGGAGTGTGGAGGTTGTGGGGGTGTTGCAGGGGGATTTCAACATAGGCTCTGATCCCCATCTTGCGCTAAATTTTTCACCCTGCAAGTTGCCTTGTACTGTAGTCCCATATCTACGTCTCCCCATCAAATGTGAATGCCATCAACACAGAATAAACATCTCCCCAACTATGCCGTGCGTGAGCCGGACCAGAGAAGGACGCTGAAACCTTAGCCCGTTCCAAAGACATTCACATGTGCAGTCCCACCCTCCACGCAATCTAGCTCCCGCAGTCCAGTCTTAGGTAGACTGTCCAAGATGCATTCGGTGAATTGTGAGCGTTTTTCTTTATATTGTTCAAAAATGTAAATCCATGAGGTGGTGTAACGTATTGTTTGAAGATTACTGAAGAGTAATATCACATCTATAAAACATGCATCATCTGGACCAAGCCTCACCATTAATGACCTCAACATAATCCTAACTCACAAAAAGTATCAGCAATTTGTTTTGGTCCTAATCCCACTAAATCTCACTCGCAGAAATGGGTTTACTTATTCCCCGGCAAACCAATGAATACAATTTCCGCAAAACATAATCTTCATGTCCTTTCTATCACAAATGTAATCTTCAAAACCTTTGCCCTCCTGAATCATAGGCCTAAAATCAGTTACTGGGATCATGGAGTTAAGATAACACTATATACTCCAATTTATTTTATTGTTTATCTCCTGTGATAACAATCATGTGTATTATCAGGAACCTGCTGAAAATAGGCAGCTTTCTACTGTCCATCGCCAATTAAACCTGCACGGTGCCAAGCAAATATATTGACACTACAACAGTTCGTAGCACAGACACCACAAGCCTAGTTTAACTACTCAAACTGTGGAGATAATCATCAAGCCAACCGGGCAGCTTATTTTAATGTTGATCATAAAGTTATATTGAATGAGTACAATACGTGAGCCAAGTAATTCTTATTCACCGTCACATACTGTTGCTACAGAAGGACTCAAAAATTTGTTGTAAGCTTTAGGCTGCGGCCACGCTGCCGCTGAGCGCGCTCATGCTTGAGAGCGGCGACGTCACCAACTCTCCAAGCATGAGTGTAGGCAGTCCTGTATAATTTTGAAAGCGCGAGCAGGGGGTGTGGATCGGGGCGTTGTGTGTGTGTGTGTGTGTGTGTGTGTGTGTGTGTGTGTGTGTGTGTGTGTGTGTGTGTGTGTGTGTGTGTGCATTGACGGCTGCTAAGTGTGCTTCAAAATCAATTTTCTTTGTCTCCCCAAGCACCGAGCGTACGTGCCCGGGCCGCCTGAGCTTGTAGATTCACATTCACTTAAGTAAACGCGCCAAGCGCACTCATCGACAGCGTGGACGCAGCCGTACAAGTCTGACAATGGCACTGCAAGCTCTGACTGCACGATATAACAAGGTAATGGATACACCCCCATATCTGGGACTTGAAAATACTTCTACTTCTCCATACAATCTCACCACAAGCACACGATTCTAAAGCAGCTAAAACTGGCTGAAAGTATTTGTTTATTCTTAGGAGGGGTGGGGAAGAAAATGTTCCACCTAAAGTGAAAAGCTGCCGTAACTACGTTATACTGCCCGAGGCAAACACACTTCAGTGAAGCAGTGAAGGTATTTATTCACAAAAGAATAAAAAAAAAAACAAGGCAGACCCAGTTCACAGGTCCTAACACTACCAGATAAAATACTAATATACCTCTATTAGGATTCAAATTCTCATTTACCTCTATTGACAACAGCATAACTGCGTCACTCATTTATCGCTCAAATTGTGCAGTTCAATATGTTGATGCCTCGTTAGTAAACAATAGAAATAAGAAAGGGAACTGGAACATAGAACCTGAAAAAAAGTCATCCCAAGGCAACAGCCACTTCCAAACTAGAACCCATGCAAGAAAAGATGGCTTTATTCCACATATCCAGCCAGGTCCCGGCCTAATCCTGCAAAGATCCTTATTTACACCGTGTAGTTATAAACACCTGAAGATGTGGATCAAAAGATCACCTACAATGTGTTGGGCGCAAATGTTTCCAACCCGTCCCAATCCAGCAATCTCATCTGCTTGGAATGTTTTATTTCTGTTCCGAGTCTTCCCTCGCGGTTGCCATTGCTCACACACCTACATCCTAATCCAACTCAGCTAAATAAAACGTCTTGTGAGACCTGAAATTGTTTTTGTAATTAGGCAGAATTATCCTAGCCAACGTGTTGGAGAGGAGAAAGGAGCTCAGTCTGTAATCACTGCGGAGTTAAAGCATCAACAAATTCTGGAGCGGAAAAATCTAAATAATCATAAATAACAAGTTATTAAAAGCACCATGAGCCAGGATGGGGTGACATTGAGCCAATTTAGGGGGAAGATTCACTAAAGGGGCGTGATACCCAGTATTGCGACTTACTGAACCCAGGCCTTGGAGAAAATAAAGGAGTAGAGGTAGTATTTTTTGACTAATGTCAGTCACTAATAACACTGCTTCATGCAAAAAAAAAAATAGTATGAATTCTATAACCCCCCCATAAAGTGTAAAAAAAACAAACAAAAAATCAAGCCCTAAATTCTCTTTAAGAGGTTTCATTTCTCACGAAGGAAACCGTAGCCGTCACAACAAACCGAATGTAAAAAACAGAACCACTTCTACACACCAACAAAAAAAATACAGCTGAGTTTGCTTCCTGATAAATAAACTGGAACAAGTCAAGCGAAGAGAAAACTAGTCGAATGATGCACTATATTTCAAAAATAATTGATGTTTCAGCAGAAACTACCAAGAAACAGATCAAAAATTACCAAGATGGTCAATATGTAGCACAATAAAAATACTGCGAGGATCGTGAAATGCAAAATGGGATTGACTGCAAAAAAAAGTCCTTTTCATTCTAATACTGCAGTGCAGGAAAACAGGCGTTCCATTTTAAGGTGCAATTCTGTTTAGGATCAACGTAAACCAACTGCTTTACTAGATTTAACAGGCTATCATCATTAGGTGAGTAACAGCGCGTTTACATGTATTTTCAACATGTTACTGCGCCTTATGATCGCGAACAAGTTCAGCCAGTTTTTGAAAGCCATGTTTCCGGAGTGTTCATTTACAATAGGATCCCCAATTGGGGGTTCCTGGAGGGCAATGGTCATCTAGTTTGCCCCATAACAGTGATATCAGATTTATTGACGCTCAGGAGAGACAAAATAGGACGGAGAACTGTAAATTTCAGGTATCAATGTTTAAAGCACGGTCAGAATAAACTGGAAGCTGCTCAAGAGAGACTGACAACTCTGCTCCTGTAACGCATGGCTTTTGTGTTTTTCCAGTATATATGAGGCAAAGCTTACTTGTGGTATTAGACTGACTATACCCATTAACTGTTTACTTAGCACTATACCAGGGGTGTGCAAACTGGGGTGCGTGTGATTAATTGCAGGGGGGGAGGGGGGGCACGGGGTTTACAGAGGCCCCGCACGCTTCCCAAAGGCACTTAAATTAAGTGCAGGGGAAGAGGCGAAGGCCTCTGGAAACCATACTTACCGTGGTTCGGGCTTCATCTAGAGAAGCGTCGCCATAGCAACCTGGCGTCATGAGGTCATGTGACCGGGAACCACGGTAAGGATGGAGGGGGTCGCACAGAGAGCAGGACAGCCGGCAGGGGGGCGCAGTGAAAACGATTGCGCTCCCATGCACTATACCTTCTGCATAGAGGATTATTGTTATCATAGAAGCCTTATTTTGATCTCCCCTCTAGGCTATTTATGCTATCTGGTTTGAATGGGGTGTTCCCAGTTACAGTGATTACTATGCTTGACAGAATCAATTAAGATCATGCCAGTGCAGTTTCCCTATTTTTACAGAGGGAGACCTTTGTGGTTTGGGTCAAAGGAAAGTAACAAGTGTCCCTCTTTGAGGTGCCGTGGGAACGGGCCTGAGGAAAGGGCATCGAACCCCGAAACATTGCCCCCCTTTTCCCACCACATTAACTCCCTATAATAGACCTTTTTTGGCTTTTGTTTACCCGTTGTTTTTTCCCCAACCCCCACTTATGTTGTTTCCCCTTTGTCCCATTCACCTCCCTCATGTGTCGGTTAGGCTTACATGTATTGGTATATCATTTTTCCTAGATATATGTATTCATGCCGTATCTGTCTATGTATAGATATTCTTAAATAGTTTCATTTTCAATACAATTTTTATATATTATACAATGTTTAAAACACGGTCAGAATAATCTTTACCAGATCAAACAAGTATAAGTATGATGAAGTTATTTCAATCACGAAACGCATTGGGTTACTTGCTGCCTGCTGTGTTCCTTTGGATTGTTCCCGACTCCCAATTACTGCCTGAATTGCCTCATGAAGTTCGGAGACGGATTGCAAGGCGAGGGAAGACATATGGGCCGACTGCACCATTACTCACGCAAACACCGGCAAGCAGAGACAAGGAGACGGGCAACATCGGACGTTCGGTTTTTCGTAGCGGGTGCCATACTTCCCCGTAAAGAGTGTGTATGCTATACTTCCCCATAAAGTGTGTGTATGCTCTCTCATCGTGAACAGAATGCGAGTTTGATACCACTTGTTTTTTAGATGCTTTTTAAAAAATAAATTGTGTTACACTATGAGTGTTGTCTGCGCTTTCTTTTGCTTTGCAAGTATAACTATGTAACTATGTTAATTCATTTTGTAATCACTTAACCTGTCTTAAGTTCTATTTCAACCTATAAATACTCAAATTCTCTTTTGAAGCCCGACGCAATCTGAAGTAATTCCAGGTCTCCTCATAATAATGTCTTTAGGATCACTGCTGTGTCATGACAAAAGTAAATGCATTCTACTTTTAAAGCAATTTGTGTTTAGCAACAAGGACTCAGAAGTGTTTATCCACTTTCTGTTAAACCACAGCAGGGGAGAATTATGTATGAAAAACATTTTTTTTAATTGTATCTTAACACCCCCCACGTAGAGACTACTCAGGCAGAGAAAATCACCCCAGCACTAAGAATATATATTTGTAGAGGGAGTGACCTTGAGGAACTATTTAAGCCTAGCGTGATGATATTCATCAAGTTCACCCCATTGTCAAGGTAATTGGAGTTGTGGCTGATGAACTGAACAGGAAAATAAGATGCCTGCTGGATGCTCTGGCATAGCACACTGCACATGTAACCTAATCTGAACAGAGCAAGGCTGCTTATGATAAACTTTACCCTGGAGGCAGTTTGTAGTTGGCAATCCTTGTGACAAGGCTATGCCTACTTTAAATTTAAAGAGGCAATCCCGACTATTTTATGCAGATTTGCTCTTTATAGAATTCAAACCGGGAGAACCACCTTTCTCCCCCCCAAAGCTGACCTCCTTCCCCCATTTCAGAGTTACTTCATTTTTTGGTTGCTTCCTGGATTTTCAAACATGGCACCAGCAGTAATCCATTAAGAAGCCTCAATGTCATCTGATGCGACTTCCTATAGGCCCAAAAGACCCTTAGGATTTGGCTGTCATTTTAAAGTTCCAAAATCGGAGCTGAAACACCGGTGACTAAAATGTTAAGTATCTTAAGAACCGGTGGCTGGACGATCCCAGAGCTAAAAAAAAAATAGCATGGTTCACCTTCAGGAGAACACCGGTTCCAATTTCCCAGAATCCCTTGCTGCAGTGGAAGGACTGTATGCTAGGAGATGGTGGTGGAAAGCAGGGTTGCAGGCCTGTCTGAGACATGTGAGTGTGCTCACAAGTGATATTTTCATTTTCTGAAGGCTGTAATAATATATAATATATATATATATATATAGTGTGTGAGATTGCTGCACAGTGCAGCTTCATAGTGAAAGTTACTTCAATCCACCACTGATCACGAGATGGTGCATTGCATAACACCGAGTCTTCTTCCAGTCCCGGACGTGCAGAGGCAATTCTTCTAGGAGACACTACAAGAATATGCAAAATCAACATGCCCAAACTGTGTGCGGGGGCCCCCAAACCCACTGTGATAACGGTCAGAGTCCTTCCCAGTGCTGGCATTTCTCTCGCTGTTTGGAAAGGACATAAGCTGTCATTGACCTGTGCTGCTAGCCCCTTGGTCAGCGAAGGAGATAAGGACAGAACATCAGCACCTGTATTTATTTTGGGCCCCTCAGTGGTCTTTGTTTTCTACAAAGAAGTTTTCACTCCTGTGACAGCTTCGATTTTAATTTAAAAAGCCATCAATCCTCCAGATTTAACAGTTTGAACATGTCACTGCCACTAGAACTTTGGCCCTATGAGAAACGTTCCATTTAAAGCAGCAATTGACACCATTTTTCCCCCCAACCCTGCCAACACAGAAGCATGTGCAAGGTTAACTCAGTCTCTCTCTCTGTGTCTCTCTCTTCCCCCCCCCCCTCACCCTCTCTCTCACCCTCCCTCCCCTCTCTCCCCCCCCTCTCTCACCCTCCCTCTCTCACCCTCCCCCCCCCTCAGTCCCTCTCCCCCCCCCCTCAGTCCCTCTACCCCCCCCCCCTCAGTCCCTCTACCCCCCCCCCTCAGTCCCTCTACCCCCCCCTCAGTCCCTCTACCCCCCCCCCTCAGTCCCTCTATCCCACCCTCAGTCCCTCTCCCCCCCTCAGTCCCTCTCTCCCCCCCTCAGTCCTCTCTCCCCCCCTCAGTTCCCTCTCTCCCCCCCTCAGTCCCTCTCTCCCCCCCCTCAGTCCCTCTCTCCCCCCCTCAGTCCCCCCTCTCCCCCCCCCCCTCAGTCCCCCTCTCCCCCCCTCAGTCCCTCTCCCCCCCCCTCAGTCCTCCCTCCCCCCCCCTCAGTCCCCTCTCCCCCCCCCTCAGTCCCCCTCTCCCCCCCCCCCTCAGTCCCCCTCTCCCCCCCCTCAGTCCCCCTCTCCCCCCCCCTCAGTCCCCTCTCCCCCCCCCTCAGTCCCCCTCTCCCCCCCCCCCTCAGTCCCCCCTCTCCCCCCCCCCTCAGTCCCCCTCTCCCCCCCCCCTCAGTCCCTCTCTCCCCCCCCCTCAGTCCCTCTTTCCCCCCCCTCAGTCCCTCTCTTTCCTCCCCCTCAGTCTCTCTCTCTCCCCCCCCTCAGTCTCTCTCTCTCTCTCCCCCCCCTCAGTCTCTCTCTTCCCCCCCCTCAGTCCCTCTTTCTCCCCCCCCTCAGTCCCTCTCTTTCCTCCCCCCTCAGTCTCTCTCCCCCCCTCAGTCTCTCTCCCCCCTCAGTCTCTCTCCCCCCTCAGTCCTCTCTCTCTCTCTCTCTCTCCCCCCCCCCTCAGTCTCTCTCTTCCCCCCCCTCAGTCTCTCTCCTCCCCCCCCCCTCAGTCTCTCTCCTCCCCCCCCTCAGTCTCTCTCCTCCCCCCCCCTCAGTCTCTCTCTCTCTTCCCCCCTCAGTCTCTCTCTCTCTCTTCCCCCCTCAGTCTCTCTCTCTCTTTCCCCCTCAGTCTCTCTCTCTCTTCCCCCCCTCAGTCTCTCTCTCTCTTCCCCCCCCTCAGTCTCTCTCTCTCTTCCCCCCCTCAGTCTCTCTCTCTCTCTCTCTTCCCCCCCCTCAGTCTCTCTCTCTCTTCCCCCCCCCTCAGTCTCTCTCTCTCTTCCCCCCCCTCAGTCTCTCTCTCTCTTCCCCCCCCCTCAGTCTCTCTCTCTCTGTCCCCCCCCCTCAGTCTCTCTCTCTCTTCCCCCCCCCTCAGTCTCTCTCTCTCTTCCCCCCTCAGTCTCTCTCTCTCTTCCCCCCTCAGTCTCTCTCTCTCTCTTCCCCCCTCAGTCTCTCTCTCTCTCTCCCCCCTCAGTCTCTCTCTCTCTCTTCCCCCCTCAGTCTCTCTCTCTCTCTTCCCCCCTCAGTCTCTCTCTCTCTCTTCCCCCCTCAGTCTCTCTCTCTCTCTTCCCCCCTCAGTCTCTCTCTCTCTTCCCCCCTCAGTCTCTCTCTCTCTTCCCCCCTCAGTCTCTCTCTCTCTTCCCCCCTCAGTCTCTCTCTTCCCCCCTCAGTCTCTCTCTTCCCCCCTCAGTCTCTCTCTCTCTCTCCCCCCCCCCCCTCAGTCTCTCTCTCACACCATGGCAACCTTTACCGCAATTGGTTCCGGGGAGGGCTTCATTTTAACCTCCCAGACACTTAATATTTCAAACACTCATATATCCTAAACGAAGCATCAGATTTAATAAAAAAAACAGCTTTCCGAAGGGCAAGAAGAAATCTCTGAAAGTAAATTAAAAACAGCAATCAGCGTGAACTGCTGCTGCTTCACGAACCCACTGAAAGCTAATTCCGACTGCCCTAGAGACGCGTGCAGAGGCTTTAACAATGCAAGGGGCATTTATCTGTAGCACTGTGCTATATGCGTGCAGCTGCGTCACAAGCAATATCTTCCTGCCGATCTTGTAATGTTTAATTGGCTTGAGTGTCATTTTTCTGCAGTCTCATAAACCTTCTAATCCTCATATAGAGATACTAATGTGAAGGTGTTGCCTTGTGGTAAGGAGTGGCACCTCAAAGAACATCAAGTATAGAGATGAGTGACACTGGAAGACGCCTCTTCTAAATACACAGTTTGCGCAATAAAAGTTAGTCAGAAGGTCGCCAAGAAGCTGTAGTGAAGCCCCAGACATACACCCGAAGCCAAATAAAGGCTTGCTTGTTTGTTACAGGCATCACATGCAGACAATTGTCATATGCGTTTGTGGAGCCCTGATGCCAATTGGAAATTATACAAGTGATGCAAGAATATGAGAGCACTTGGTCATGTAACACTACATGGGTTCTACTGAATAAAGTTCTCTGGCTGCAAAAAAAAAAAAAAAACGCACCACCATATTTTTCAAAAAGGAAGAGTCACACTGGAAGTAAGTAGGGTTTTCACTCATCAAGAGTAGTTTCTTTGCCACAGTTTTGCAGCCGAGAATCTTTAGTAAATAACCATTGTTTAACAGATTATACTATTAATGGCGTTGAAATTGTGTCCACATAATTAGTGTGGCTGAGGAAGGCATTACAGATATTGGATGTTCTCTATGTGTAGCTCTTTCATGGGCCCTTACCCAAGCAAAGAACACTACTGTATCCAAAAGTGTTGGAGAGAAGGGTTAAGCTGTAAAACCTGTGTCCCAACATTTCTGTAAAAGTTGGGAGTTATTCACCGTTTGTACAGCGAGATTTTGCTTGTTCATGAAAAGCCTTGCTCAAAAACATTAGGGAAAACAAAGCTGTCCAAAAACCAAGCTATAAAACAAGTAGTACACCCGAGATCTGTGAGATCTTAACTTGTGTACAAACACATTACAGTTATGAATAACTCTCCTAGTGACCCATTAAAGGGTGTCATAGCCCGCAGCAAACTTCTCCAGAACTAATTTAGCAGCTGGAATTCTGCAAAACAACCTCTTGTCCAAAAGCCCCATGAGAACAGGGCCAACCATTCATACTGTGACCTCCACAGGTATCGGAGGTTACTTAACTGAAGGGTATTACATCAGGGGGAACTGATAGATCTCTGTGCTTTGCATATGGCCCTGAAGGGAACAGTTCCAAGCTTTGTGGGGGACAGTGTGCTTGTTTAATGCAATCACTGCTGAAAGGAAACGCACTGATCTGCAGTGAAGAGACCCACCTATAATATAGTATGTGAAGCTTCATGTTTGACAAGAGCGGTCAGAGGATAAAGGGGGTGAGGGGGCAAGGGCCAGGCAAATGGAGTGCAAGTAAAGCCAGGAGAAATGAAGAATGGGTACAGACTGCCTCAGGGAGTAAAGGGGACACAGACTGTCAGAAGACAGAAGGGGGAAGGGGGTGGGTGACAGACTGTGTAGTGGTGAGAGAGGGGAATGGGTGACAGATTCAGTGTAGTGGTGAGGGGGGGGGGGGGTGACAGTGTAGAGGTGAGATGGGGGAGTGGGTGACAGACAGTATAGAGGTGAGAGGGAGGTGGATGACAGACAGTGTAAGGGGAGGGGGTGGCATACAGTGTAAGGGGAGGGGGTGGCAGACAGTGTAAGGGGAGGGGGTGGCAGACAGTGTAAGGGGAGGGGGTGGCAGACAGTGTAAGGGGAGGGGGTGGCAGACAGTGTAAGGGGAGGGGGTGGCAGACAGTGTAAGGGGAGGGGGTGGCAGACAGTGTAAGGGGAGGGGGTGGCAGACAGTGTAAGGGGAGGGGGTGGCAGACAGTGTAAGGGGAGGGGGTGGCAGACAGTGTAAGGGGAGGGGGTGGCAGACAGTGTAAGGGGAGGGGGTGGCAGACAGTGTAGAGGTGAGAAGGGGTGACAGACAGTATAGAGGTGAGAAGGGGTGACAGACAGAATAGAGGTGAGAGGGGGTGGCTGTGAAGAGGTAAGAGAGGGGGGTAGTGGGTGACAGACAGTGTAGAGAGGGGAGACGGTGACAGACAGTGTAGAGGTGGGAGAGGGGAGACGGTGACAGACAGTGTAGACGGGAGACGGTGACAGACAGTGTAGAGGTGGGAGAGGGGAGACGGTGACAGACAGTGTATAGAGGCGAGAGGGGGGGTGACAGTGTAGAGGTGAGTGAGAGGGTGACAGACAGTGTAGAGGTGGGAGAGGGGGGGGTGACAGACACAGATCTGGACACTCACTCAGGTCACCGCTCCTCCCGGCCTGCGAGGTGACTCTCTCCCACTTCCCAGGCAGCGCTCAGACCCCACGGTTTCTCCAGCCACCTCTCCCGCTCAGTGTGTCCCCGCGCGGCCGGGCCCGCACCGTCTTATTATCGCCTCCCCGGGTTGCCTGGCAGCGTCACCACGACGCCCATCGCACGAGGCCACGGCAACCAATCACAGACTCGCCAGTGCGCATACCAGCGAGTAACATCCTCCGCCCCCCACGCGAGGCACGCCGGGAGTTGTAGTTACGGGCCCGTGGTGTTATCGCTATGTGCTAACTGCAGAAGACCGAGGGCGACCACTGTGTCACGTGGCCACTGTCCACCAATAAGAAGCTAACGTTTTGCTTTCCGTTTGGTTGCCATGGAGACCCTGACTCGTCCTAATTGTCATTTCATATGAATATAATTAGCCGTGGTGTTTAATGTGCTGTGACTCACTGGAACCCCAAACTATTTATTGTCACAGTGAGGAACCCCAATTCCCTTATCCTATGTACATAAGAGGGCTTGTCATTTTTAAGGCTACGCTTATAGTTCCGGCGACGTCAGGCTGCAGTTGCTGGAAAAATCAAATTGAGATGACTTCCAGCGATCGCGACCAAGCTGTTGCGCTTATTATAAACGCATGCAACGGCGGCAGTTCATTTGTTTTGACGCGCCGTCGCCGGCACTATAAGCGCAGCCTAAGTGAGCTGCCATCTTGGGGTCTTGGTTAGGGTTGCCAGGTGACTTGTCCAAAAATACTGGACACAATGGTAAAATTTGTGACGCCCCCGAATACATATAAAACATACCCTCACGCCACCCAATACATATAAAATATACCCCACCACCCCCATACATATAAAATATAGCCCTACCACCCCCATATATATTAAATATACCCCTACCACCCCCATATATATTAAATATACCCCTACCACCCCATATATATTAAATATACCCCCACCACCCCAATATATATAAAATATTCCCCCACCTGCCCAATACATATAAAATATACCCCCACCTCCTCAATACAAGATATTCCCCCACCTCCCCAATTCATATAAAATATCCCTCCACCTCTCCAATACATATAAAATATACCCCCACCTCCCCAATACATATAAAATATACGCCCACCCACCAATACATATAAAATATACCACCACCTCCCCAATATATATAAAATATACCCCCACCTCTCCAATACATATATAATATTACCCCCCCTCCCCAATACATATAAAATATACCCCCACCTATAAAATATCCCCCCCTCCCCAATACATATAAAATATACCCCCACCTCCCCAATACATATATAATATAACCCCACCTCCCCAATACATATAAAATATACCCCACCTATAAAATATTCCCCCTTCCCCAATACATATAAAATATCCCCTCACCTCCCCAATACATATAAAATAAACCCCCACCTCCCCAATACCTATAAAATATACCCCACCTCCCCAATACATATAAAATATACCCCCACCTCCCCAATACATATAAAATATACCCCCACCTCCCCAGTACATATAAAATATACCCCCACTGCCCCAATACATCTAACATATCCCCTCACCTCCCCAATACATATAAAATATACCCCCACCTCCCCAATACATATAAATATACCCCCACCTCCCCAATACATATAAAATATACCCCCACCTCCCCAGTACATATAAAATATACCCCCACTGCCCCAATACATCTAACATATCCCCTCACCTCCCCAATACATATAAAATATACCCCACCTCCCCAATACATATAAATATACCCCCACCGCCCCAATACATCTAACATATCCCCTCACCTGCCCAATACATATAAAATATACCCCCACCTCCCCAATACATATAAAATATACCCCCACCGCCCCAATACATATAAAATATACCCCCACCTCCCCAATACATATAAATATACCCCCACCGCCCCAATACATCTAACATATCCCCTCACCTGCCCAATACATATAAAATATACCCCCACCTCCCCAATACATATAAAATATACCCCCACCGCCCCAATACATATAAAATATACCTCACCTCCCCATACATATAAAATATACCCCCACCGCCCCAATACATAAAAAATATACCCCCACCTCCCCAATACATATAAAATATACCCCCACCTCCCCAATACATATAAAATATATACCTCACCTCCCCCCACATTGGATTGTGTCCTTACCTTATTTCCAGACAGCACTGGAACATGTCTCTGGGCCGCCGGGGTGTGGGCTCCGCCTCGCTGTCCTCTGGTTGGCTCTCCTCTCCTCCAATCAGGGACAGCACACCAGTCCTCCTTGCTCTGCCTGGCCACCGTCCGGCCCGCCCTCTCACTGCCTCCGCCCGCCCTCTCAGCACCAGCCACTAGCGCTTGCCGCCGCCCCCGCAACAATGGTAATACTGGACACACAGGTGTGAAAACCGGACACCTGGCAACCCTAGTCTTGGACAGTGACTCTTGTAAAAAAAAGACACTGAGTTTGAAGCAGGGGGACCTGGTTCAATTCCCGGTTACGGCCTCCCTGTAACCTTGGGGGAAGTCACTTTTTATCTCCCTTGTGCCTCAGGCACCAACAACATAGATTGTAAGGTCTACGGGGCAGGGGCAGGGGCTGTGTCTGTAAAATTCCTATGTGCGGCAGACTATACTGTAATTGTGAAGCGCGTTGAGTCCCGTTGGGAGAAACGTGCTGTACGAAATAAAGTTTATAAAGTTATCGATGAGTCAAAAAGCTGCATTTGCAAAATGTTGTAATACAGGGAATTCCCGTTAACTTCTCACGTAACCCTCCAACACTGGGCACATGATAATACTTCCTCTATCTGTGTGGACTGCAGGAGATTACAAGCAAGTGAATACCAATAAATCACCACTCATGCAAATTATTATAGCAGTGGTGCTCAATGTCTCAAATAGGGACACTAGGTACACCTGGTTTTAGTACTGTAGGTAAAGGGCATATAAAATAAATACATTTGGAGGTTTTGCTCTCACAGACACCACTGACTTAAAAGAGTAATCCATTTCTTTTCTAAGGCAGTGCACTGATTAATACAATACGAGCCGCTACATGACCCTGACGATTCGTTAAAGCATTGAAAAGTATAGAATTGGTGATGTGATGGGGATGTCTTTGCATCTCACTTGATATGAATGTGACGCTCTGTATTGTAAGTAATATCAGATGCACTGCACTACTAATGGGTCCCAGATCTGGTTATGAAATTGAATCCACGGCAAAGTGGTGACAGCAGGTAAAAGTGTGCTACAGTACCCACTCAGTATAACTCCGCGAGATGGCTAGAGGTCACTGTGCAGAGGTGCCAAAAAGAGTGTGAATGGGGAGAGATTTGCTACCCCCCCCCCCCTTATGTTTCATCATAAATTATGGTGTAGGATTTTCCTCAATGTGTGACTTGTTTATATACATTTTCAGTACCTTCAATGCCTGACAGAAGACCTTGTTAAACCTGAGCAGCAATCCCAGTTCCCAAGAGAATTACTGGTTTACTTGCTCCCATTTAGGAAAATAAAGATGGCCACCAAAACACACTGACCACTAGGAAGCCACATCGGAAGTGATAGCAGCCTATAAACTGGTAAATATCTCAGGAACTGAGCTGAAAATAGTGGGCTTCAGGTCAGGAGGAACCCCGGATTTAAAAACATAAATACCGAAAAAAAGGGTGGATTGCTGCTTTAATCGTTGTATTATATAATGGCTCTGTTTGCGCTACAATAGTTAACATATATATTTTTAAAGTCTTAAATGAGCAATTGTAAAATACATTTTCACTTTCAAAGGTTTACAGTTCCAGACCCATAGTGACACTTGCCCTGTGCCCCCACACCCTACTAAAATGTGAAATAGAGCCCATTGTCGCTGTGTCAAATAAGTCACATCAAATTTCCAAAACCAATGAGATTTGGGGGTTTCTGGAGCAAACAATGAAATTTCAATGGCTGATTTTTTATAAGGGAAATGTCACTGAAGTTACTGAGACTGACACGAAACCAGTCAGATTCACAGACAATCAGTGAGAGGTGACAGGTCTGTGCTGTTCCAGGATAATAAGCAGAAGACAGAGCAATGATATCATGTCAGTGTGCTTCAGTCTCCAAGGCATGTTATAAATGACATCACAAATCCAAGATGGCCACCTGCATTCACCTGGCATGAAAAGGCACATATCTCAATAATGTTAGTGCAACTACACATTTGTAGCACTCTCACAGTGGACATATCTGTTCCTAAACATATCCGTTTCATTACGCAATCCGTAACTTCCTCAGGGGGGATGAGTGGGAACTGTTTGTACCAGAGGTGGGTTTAAGTACTAGTTGAGAATAACTAGCAATCAATTGTAAAGAGGAGTGGTCAATTACGCATGATTGGATACACATATGTTTTCAGCTCATAATTTGCATGTACACAGACATCTAAATAGCAGCGTCAATAAAATAAACGAAATAATCATTGTATAGGCAGAAAAAAGAGAAAATACATGCATATAAACATCGGAATTGCAATTAAGTATTTGCGAGAAAAGAAAATACATGCATTTAAATAGCAAATGTCGATAATAGTACTGGTTGAAAATAACTAGCAATCAGTTGTAAAGAGGAGTAGTCTATTAAGCATGATCTGATACAACTATATTATCGGCTCATAATTTACATATACACAGACACCTAAATAGCAGCATCAATAAAATAAACATTATATAGGCTGGAAGAAAGAAGATAGTTACATACATATATATAAATTGCAATAATGTCTTTACAAGAAAGGAAAATACATTCATATACAGTACATTGCAAATGTAACATTTGCAAATGAAGAATAGGCAGTGTATCTTAAAAGGAAAGAAGAAAGATTGACCAAACACTAATAGTATTATAAAAATCTAAAAAAAAGTGAGTTACATGAAAACCATGAAAAACACGTTAATTGAAATAAAACAGTAAAATAAAATAGTATTACATTTAATCTATAGTGCTGGTGTCAATATATTCTTTTATTAAACCCTCTGCCATTAAGCAATTTAATTGGAAAATCCAAAAGGGTTCTCTTGAGCAAAGGGATCTAAATCTGTCACCTCCAAAATTGGACCCAGGGATGAATTCCAAAACCATAACAGTTAAACCCTCTACATTTTGTGACAGATAGAAAAATGTTTGGGGACAGTATGAGATAGAGGTGGTGTACGCAATCTTTCCCTGATACGCCCCCCTGCCTGCAAGTGAAGTTGCAGAGGCCTCACGTGATCCCCCAGCATTAATTTAAATGCCTGGGGGGTGGGGGGGAAGAGCGCAGGGCCTCTGCAACCAAAGATGCAAAGTTCTGTGGGGAAGATCATGTGACCAGGTAGTTACTAGATATAATTGGTGCACTTCTATAGAGAGGGCAGGGCTCAAAAAGGGTTGTACCAGAGCCTGTTTCAGAAGAAGAAGGGGATGTGACTTTGTAAATGCTTGCTATAGAAACAAAAAAATGCTTCTTACATTATAATACATTAAAAATGTCATTCGGAGTTGTTTTGAAAAAAAAAAATGCTACAAGTATTTTCTCATAGTATAGAACTGGGTTATTAAAAAAAACACACACATGTAGGATATTGCTTGGTCTGCAGCTTTAAAGAAGCCCACATCACAAACTGACACGACATCTACAGAAGAATAGAATGAGGTTTTAACTAATTGTTCACTCTCACTCATAATGCTTTTGGTTAAATATCGTGAAGACAAAATCCAAGGTATTCAGGTTGAAATTGAGGCAATAAAAGGGACCTTAAAAATTCATAAAGATAGTGAAAAAATGTCACAACTTGATGAAATGGTTAATAAAAGAGTAGTCAGTTATGAAGATGAGTTGGCTGATAGGAAAAACAATAAAATGGAGAGACAAAGAAGATTAATCTAATAATAGGATTAGGAACTGGCAGACCAAAAAGGACAATTCTACCTAAAATGATAACCATGAGGGAGACCACAGACCATGTGGTAGATATGGTTCTAAAAACAAAAGTCATTACAAAAACCTGGCTTTCTCAAACATTCTAATAGAAATCTACTGGAAGTGGAAAGTCCTTCTGCATAGTTATCTGAAAATAGGTTCTCCAGTTTGGATATAGAAAATGAGAGCCCCAATCCCTCTTCTAGTAGAGAAAGAGTTAGTCCACTTCTCATTAGAGAAACTGGAACTAAACCTAAAAAAAAACTGTTTCATTTACCAACAAGGATGACCAGCATCATTTTGTTAGAAAGGGGAATAGAAAGATATTATCCCGGTCTAAGAGAATGATCTCCCCCCAAAGCAATGTTTGTATTTCAAATCCCCCTTTCTCTTCTCTGTGAAGAAAAAGAAGAGAAGGCAGCCGGGGCGGGTCAAAAGATCAAAACAAGAAAGATGAAGAAAATGAAGGAGTTTATACCGCCGGAACCCACTGGCATTTTTAATTTATCATCTCATGTATTTACAAATAATCAAGTCACACTCCTTAACAAAAGTCTTTCTTTGTGTCCTAACTCTGAGGCTAATGCATTTGAATTATTTGTCGGTCTTAATTGTTTTATACGGAGTGACACCCTCAAACGACATTTTTTGTTAAAAGCCATATAAAAGAGATAGTTCTTTATTGTTTGATGCCATAGATCATGTACATGTTGACAGTTTAGTATCATTATTGATGGAGTCTGAAGGTTTGTCCAGTACATCTATGTCACTTCCAGATCCAAACACCACATTGGATCTGCTAGATTTATCTGTTTATGGTACGCCTGAGACTTGTACCCAGTCGTTCATTGCCCCTTTAAACCTAAATCTCTATTTTCTCCCTCTATCAGTCAAAAGGCAATTTTATTGATACGTTTTATACTTTAGTTCTTAATGATTGTCAATCATTATGTAAGAATACCACACAAAAACATAATTTGACAGTAGGGGAAAAAACAGCTCTGTTGGAATTACAAAAACGGGATCAGTTCATCATCAGACAGGCTGACACCTATATTGGTGAAGCATGTCGACTCCTGGAGGACTAAATGTCATACTGTATGTCAACTTAAATAAGGATCCTACCAAGAAATATCAGACTAAATTAGATCAGATTTTAAGAGAAGCTAATCAAAGTGGTTTCATTTCTGAGGTTGAATTGAAATGTGTCTATCTGTACCACCCGAGGGTACCTATATTTTACCATTTACCCAAGGTTCACAAGTGTTTGGTGAACCCTCCGGGTAGGCCAATTATCTCTGGGGTGGGATCGATGATATCCAACCTATCCCAGTATGTGGACTTTTACCACTCTTAAGTCTCATATTAGGGACACCTTGCACGTCATCGATTCCATGTCAGAGATAAAATTACAAGCTTCTTATCCATTGGCAATGTGTGATGTCAAATCACTACACACGTTCAGAGAACACTCAGGTTTGTTGGTCACAAAACATTTTTTAGATCTTGATGATACTATGTCCTCTATTCAAAAGGCATTTACTTTATCTAGCATTTGTTTTATGTTACAGCATCATTATTTTTTATTTGATCACCAATTTTTTTTTACAGATTTGTGGACGGCCATGGGACCCAGCTTCACGCCAGGTTATGCCAATCTCTTTATGGGTTGCTGGGAGGACCAATCGGTCTGGACCGGCAACTAATATGGGGCAAGCCTGGTTTACTATGGCCGTTTCATAGATGATATTCTAATCATCTGGGATAGTTATTCTGGAGATATTATGAATTTATTTTTGCATTTTAATTCCAACATTTTAGGTATACATTTTACACATGTTAATTCTCAACAGGTTGTTGTTTTTTGTTATTTATTACTATCTATTAATGAGGATCAGGCGATAAAAATAAATGTACATATAAAACCCATGGCCACAAACAATTATTTACATGCTACAAGTGGTCACCATGAGCGGTGGTCGAAGTAAATTCCGTTCAGTCAATTTAGCCGACTAAAACGGAATTGTTCTTCTCAAACTGATTTTGTGTTGCAAGCTGAATGTATTGAAAGAAACATTTAGGTCCAAGAGATATGATTTTAATCTTTTGCAGGGTTCTTATCAGAAGACTCGGGAGAGGAAGTGGCTCAGTTAGTAAAGACACTGACTGGCACTGAGAGTTTGAAGCAGGGGAGTCTAGTTCAATTCCCGATGTTGACTCCTTGTGACCTTGGGCAAGTCACTTTATCTCCCTGTGCCTCAGGCACCAAAAAAACATAGATTGTCAGCTCCACAGGGCAGGGACCTGTGTCTGCAAAATGTCTCTGTAAAGCACTTTGTAAAACTAGCAGCGCTATACAAGAACATGCTATTATTATTATTATTATGAAAAGAGATTCTGTCTCTAAAAAAAAATTGGGCATAATATGAATGATCGGACAATTTTCACGACTCGGTACAGCCAATTTGCCCCTAAAGTTAGATTCATTTTGGCTAAATATTGGAGTGCCCTCACCAGCGATCCGATCTTGAAGAGGAATCTAAGTGACAAACCTTCTATTGTCTACAGAAGAGCCAAGAGTTGTAGTAAAAACCTCTTGGCTGCGAGTAGACTTCCCATACAGGAATGCTTTTTGGAGCATAAAACCCTCTGGCAATTTTAAATCCAATAGAAGCAGGTGAATCACATGCAATTTTTTTGAATACCAAAAATACATTTCAATCCTTTTCTAATGGGGATATTTTTAATGTGAAAAGGATTTAATAATTGTTTGACTACATTTGGGATTTATATTTTAACCTGCAGTTGTGGCTTTCAATATGTGGGCTGCACTTCCCGCCCCCTTGCCACTAGGTTTTTAGAATACAGGAGGAACATTATCAGTGGTGTTCTATCTCAGGGGCGCGCAAATTTTTGACCCTGCTCCCCCCCCCCCCCCTGCCTGCTCACCTCCCAGCTTGAGCCCCCCCTCCTGCTCGGCCCCGGCATCAAATGACGTTGCGTGATCATGTGACCCCGAGGTGTCATTGGATGCCGGTTACCAAGGCGATGTGTCGCCAAAGATCAGGTAGGAGAAGCGGCAGAGGCCTCGCGCGGTCGCCCCGGCACTTAATTTAAGTGCCTTGGGGGAGAGCGCAGGACCTCTGTAGCCGCCACACCCCCCTGAAAATTCTCCCGTCCCCCACTTTACGCACCCCTGTCTTATCTCATAATGTTCCCAAACATTTTTATGTTACAATACAATTTTGGGTGGTTTAACTGTTATGGTTTTGGAATTCATTCCTGCGTCCCTTTTTGGAGGTGACAGATTTAGATCCCTTTGCTCAAGAGAAACCTTTTGGATTTTCCAATTAAATTGCTTAATGGCAGAGGGTTTAAAAGAATATATTGACACCAGCACTATAGATTAAATGTAATACTCTTTTACTGTTTTATTTCAATTAACGTGTTTTTCATGGTTTTCACGTAACTCACGTTTTTTTTAGATTTTTATACTACTATTAGTGTTTGGTCAACTATTCTTCTTTCCTTTTAAGATACACTGCATATTCTTAATTTGCAAATGTTAAATTTGCAATGTATATGAATGTATTTTCCTTTCTTGTAAGGACATTATTGCAATATGTATGTGTAGCCATGCCTGGTGGCTACCAGTCTGCCCTCCCTGTCACGTAAGTTCTGATAGATGCAGGCTGTATCAGGCCCCCTATCTTGGGTTTACCTGTCCTCATGCAGCTTCCCTGAGTGGCAGGAGTGGAGGTAGGACTTGGCCTGTGATTAACCAATCCTGGGTGCAGACCTGGTGCCCTCCCCTTCTGCACTAAGGAAGAGGCAGTTCTAAATTATAGTGAGTCTGAGCCTCTCCCTCTTGGGATTGAGACATGCCCCCAGCCCCTCAGGGGGCTGAAGAAAAACACCAGGCATCAAGTCTGATAACGGGCCTAGGTAACATCCAGAAGGTCTGGGACCTGAGACAAAATAATGTACCTGCTGTATTACCATCTGCAGTGACTACAATAAAGAAGTCCCTGTTTTATATACCTCCTGCCTAAGTCTATTGGGGGGAGAGTATGACAGAGTGGTGCCACTGCGGGGACTGTCTCTAGCGAAACTGGAGCCTGCAGTGGATGGAGGCGCTTGCACCAAGAGAAGAATGAATCCTGAGACATCCAAAAGCCTGTCCTGTTATCCCCACAACATCGCGGACCCTCAGATCTCCTGCAGCCTACAGGTACCATGCACCAACTCACACCTGGTAGCTAGCCAATCTCCCATGAGGGGGGGGGGGGAAGCAGCGCTACATGTGTGTCTGTATGTACAGAATCTATCTTCTTTCTTCCAGCCTATAGAATGTTTATTTTATTGATGCTGCTATTTAGGTGTCTGTGTATCTGTAAATGATGAGCTGATAATATAGTTGTATCCGATCATGCTTAATAGACAACTCCTCCTTACAACTGATCGCTAGTTATTTTCAACCAGTACTATTTTCGACATTTGCAATTTAAATGCGTGTATTTTGTATTAAGGCAAATACTTAATTGCAATTCAGATGTTTATATGCATGTATTTTCTCTTTTTTCTGCCTATACAATGATTATTTCGTTTATTTTATTCACGCTGCTATTTCGGTGTCTGTGTACATGCAAATTATAAGCTTAAAACATATGTGTATCCAATCATGCTTAATTGACCACTCCTCTGTACAATTGATTGCTCGCTATTTTCGACCAGTATTTAAACCCATCTCTGGTACAAACAGCTTCACACTCGTCCCCCCTGAGGAAGTTACGGATCGGGTAACGTAACGCGTTGGGATTTTTTGACCTATTGGAGATTCCGTAGTCACTGCAAGTGACATCACCAGGACCGCACAGCTCATCTAGTTTGGTGGTTGCAGCTCCCGCTCCGTTGACGTGAGTGTCTGGAGGGGAGACAGGTCGCTCTGCAACTTGGGATGCCAAGGGACACAAGAACCCGGTCTCATTTCACTATGGCGTGTATTCTGCTATATGCAAGAACATTTTCCCATTTGGCCACATTGTGGTTGATTTCTTAACATCCAGGTCCACAAAAATACCTGTTTGTCTTATTTGGGCAGGATACATTATACAGTCTGGCACCCACTCTGGCACCCACTCTGGCACCCACTCTGGCACCCACTCTGGCACCCACTCTGGCACCCACTCTGGCACCCACTCTGCAGTCCTTCCAGATATTTGATACCGCCTGGTTTGCTGTTTTTACATCTTCAGTGACTTTGTGTATTCTATATCTATACCATCTTACTGGAATATTGACATTTATATCTATGGTGTGCTTACATATGAGACTGTCCTGGTCCGTACACGACCACAGTGTTATTTGTTTTTTTTATGCCCTATTTCTATTGTTCACCTCCCAATTTTTCAGAGTGAACATTGTCTTTGTTGTTCAATAAATGTTCCTCAATTTTATGGACTTCCTATTTTTGGAGCGTGCGCATCTGATTTGTTTTTGTGTGTTTGTGTGTGTGTGTGTGTGTGTGTGTATATACTCTGACATAATTAATATATACACACAGAGGGGGATATGTACAGTAGTTGTTACACTCAGAGAGGGAAATGTTATTGCTCCATGTAACCGCTCCCTATAACGCCTCCTATTACTCCCTTTAACTCCTTCTATTGCCCCATATAATCTCTTCTATAACTCCTATTGCATCCATATAACCCTTCCCTATAACTAATCCTATTGCTTCATATAACCCCTCCCTATAAGTCCTCCTATTGCTCCCTATAACGCCTCCTATTGCCTTATATCGTGGCTGTGTAACATCTAAAGTGTCACATATAAAGTGTCTACAGAGTTAAGATTAATGTTGAATTGGAGGTGGAGACTACACAAACACATGTACTCAGTCCTTTATCAACAACCTGGCAATTGTGAGAACTGGACTTTGTAAATGCTGACAATTTTTATATATCTATAGACTCACTTTCCAAACTGCTTTTTATCCGCTGTGCTGCCCTCCCAGGCCTGATGTATACATCCTCCCAACCTCTACTCCTCCAATACCGGGGCGCTCCCTTCTCATACCTGTCTCTCCCTGCATCTCACTGTGCTGCCCTCCCAGGCCTGATGTATACATCCTCTCTTCCAACCTCTTCTCCTCCAATACTGGGGAGCTCTCTTCTCACACCTTTCTCTCCCTGCATCTCACTGTGCTGCCCTCCCAAGCCTGATGTATACATCCTCTCTTCCAACCTCTTCTCCTCCAATACTGGGGAGCTCTCTTCTCACACCTTTCTCTCCCTGCATCTCACTGTGCTGCCCTCTCAGGCCTGATGTATACATCCTCTCTTCCAACCTCTTCTCCTCCAATACCGGGGAGCTCTCTTCTCATACCTTTCTCTCCCTGCTTCTCACTGTGCTGCCCTCCCAGGCCTGATTTATACATCCTCTCTTCCAACCTCTTCTCCTCCAATACCGGGGAGCTCTCTTCTCACACCTTTCTCTCCCTGCACCTCACTGTGCTGCCCTCCCTGGCCTGATGTATACATCCTCTCTTCCAACCTCTTCTCCAATACTGGGGAGCTCTCTTCTCACACCTTTCTCTCCCTGCATCTCACTGTGCTGCCCTCCCAGGCCTGATTTATACATCCTCCCAACCTCTACTCCTCCAATACCGGGGAGCTCTCTTCTCACACCTTTCTCTCCCTGCATCTCACTGTGCTGCCCTCCCAAGCCTGATGTATACATCCTCTCTTCCAACCTCTTCTCCTCCAATACTGGGGAGCTCTCTTCTCACACCTTTCTCTCCCTGCATCTCACTGTGCTGCCCTCTCAGGCCTGATGTATACATCCTCTCTTCCAACCTCTTCTCCTCCAATACCGGGGAGCTCTCTTCTCATACCTTTCTCTCCCTGCTTCTCACTGTGCTGCCCTCCCAGGCCTGATTTATACATCCTCTCTTCCAACCTCTTCTCCTCCAATACCGGGGAGCTCTCTTCTCACACCTTTCTCTCCCTGCACCTCACTGTGCTGCCCTCCCTGGCCTGATGTATACATCCTCTCTTCCAACCTCTTCTCCAATACTGGGGAGCTCTCTTCTCACACCTTTCTCTCCCTGCATCTCACTGTGCTGCCCTCCCAGGCCTGATTTATACATCCTCCCAACCTCTTCTCCTCCAATACCGGGGAGCTCTCTTCTCATACCTTTCTCTCCCTGCATCTCACTGTGCTGCCCTCCCAGGCCTGATTTATACATCCTCCCAACCTCTACTCCTCCAATACCGGGGAGCTCTGTTCTCACACCTTTCTCTCCCTGCATCTCACTGTGCTGCCCTCCCAGGCCTGATTTATACATCCTCCCAACCTCTACTCCTCCTCTCCTCCAATACCGGGACGCTCCCTTCTCATACCTGTCTCTCCCTGCATCTCACTGTGCTGCCCTCCCAGGCCTGATTTATACATCATCTCTTCCAACCTCTTCTCCAATACTGGGGAGCTCTCTTCTCACACCTTTCTCTCCCTGCATCTCACTGTGCTGCCCTCCTAGGCCTGATTTATACATCCTCTCTTCCAACCTCTTCTCCTCCAATACTGGGGAGCTCTCTTCTCACACCTTTCTCTCCCTGCACCTCACTGTGCTGCCCTCCCAGGCCTGATGTATACATCCTCTCTTCCAACCTCTTCTCCTCCAATACTGGGGAGCTCTCTTCTCACACCTTTCTCTCCCTGCATCTCACTGTGCTGCTCTCCCAGGCCTGATTTATACATCCTCTCTTCCAACCTCTACTCCTCATCTCCTCCAATACCGGGGAGCTCTCTTCTCATAACTTTCTCTCCCTGCACCTCACTGTGCTGACCTCCCAGGCCTGATTTATACATCCTCTCTTCCAACCTCTTCTCCTCCAATACCGGGGAGCTCTCTTCTCATACCTTTCTCTCCCTGCACCTCACTGTGCTGCCCTCCCAGGCCTGATGTATACATCCTCTCTTCCAACCTCTACTCCTCCAATACCGGGGAGCTCTCTTCTCATACCTTTCTCTCCCTGCATCTCACTGTGCTGCTCTCCCAGGCCTGATTTATACATCCTCACAACTTCTTCTCCTCCAATACCGGGGAGCTCTCTTCTCATACCTTTCTCTCCCTGCATCTCACTGTGCCCTCCCAGGCCTGATTTATACATCCTCTCTTCCAACCTCTACTCCTCCTCTCCTCCAATACCGGGGAGCTCTCTTCTCATACCTTTCTCTCCCTGCATCTCACTGTGCCCTCCCTATTGCTTTTTGTTTGCCGCTTCCTCACTCCTTTGTAAACGTTTCTGTTCTCCCCACTCCCCTCCTATCCACATTTCTTCATCTCCCTTCCCCTCCACCTATGCTTCTGCCCATACAATGCACCACTATTTACACCTCTTTCCCAACAACTTCTACACCCCTTAATAAAAAAAAACCCCACAAATCCTCTATTCACCTGCTCTCGCTCTACTCCCCCTTCTTGCTGCTGGGGATATCCCTCATAATCGTGGACCCAGCCATATACACACCTGCTCTCGCCCATACCTCGCTACCACCTCTTTCCCTGCTAATAGTGTTAACCCATCTAATTTAATCCTGACCAACCTTAAAACTCACCTCTGAAAGAAGCAGCCCAATAGCCTGCACTCATGGGTACTGTCCCACACCCAGTCACTCCTACCAACTATTGTGGCCAAGCACTGCCACCTACAGCACGTATTCCCTCACCTGCTGTCTCTGTAAGTCTCCCATCATACCTCTTAGATTGTTAGCTCTCCGGGGCAGGGATTTCCTTTCCTATTGTCTGATTTTGCTGTGCGAATTGTATTATTATAATTTCCTGTACTGTATTGTCTTTGTAAAGCTGAGTACACTGTTGGCGCTATATAAATAAAGATATTACATGCAGACATATAACCGCTCTCTATAACTCCTAAGGCTAAGGCCCCGCTGCCTCAGACCACGCGCCCGCACTGCAGACAGGCGGCGCGTGGAGAGGCACTTGGGGCTTTTTTCCGGTCCAAAGGGACCATTTTTGCGAGCGGGGGGGGAGTGGCCAAAACGGGTGGGAGGCGCGGCCATGACGTGAGGGGGCGGGGCCGCCTGTCAGCCGTTCAGCCCCTCAACTCCTCAGCCGTTTAGCCCCTCAACCGCTGAGCCCCTCAAATCCTCACACACAGACACGCACTCAGGCACACACACACACAGACAGGCACTCAGGCACACACACAGACAGGCACTCAGGCACACACACAGACAGGCACTCAGGCACACACACACACAGACAGGCACTCAGGCACACACACAGACAGGCACTCAGGCACACACATACACACACACAGACAGGCATTCAGGCACACACATACACACACACAGACAGGCACTCAGGCACACACATACACACACACAGACAGGCATTCAGGCACACACATACACACACACATACACACACACAGACAGGCACTCAGGCACACACATACACACACACAGACAGGCACTCAGGCACACACATACACACACACAGACAGGCACTCAGGCACACACATACACACACACAGACAGGCATTCAGGCACACACATACACACACACAGACAGGCACTCAGGCACACACATACACACACAGACAGGCATTCAGGCACACACATACACACACACAGGCACTCAGGCACACACAGACAGGCACTCACGCTGCTTTCCCCCCACACTCTCCTCCCCGCTCCCCGAAGCCTCCCCTCCTCATTGGCTCACAGCCACACCACGTGATGCGTCGCCGCTCGGGATTACAATTCTCTTGAATCCCCTGGCGGCTGACGCGTCACAGCGTGTAGTGAGCTGTGCAGCCAGGGGGGACTGGGACCGGCTCGGGAGGATTCCCCTGCTGGTGGGGAACGCTCGTGCGGCCGCCCGCGCCGCAGCGGGTCCCAGCCCTAATTCTCCATATAACCCCACCTAATACTTCCTATAATTTCTCCAAATACCCACATATAACCGCTCCCTGTAACTCCTCCTATTGCCCCATATAACCTTTCCCTATAACACCACCTATTGCTCCATATAACCCCATATAACCACTCCCTACAAGTCCTCCTATTGCTTCATATAACCGCTCCCTGTAACTCCTCCTATTGCTCCATATAACACCTCCTATTGCCCATATATATATATATATATATATATATATATATATATGTATGTGTGTGTACACCTATAAACTGTATACGTCCTCGAATATACTCCTGGGCTTTATTGTAAAAAGTTTCAGTTGAAGAAGCACATTTAGGAGCCCGGTCAGCAGATACAGAATAAGCCCCTTTATTGTGACGAGAAGTGGGATAAGCTGCAGGAGATAAGGACATTTGGAAAAGTCTCTGAGGCGTCAGGTCCCGGGATACAAGGTCTCCCCAAAACCTTCATGTCTCTGAACATTAATGTGAACACGGACAGCACATCTCTCTTTTTAGGGTCTTCCACACTTGGGCCTTCTGAATTCAGCCGCCTGCTCCGCTCTGATGTTCTCCGAGTTTCACAGATTTGAAGTATCAGTTTTATAACCTACAACGTTCACACCAAAAATCGTGCAATTCAGGGGCAGAAAATGTGCACTATATGTGTCAAAATAAATCCGACCCCAAGCAAAAGGAATTCATGTCTTTGATACACGTGCAGCCATTTTTTTTGCCCACCCAGAAGAGCATTGGTTTTGCCTAGATACATAAATCCTTTACACGTTACAGAGGTCAGTACTTCCATATCAAAGCAGCAATCCTCCCTCTCGTCTTTCTTTTTTACAGGATCGGAACTGGCGGTCTCCCAGACCTGAAAATAGCACGGTTCGGCTCCAGAACCCCCCCCCCCCCCCGATTCTCCTCATTTGCCACTGCTTAGTCTAGAACCCTGAAATTTCACTGATTTGGGCTGGTGGGGTTTGACATTTCTGGACAGACCAGTGCGGTCTGGCAGAGGGGGAAAAAAAGGACAAGTTTGACCAATTCTTGCTGCTTTAAATATACGATTGTTACTGTATGTGTAGCTTGTGAGAGGAGAGTGTCCTGTCAGAGCAGTCTTTAATGCATTGCAACATAGACGATCCCCCCCCAACGGGGCGGCACTGCCCCACGACCCAAGGGAGAGGAATCGGATCAGTAAAAATATGAATTTATTGATCATGTTACTAAACAACCCATCCAAAAAGCACAGGAACCTCCTATGGTTTCGCATCTGACGGTGCTTTCTCAAGGAGGTTCCTGTGCTTTTTGGATGCGTTGTTCAGTAACTTGACCAATAAATTCCTGTTTTTACTGATCCGAGGCCTCTCCTTTGGATCTTGGGGCAGCGCCGCCCTGTTGGGGATTTTCAATCTTGCTGTATCTCTATGTGCACTTCCCCGGAGAACGAGACGGGATACACAGGAGTACTGCGGAGAACAGTGTGAGCACGGTGGGCCGGAACCCTTCTGCTAAACAGGTAGTTAGCTGGGGATATCTTCATGACAATTGACTTACCTTACTAGAGGTTAGGTTTAAATGGCTCAGATTTAACTGGACACTAAAGTCTCTCTGCTGTTTCATATCCTGCAATCGGTCAGACCTGACCACAAAATAACAAGAGATGATGTATCGTGGAACCCAGGAGCAATGCTTTTTTTATTTTTATGAATCTGTAGTGCATTGCGTTGCATGTTACTATGTGGCGTTGCATGTTATTGTGTGACTTTGCATGTTATTATAGTGCGTTGCATGTTACTATGTGGCGTTGCATGTTATTGTGTGACTTTGCATGTTATTATAGTGCGTTGCATGTTACTATGTGGCGTTGCATGTTATTGTGTGACTTTGCATGTTATTATAGTGCGTTGCATGTTCTTGTATGACTTTGAACGTTATGTGGCTTTGCATATTACTATGTGGCGTTGCATGTTATTATAGTGCTTTTCATGTTACTATTTGGCGTTGCATGTTATAATGTTGCTTAGTGTGTTATTATATGGCTTAGCATGTTATGTTGCTTAACGTGTTATTATATGGCTTTTCATGTTATGATGTTGCTTATCGTGTTATTATGATGCTTAGTGTTACTATGGTGTTTTTAATAATATTGTGTTGCTTTTCATGTTACTATTATGCTTAGCGTGTTATGATGGTGCATAGCATGCTATTATGTTGCTTAGCATTTTCAGCACCTCCTAGGAGTGAAATGAGTGTGTTTGCACCGCTGTGAATAACGCAGGACACATTACACAAAGTGCACAACACAACTCTATCTCTGTGTGTCGTCTTTTTTGTGGTAAAACTTTTAAGATACAATATTTTCAAACGTACAAAGCATAGAGATGAATTATACACAATTTGCCTCCTCCGCCATATGTCCCTCCTCCTCTCTCCCAGCCTCTCCCCGTGGGGGTTGTCTGCGTTTCCTCCTTGGCGGAGGAGAGAGGAAGCGGCCTTGTGACAATCCTGAGGACAGCAGAGATATTTACACGCGCGCAATTGCGCCAACTTCCCACATCCAGCCTTGTTCCTCCGGAGAGCGCGAGAAATGAGTCTCCGTGTTTCCACTCGTGAAATAAATAGCAAACCCAAGCATTACAAATGAACAGATACAGGGGAAATATGTGGGAGACGTCACCCCGTGTCACAGCCTGGAACACAGCGATCCACAGTCCATTGCTGGCCTGTGTGGTAGTGATGCGGTTAAGCTCGTCACTGGCATTTCCCCCCCCCCCCCCAATAATTGCCCCTTTAATAAGCAGCTTTGCCTAACCTTAGCCCCTTCCCACATAACGCGACACGCTGCACATTATTACCAGCCAAATTTCCTCAAGACATTTGCAGAAACCCACTAATAATTACAGCCGCTTTCCCCCAACACCTACAGATATTTTACCCACATTAAAGACCAGCAGAGAAGCCTCCGCCGTTAAGGTTTGCTCTCCATTGACTATTACTGTGCGCAGCACACGGACTCACCATGGCAGACCTGGTAAGGGCCTGTCGAAGCTAGCTGATGTCTACATTTTCTGGGGATGTTTAAATATACGGCGTATCACTATACAATGTAGCATTTTTGTTGTGAATGATGTAGAAGTGTGGCGCTACTCGGCGTCATTATACAGGGTTGTAAGCTTACTATGAAGGGGGTGGGAGTATAAAGCTACTCTGTACCATACAGTACAGAACGTTCATTCTGAAGGTGGTGGAGGTTTAGAGATACTCAGTACCATTACACAGTGTAGCATGTCCATTGTAGAAGGGGTGTGGGCTTATAGAGGTACTCTATAACATTATGCAGTATAGCTTATTCTAAAGGGGATGGAGGTGTTTATAGATACCCCATATCATTATACAGTGCAACATGCTGTCATTTTGGCGGTTGGGGGGAGCTGTATTCCTCCCAAAACAAGCAAAGCTGTTTCCATTTCATTTCCCTCGACAAGAAAGTCAAAGTGATGCTTATGTCAGTCACAACGAGGCCTGTGCACCAGAATATACCCCTGCGGAGGTTCTGCCCGATGTCCGTGGGCAGGAGAAAGCCCAGCTGCCACGCATAGTCCGCCTGTCTGTGGCTCAATCCTTCAGCCACACAGACGCTGCTCTGGCTGCAATGTCTGCAGCATCTTCCTTCTCGTGATGTGCCATACCAACGGGGAAAAGTGCTGGGCCGGCGAGCGTTAAACAGAGCAGCCCCGGCTCTCCCATCACCGACCCCCTCTTCCCAGCAGCTCTGCGGGGCTCCCGTCTGCGGGGAACAACGCCTTCCAATCTGCCAGCCCCGGGCAACACAGACTCCCCGCATCCTCCGCCCCGGGCCTCACCCCCAACAGCCACCCCCACTCCACCAACAATCCTGCCCAACAAGTCCTTTACATTATAACCGTCACTTAACCCCTCACCTGCTGCTCTTCTCTAATACACAGGGTGCCCATTCCTTTATACACATATAAAATATATATATATATATATATCTACACATATATATTTGTTATATCCTATACATATATATATTTTTGGCACCTGCACTCTTTGTGCACAGAGAGGGGGGGGGGGGGTGTCTTAGGATGCACGTGGGTGGAGGGGTGGGGGGGAGGAGGAGGAGAAGAGGGGTGTGGTGCCACGTTACTTGCACACGTATTGGTCCACGATTTCGGTGCACTTCTTGCACTTGACAAAGCAGCACCAGTGAAACTTGCAGTGGCAGCGCTCCACCTGCACCGTCTTGAACTGGTCATACCCGCGCCCGCAGCACATCAGCTCGCAGCCGTCCATGCCCTCCGACGTCTTGTTGCAGAGCCGGCCCTGGGTGCCCTGCGAGCCCGTGGTCTCGTTGCGCAGGCAGTAGTCCGGGCTGGGGTCCAGGTACACCAGGTCCTCGGCGGTGGGGGAGTTGAAACGCTGGTTCACCTGCTCCAGCTTGCTGCGCCGGTTCAGGCGCATGGCGGCCGCGCTGTCGTACTTCTCCTTCAGGTGTTCGCCCACCTTGCGGAAGTCGGCGAGCTGCAGCCAGCAGGTCTTCAAGCTGCAGGATCCCGACACCCCGTGGCACTTGCAGGCCACGTCAGCCAGTTTATACACAGCCTGAGAAAGAGGAGGAAGAGCACGGTCAGGTACCATCATCATCATCATCATCCTCATCAAGATCACGGCCAATAACCACAAGCACAAGTGTCAAACATTCATCAGCACTCTCAGCTCATTACTATGTCCATTAATATCACAGATAATTACCATCATTATCAATATCATAGCTAATTGCAATTATAATCATAGCTCATTAATATCCTGGCTAATTACCTGGAATCATTAATTTTACCCATATCAATGCCTTTACTCCCATTCTACACACACACACACACACACGCACACGCACACGCACACGTTTAATACAGCATCAATGTTTGTCATATTGCCTGTCCTGTGTCACCTTGCAGGGGGGAGGGAAGACCGTGGGACATAGGTCTCTTCATGTTGAAACTAGGTTAAATAGCTACTAATCCCGCTAATCTGTCTGCTGTGGATAACAGTGTCTGACAGAGTGTGTGTTAGTGTCACTCAGACACAGGGACACATGTCTGTGCCAGTGCACGCGTTTGCCCATCTGTCATTGCGTATGTGTATGTGTGTGTGTGTCTCGCTGTTGTATTCTGCATGTGTTTAGTTGCCATTGTTTGTCACTGTGAAAGTGTATCTGTCATTGTGTGTTTCTTGTTTCGAGATGAGTGAAACTTTTTAAAATGTAGTTGTGACATTTGTAGTGTTTATCCCCAAAATGTGCCTCCCTGTGAAACGTTCCTACCCAAGTCTCAGCATGATGCAGATATAGCGCTTTGCAGAGAACCCCAGCAATTAGCATATTAAACAGAATTGCCATGCACATTAATGTAATGCTTAGCAAATCGCTCTCTGTCACTGTGTGTGTGTCTCTCCGTGTCACTGTGTGTGTCTCTCCATGTCACTGTGTGTGCGTGTCTCGCCGTGTCACTGTGCGTATCTCTCCATGTCACTGTGTGTGCGTGTCTCTCCGTGTCACTGTGTGTGTCTCTCCATGTCACTGTGTGTGCGTGTCTCTCCGTGTCACTGTGTGTGTCTCTCCATGTCACTGTGTGTGCGTGTCTCTCCGTGTCACTGTGTGTGTCTCTCCATGTCACTGTGTGCGTGTCTCTCCATATCACTGTGTGTGTCTCTCCATGTCACTGTGTGTGCGCGTCTCTCCATGTCACTGTGTGTGCGTGTCTCTCCGTGTCACTGTGTGTGTCTCTCCATGTCACTGTGTGTGCGTGTCTCTCCGTGTCACTGTGTGGGTCTCTCCGTGTCACTGTGTCACTGCGTGCATGTCTCTCCATGTCACTGTGTGTGCGTGTCTTTCCGTGTCACTGTGTGTGTATGTCTCTCCGTGTCAGTGTGTGCGTGCATGTCTCTCAGTGTCACTGTGTCACTGCGTGCATGTCTCTCCGTGTCACTGTGTGGGTCTCTCCATGTCACTGTGTGTGCGTGTCTTTCCCGTGTCACTGTGTGTGCATGTCTCTCCGTGTCAGTGTGTGCATGCATGTCTCTCCGTGTCACTGTGTGGGTCTCTCCGTGTCACTGTGTGTGCGTGTCTTTCCGTGTCACTGTGCGTGCATGTCTCTCCGTGTCACTGTGTGGGTCTCTCCGTGTCACTGTGTGTGCGTGTCTTTCCGTGTCACTGTGTGTGCATTTCTCTCCGTGTCAGTGTGTGCGTGCATGTCTCTCCGTGTCACTGTGTCACTGCGTGCATGTCTCTCCGTGTCACTGTGTGGGTCTCTCTATGTCACTGTGTGTGCGTGTCTTTCCGTGTCACTGTGTGTGCGTGTCTCTCCGTGTCACTGTGTGCGCGCGTCTCTCCGTGTCACTGTGTGTGCGCGTCTCTCCATGTCACTGTGTGCGCGCGTCTCTCCGTGTCACTGTGTGTGCGCGTCTCTCCGTGTCACTGTGTGTGCGTGTCTCTCCGTGTCACTGTGTGTGCGTGTCTCTCCGTGTCACTGTGTGTGCGTGTCTCTCCGTGTCATTGTGTGTGCGCGCATATCTCCGTGTCACTGTGTGTGCGCGTCTCTCCGTGTCACTGTGTGTGCGCGCATATCTCCGTGTCACTGTGTGTGCGCGTCTCGGTGTCACCATGTATGTGCGCATGTCTCTCTGTCAATTGTGTGTGCATGTCTTTCTGTCACTGTATGTGTGTGTGCAGGTCTCTCTGTCACTGTATGTGTGTGTGCAGGTCTCTCTGTCACTGTATGTGTGTGTGCATGTCTCTCTGTCAGTGTATGTGTGTGTGCAGGTCTCTCTGTCAGTGTATGTGTGTGTGCAGGTCTCTCTGTCACTGTATGTGTGTGCATGTCTCTCTGTCACTGTATGTGTGTGTGCATGTCTCTCTGTTACTGTATGTGTGTGCATGTCTCTCTGTCACTGTATGTGTGTGTGCATGTCTCTGTCACTGTGAGTGTGCGCGCGAGTGTCTCTGTCACTGTGCAGTGGTGTCTGTATGTATGTGGAGTGTTGCTCTGTAGGGCTCTCCTGCAGTGTTACATTCCCCCAGCAGTAATAAGTATTACCATATTAAAAGCCCTATTCGCCTGCACAGGAACTGGGCAATTAGGGCAAATAAAGCAGAACATGCTGTGATGTGTACAAAGCTTTCAGCCACACACAGGGGGCCGTCGTCTTCTGGGAGGGAGACACCTCTGCTAGAGGTTTTATAATAAAGTGCAGGAGGGAAGCACGTTTCAGAGAAAGAACAGCAGCAGGACACAGAATCAGGGAGACAAGTTCTGTGTTACTAAAATAGTATTAGATACATGGAGTAGCCTTCCAGAGGAGGCCGAGGGGGGCAAACGGAGTGAAAGTATTGTAGAATACTTGGAAGGGAAGAAGTGCAGAAGAATAGCCCTATACGGAGAATTTTTTTCCTTGTATAGGTCCAACAGTGCTGTACATAGCATTTTTTTGCCGGCCACTGGTCCCTGCCCCGTGGAGCTTACAATCTATTTTCTGGTGCCTGAGGCACAGGGAGGTAAAGTGATTTGCCCAAGGTCACAAGGAGCCGACAGCAGGGAATAAACCAGGTTCCCCTGATTCAAACTCAGTGTCATTGTTTTCAGTCTCTATACTCACTGAGCCACTGCTTCAGCACATATGGTTTTGGCGTGAGAAATGCAAATTTACAGGGAATTACAATGAAAAGTTTAATTGTCTCTGGAATCCTTCCAGCTTCCTGATGGGTATAAATCCTTACCCAGCCCATGTGGCTTCCTAAACCAATATAAAGATTAGCCCATAATCTGCACGCTGCCTCCGCTGTGTGGCAAACTCCAGTACCACACCCTGCACCGTCGGCACTGTGTATACATACATACATAGTCAGTGAATGTACAGTATGCATGCTCTGTCTCAGGCAGTGCAACCTTCCTGGTAATCATCTGCTCGAGATGTAACAAGCTTGTTTAACTCCTTCACCACTAGAGGGGCCCATCTGGCAGGAAACGTAATAATGAGCTTTTCAAGTGCAGCATTGCTACATAGATCCATGTGATAACGTGTATGCATATGTGATAACGCAGCTTAGCATGTGATAATGTGTACGAGCACGTGATAACGCGAATGAACAAGTGATAACCTGTCCGTGCATATCATAACGTGTATGCATATGTGATAACGCATCTGAGCACATGATAAAGCATCTGAGTAAGTGATAACGTGTCTGGGTATATAACGCGTCTGAGCATGTGATAACGCGTCCGAGCATGCGATAACGTGTCCGAGCATGCGATAACGTGTCCGAGCATGCGATAACGTGTCCGAGCATGCGATAACATATCCGAGCATGCGATAACGTGTCCGAGCATGCGATAACATGTCCAAGCATGCGATAACGTGTCCGAGTATGTGATAACGCATCTGTGCATATTATAACGTGTCAGAGTATGTGATAACGTGTCCTAGTATGTGATAACGTGCCCGAGTATGTGGTAACGTGCCCGAGTATGTGGTAACGTGCCCGAGTATGTGATAACGTGCCCGAGTATGTGATAACGTGCCCGAGTATGTGATAACGTGCCCGAGTATGTGATAACGTGTCCGAGTATGTGATAACGTGTCTTTGCATATCATAACGTGTCCAGAGTATGCGATAACACGTCCGAGTATGCGATAACACGTCCGAGTATGCGATAACACGTCCGAGTATGCGATAACACGTCCGAGTATGCGATAACGTGTCCGAGTATGCGTTAATGTGTCCAAGTATGTGATAACGAACATGCGACAACGTGTCCGAGTATGCGATAACGTGTCAGAGTATGTGATAACGAGCATGTGATAACGGGTCCGAGTATGTGATGTGTCCGGGTATGTGATAACGTGTCCGGGTATGTGATAACGTGTCCGAATATATGAAGACGTGTCAGAGTATGCTATAATGCGTCCGAGCATGCTATAACGCGTCCGAGCATGCGATAACGTGTCCGAGCATGCGATAACGTGTCGAGTATGTGATAACGTGTCCGAGCATGCGATAACGTGCCCGAGTATGAGATAACGAGCATGCGATAACGTGTCCGAGCATGCGATAACGCGTCAGAGCATGCGATAACGCGTCCGAGCATGCGATAACGTGCCCGAGTATGTGATAACGAGCATGCGATAACGTTTCCGAGCATGCGATAACGTGTCCGAGCATGCGATAACGTGTCCGAGTATGCGATAACGTGTCCGAGTATGTGATAACGAGCATGTGATAACGTGCCCGAGCATGTGATATCGTGTCCAAGCATGCGATAACACGTCCGAGCATGCGATAACGCGTCCGAGCATGCGATAACGCGCCCGAGTATGTGATAACGTGTCCGAGTATGCCATAACGTGTCCGAGTATGCAATAACGTGTCCGAGTATGCAATAACGTGTCCGAGTATGTGATAACAAGCATGTGATAACGTGCCCGAGCATGTGATATCGTGTCCAAGCATGCGATAACACGTCCGAGCATGCGATAACGCGTCCGAGCATGTGATAACGCGCCCGAGTATGTGATAACGCGTCCGAGCATGTGATAACGCGTCCGAGCATGTGATAACTTTTCTGAAAGTGAGCTCCGTGTGAGGCTCATTAAAGCGGATTACAGACGTTATATTTATTTACTTTTTTTCTAGGTAAACAGACACCAAAACTCTTATCAGAAAAATCCCCCTCCCGTTTATCTGCTCAGAGAAGGTTCTGTGGGTTCGGCTAATGTCACACAGAGGCGTACAAGACCGTAACGCCCAATCAACAAAGACCACTAGAGACTTAAATGGCAGTTTCTCACTAAGTAGACAAAAAATACCTGGGCGCTCTCTCTAGAAGGATTGACAATAAAGTAATAAAAAAAATATATTACCGTGAGCAGAGGACCCTGCGTGACTCACAATTTCCGTGCGCGCCTTCAAGGGCCCCTGACCGCTGCTCGAACCCTCTAGGGGACTTTTCATTGTACCCCGAATGGATGGACAAGGAAACAGAGAACATGGGGAGCGTGGATGAATAATACTGAAATCACAAGCCTACCTTGAGACTTTAAGGTTGTGATTTCAGTATTATTCATCCGCGCTCCCCTTGTTCTCTGTTTCAGTGTCTTACTAAGGCCAAAATCTACAAAAAAAGTTAAGTTTTACTTTTATCTTTTCCACGGTGAACAAAAACTTTGGAGGGTTTTTACAATATTTATCTAATGTCTTTTACTGATAACACTGTCAAGTCTCCGAAACCAGAGGGGAATTGTGGTTTTTGTTTTGCGCCTTGTCTGTATATTAATTATAAAGCCGTCGTTAGTCAAACTGATACACGGAGGCCCGGGAATTAGCGCGGGATATTCATGGTTAACAGGACGCAAATAACTAAAAACGGTCACGTTACCGGTAATTGGAAATTTCTAGGAAAACCGAGGTGATTGAGAAGTTACAAATAATAATAATTAATAGATATATACTGTGACAAACGGCTTACTCCGGGGCTCCGTCGTTTGTCCGGGACTGTTTAGAACACGGTCTTTTAGGGTAGGTTAAATGATGAGGCGTCACGTACTGTTCCTTTAAACAGGCTATGCCTGGTTTATTCAGTCCCAGGCACTGAGACTGCCACAGTGCATACAACAGAAAACAGATCAAAACAAAAGCTGCTCATCTGAGCGATAACTTAACTTAGATATCCCTGACTCAGGGTTGGAAGTGGCTTTTCCACTCCCAACAACAAAACAAGGTACTTTTGCAGTCTTATACAAATGAACAGAAAGATTGAACCTGTTAGGGGAAGAGGCTTCTCCCCTCTGTAGTTCAGCAGCCTTCCAGCCTCCTGGCTCTTGTGGAGAGACCAGAGCAAACAGGAAAACAGTCTTACATACCTGATTCCTAATTAGCATGACAGGTGACAGAAATCAGGCAGCAGACAAACTCTGGTCTGGATCTCTCATCCCCTCAGTTCCAGCGCTTGCCAAACTGTGGGATGGAGTGTATGTATTATAAGGCTGCACTCCCAGGCCAAACAGGATAGAAACTGTTTAGTATCCTGGGAGCCCTATATACGGAATTTATTACCATCCCCTGGTTTCTGTCACATATCCTCCCCCCCAGCTCAGACCTCGAGGGATGAGCGACTATGGATATTAGGGAGTGCATCCTTGACAACCCGTCAGCATTGCCATGTTTGTGCCCTGACCTGTGTTCCACAGAAAATTTAAAGGGTTGTAGGCTTAGGAACCACCTGGTCACTCTAGCATTCTTTTCCCTGTTTTGACACATCCAGGTAAGGGGTGCATGATCTGTGACCAACCGGAATTTTCTCCCCAACAGGTAGTATTTGAGCGTCTCTACAGCCCACTTTATTGCGAGACACTCTTTCTCTACTATGGAGTAATTTTTCTCCTGGGGATTTAGTTTCCTACTTAAATAAAGGATGGGGTGCTCCTCACCTTGAGACTCCTGGGAGAGTACCGCCCCCAGCCCTACCTCAGATGCGTCGGTTTGGACTACGAACTCTTTGGAGAAGTCAGGTGTGACCAACACTGGTTGGGCACAGAGAGCTTCTTTCAGGCTTCTAAAGGCTTGTTCGGTTTCGGGGGACCACTTTACCATTAGTGGTCCTCTTGCTTTTGTGAGGTCAGTTAGTGGGGTTGCCTTAGTTGCAAAATTGGGAATAAACCTTCTATAGTACCCAATTAACCCCAAAAAGGTCCTTACTTGTTTTTTTGTAACTGGCCTTGGCCAATTTTGTATCGCCTCCACTTTGAGTGTTTGGGGTTTGAGTAAACCTCTGCCAATAGAATATCCCAGATACTTGGCCTCCTCCAGACCAATAGTGCATTTAGCGGGGTTAGCAGTTAGTCCAGCAGACCGGACTGCGTCAAGCACAGCTTGGACCTTTGGAAGGTGGGATTGCCAATCTTCACTATGGATTACCACATCATCCAGGTAGGCGGCAGCATACCGAGCATGTGGTTTTAAAATTTTATCCATCATTCTTTGGAATGTGGCAGGAGCTCCATGTAAGCCAAAAGGCAACACCTTATACTGAAAGAGGCCGTCTGGGGTTGAGAAGGCTGTCTTTTCTTTTGCCCTTTCTGTGAGGGGAACCTGCCAGTACCCTTTTGTTAGGTCTAGGGTTGTGAGATATCGGGCTTTGCCCAGTCTCTCTACAAGTTCATCTACCCTGGGCATAGGATAAGTATCAAATTTTGACACCGCGTTTAGTTTCCGGTAGTCATTACAAAACCTTGTTGTACCATCTGGCTTTGGGACTAAGACTATAGGGCTGTTCCACCCACTTTGGGATTCCTCAATTACACCTAGTTTTAGCATTTTTTTAACCTCTAAACTTATAGCCTTTCTTTTGGCCTCTGGGATTCGGTACGGTTTAAGGTTAACTCGGACCCCCGGTTCAGAGACTAGGTCATGTTCAATTACGCTAGTTCTACCTGGCCGTATAGAGAAGATTTCTTTGTTTCTTCTCACTAAATTCTGAACCTCTCGTTTCTGATGAACAGACAGGGTTTCAGCTATGCTAACCTCTGGGTCAGTTTCTTGATTCTCTGACGGACCTGGGGGTACTAGGGTTAACAAGACTTCTCTATCTTTCCAGGGCTTGAGTAGGTTTATATGGTAAATTTGCTCAGGTTTCCTCCTACCTGGCTGTCTTACCTTATAATTTACTTCTCCCACTCTTTCCAAGACCTCATATGGCCCATGCCATTTAGCAAGGAATTTACTCTCCACGGTGGGAACCAGAACTAGTACCCTATCACCTGGAAAAAAAATTCTGACCCTAGCACCCTTATTATACGTATTCCTCTGTGCTTCTTGAGCTTTCTCCATGTGTTCCCTCACTATGGGTAGGACTGCAGCAATGCGGTCCTGCATCTGGGCAACATGCTCTATTACACTTCTGTAAGGGGTAACCTCGTGTTCCCAAGTCTCTTTGGCTATATCCAGTAAGCCCCTTGGGTGTCGGCCATACAATAGTTCAAACGGGGAGAAGCCGGTGGATGATTGGGGAACTTCCCTAATGGCAAATAACAGGTACGGTAACAAACAATCCCAGTTTTTCCCATCTTTATCAACCGCCCGCCGTAACATGCTCTTTAAGGTTTTATTGAACCTTTCCACTAAACCATCTGTTTGTGGATGATAGACTGAGGTTCTGAGATGCTTGATTTTTAGGAGTTTACATAGCTCTTTTGTTACTTGGGACATAAATGGTGTTCCCTGGTCAGATAGAATCTCTTTAGGAATCCCGACCCGGGAAAACAGAACTACTAACTCTTTTGCTATGTTTTTAGCAGACGTGCTACGTAGGGGAACTGCCTCCGGATATCGGGTGGCATAATCTAATATTACCAATATATGCTGATGTCCCCTAGCAGACTTTATTAGGGGTCCTACTAGATCCATAGCAATCCGGTCAAATGGTACCTCTATTATGGGAAGGGGTACCAATGGGCTGCGGTACGCCTTGAACGGGGCGGTGATCTGACATTCTGGGCATGAGGAACAATAATTCGTAATTTCTGCCAGAACCCCAGGCCAATAGAAGCTTCGGAGAACCTTTTCTTTTGTCTTTTCCACCCCTAGGTGTCCCCCCAATGGATGACTATGTGCGAGGTGTAATACTACGTTACGGAATGTCCGTGGTACCAACAATTGTTTAGTTGTAACTGATTTCCTTTTATCAACCCGATATAATAGGTCGTTCTCTACCTCGAAGTAGGGGTAAGCAAGTGACCTATCTGGTTGGCCAGGAGTACTATTCTGGTCCCGTATATTTCCCCTTGCTACCGCTAATGTGGGGTCCTCCCACTGGGCCTTCTTAAAACTCCCAGGACTGACCTCTAGGTCAGCGAGGGTCTTATCCGGTTCTGGGGTGGTAAGTGTCTGCTCAACATCTTGATTTGGGGTATTCCCTACCAAAGTAGTGATGGGGAAGGGAATTTTACAGCACTCCTCCTTTTCCCCCTTCTTATTTGGGCCCTCGTCAACCTCCATTTCTGAAAAAGGGAAAGGATTTGTTTCTTCTAATACTTCGTTATGGTCCGCTATTGAACTCTGGGCGCTATTCTGAGCGGGGGACCACATTTTTAGAAAATGGGGAAAGTCGGTCCCTATTAACACATCATGTGCCAGTTTGGGTACAATACCCACCTTGAAATCTAAAGAACCAAACTCTGTTTCAAAAAAAACATCAACAGTGGAATATTCATGATTATCCCCATGTATACAACAAATTGCCACTCTTTGTGAACTGTTTCCCTGTTTCTTCTTAATGGGCAAGAGGTATTCGGACACTAGTGTGACCATGCTCCCAGAGTCAAGAAGTGCCCGAACCCTCTTACCATTAACCTTTACAAATGCCCACAGATGGTTATTCAAGGGGTCCTCTGGGCTAGGGCCCATACATTGGGACAACAGCGAATAAGGTTCCACGCTGTTGCATTGCATGGGCTCATCATTTAGTGGGCAGATTTTTGCTGTGTGGCCCCTCTCATGACAATTTACACATTTAGGTACATAGTCTGTGTCCCACTTAGAGCCTTTTCCCGGCTCCCCATGTTGGCTATTGCCCTTAGTGTGCGAACCACTGTTGCTGGTGCTGCGTGAAGGTGGTCGCCGCTCTTCAGCGCCCCTTAACCCCGGTACCCTTTTACCGTCTCTGGAAGAGTCCTGGAACCTCGGGTAATGGGGTTGCTCCACGACTGTGGGTTGCGGGTGCCCTTCTGCTGCATTGTACCTTTCTACGAGGGCCACAAGCTCATCCGCATTGTGGGGGTCACTCCGACTGACCCAACGGCGTAAGGCAGAGGGAAGTTTCCTCAAGAACTGGTCCATGACCAACCGTTCCACGATGTGGCTGGCTGAGTTGATCTCGGGTTGTAGCCACTTCCGGGCGAGGTGGATGAGGTCATACATCTGGCTTCGGGTGGCCTTATCCATCGTGAAGGACCATGCGTGAAACCTTTGGGCGCGAACAGCCGTGGTTACGCCGAGGCGGGCGAGGATCTCGAACTTCAATTTTGCATAGACGTTAGCTTCGGCTGGCTCTAGATCAAAGTAAGCCTTCTGGGGTTCGCCGCTTAGGAAGGGTGCGATTAGACCAGCCCACTCAGCTTCTGGCCATCCCTCTCTCTGTGCCGTGCGTTCAAACGTGAGAAGATAGGCTTCCACATCATCCGAGGGTCCCATCTTCTGAAGGTAGTGGCTTGCCCTGGTCATTTTCGGAACTGGGGCTGCCGCTGCCAGTGGAAGGTTACTGATAGTCCGCCTCAGGATCTCGAGTTCCTGCTGTAAGCCCTGAGCGAACCGCTGTTGCTCCTCTCTCAGCAAGCGGTTTGTCTCTTGCTGGTTTGCATTCGCGTTTTGCAGGGCTTCATTCGTCTGTTGCTGGTTTGCATTCGCCTGTTGCTGGTTTGCATTCGCCTGTTGCTGGTTTGCATTAATCTCTTGCTGGGCTATTAGCAGCTGTTGCTGGGCTGCATTCGTCTGCTGCTGGTTTGCATTAGTTTCTTGCTGGGCTATTAACAGCTGTTGCTGGGTTTCATTCGCGTCTTTCTGGGCAGCGACATTGCGTACCAGCGCACCCACCACGTCTTCCATCTTGTTTGCAGAGGATGAAAAAACTTTTTTTTTCTTTTTTTTTTTTCTTTCAAAGTTCTTCAACCCGCAGACCCCCTAGTGCTCTGCCCGCATTCTCCACCATATGTGACAAACGGCTTACTCCGGGGCTCCGTCGTTTGTCCGGGACTGTTTAGAACACGGTCTTTTAGGGTAGGTTAAATGATGAGGCGTCACGTACTGTTCCTTTAAACAGGCTATGCCTGGTTTATTCAGTCCCAGGCACTGAGACTGCCACAGTGCATACAACAGAAAACAGATCAAAACAAAAGCTGCTCATCTGAGCGATAACTTAACTTAGATATCCCTGACTCAGGGTTGGAAGTGGCTTTTCCACTCCCAACAACAAAACAAGGTACTTTTGCAGTCTTATACAAATGAACAGAAAGATTGAACCTGTTAGGGGAAGAGGCTTCTCCCCTCTGTAGTTCAGCAGCCTTCCAGCCTCCTGGCTCTTGTGGAGAGACCAGAGCAAACAGGAAAACAGTCTTACATACCTGATTCCTAATTAGCATGACAGGTGACAGAAATCAGGCAGCAGACAAACTCTGGTCTGGATCTCTCATCCCCTCAGTTCCAGCGCTTGCCAAACTGTGGGATGGAGTGTATGTATTATAAGGCTGCACTCCCAGGCCAAACAGGATAGAAACTGTTTAGTATCCTGGGAGCCCTATATACGGAATTTATTACCATCCCCTGGTTTCTGTCACAATACTTATTAACAGTGTTCGACAAACCTATACATTTGCTCGCCCCGGGCGAGTGGATTTAACCCCCGGGCGAGTAAATATTGGCCCAAGTAGCACACGTTTGGTACTAGGTGGCGAGTAGATTTTTTTTGTGGCGAGTAGATTTTTTGGTGATTTGTCAACCACTGCTTATTAAGCATGTTAAAAAAAAATATATGTGTATATATATATATTTATTTTTTTTAACTTTTTTTTTTACGGTCTGCTGCGTGAAACGCGTAAGAGCGGACGTCTTGCTGTATGTGCCAATAAAAGTTTTTGTACAGACAGAGCGGTCCCGGTCCACAATTTTTTCCCCAAGGCAGCTGCACCGCCTCACAAAGCTTTTTTTCCTGTTGTTCAATCCTCGGTAGGAGCCACGCCGACAGCATCCAGTTTCTCACGGCCAAAAAGTGAGTTATTCAATTTATATACACTCACCAGTGTTTTGAACAAAGACATTACTGTTACAGTACATCATACAAGATATACCTCCAACAAGAGGCTAATGAGTAAACAGCATCATTGATATTCAAATGTGACCAGTATTGTAGATATTACTGCTACCTCATATAAGGTATTGAGTGTGCAGTACAGGCATACCCCACATTAACGTACGCAATGGGACCGGAGCATGTATGTAAAGCGAAAATATACTTAAAGTGAAGCACCTTTTTCCCCACTTATCGATGCATGTACTGTACTGCAATCGTCATATATGTGCATAACTGATGTAAATAACGCATGTGTAACAGGCTCTATAGTCTCCCCGCTTGCGCACAGCTTCGGTACAGGTAGGGAGCTGGTATTGCTGTTCAGGATGTGCCGACAGGCGCATGCATGAGCTGCTGTTTGCCTATTGGGCGATATGTCCTTACTCGCGAGTGTACTTAAAGTGAGTGTCCTTAAACCGGGGTATGCCTGTACAGTACTACTGATGTTCATATGTGGCTTCGTGGGACAATGTTAAAGGATTTATTGTGCTGTTTGGGAACTTATAAACAAATATAAATGTGTCAAGGCTGGATATACTTTGAGCAACATTGCAAGGGTTTTTTTGTAACCCCACCTCTCCCTAGATTGTAAGGGAGACAGGTGGGAGGCAGGAAGGCCGGACAGCAGGAGGTTACAGTAATCGAGACAAGAGAGAATGAGGGCCTGAGTCAAAGTTTTAGCAGTCGAGCAACAGAGGAAAGGGCGAATCTTTGTAATACTGCGGAGGAAAAAGCGACAGGTTTTAGAAACATTTTGAATGTGAGAGAGGAGTCGCGTGTGACCCCTAGGCAGCGTGCTTGGGCTACTGGGTGAATGATGGTACTTCCAACAGTAATGTGGAAGGAGGTAGTAGGGCCAGGTTTGAGAGGAAGTATAAGGAGCTCTGTTTTTGTCAGTGGAGGGCCATCCAGGATGATATAGCAGAGATACATTCTAAGACTTTGGTCTGTACAGCAGGTGTAAGGTCAGGGGTTGAAAAGTAAATTTGAGTGTCGTCAGCATAGAGGTGATATTTAAACCCCAGAGATGTAATTAGGTCATTCCTTGCATTCTATTGTTGTACATAGAAGTAAAAAAAATACACATTCATCTCTGACCTATTGATGCTTTTTTGTGCAAACTGGGATATTAGGGTGACTGGGGGAGATGCTGGGGGTTATGTCACTGCCTGGTGGGTGAACCTTTGGAAGTAAAATTAGATTGTAAGCTCTTTGGGACAGGGAATCATAACCACACAGTGCACAGTAAGAACTCCCTCAACATCCTTAAACTACACACGCAACGCAGAGAGTAAGACATTGTGATTATAGGGGTTCCATTGTCCTACTGTTTGGCTCTGCAAAGTTGTATGTACAGCGCTGAGCCTACTGTCTGCTACATATCCCTCTGTGCCATTATGTATGCTGCCAGCAGTGTAATAGTTAACAAAAAAGTGATTGGTAGCTAAGAAACGCAGGAGGAAAGATAGAGTCTCAGGTAGGACAGACACAGGGAGACCAGGAGGGGGGAGTTTATATTGGGGGGGGGGGGGCAGCTGAAAAGAGAGGAAGTGTCAGAACAACAGAAAACAACATAAACAAAGAAATGAGGGTCATAAACATGGGAGCCCCCAGCCTGGGGGGGGGGGGGGGGAGAGCAAAAATAAACACCCCACCCCCTCTCAGCCAAACGGCCTGGGAAGCTAACATTTGTGCTGTGAGTGAGGTGTGATAAAGGTTTATTGCTGGTACATTGCAGCTGTGAGGGTGGGGGGTGGAGGGGCGGACACTGACCCCCAGGTGAGATTCTGTTTATTAGCTTTATCCAAGTTTTATGGGCCTGGGGGTGAGATGCAAGAGGGGCGAGCAGGACGGGTGTGTCTGGCTCCCAGGGGCCCTGTGTCGTTGTGTAGTCGTTTCCACATCACTGAAGTTTCAGGACAGGGGAGGCAACTCCGGAACTCAAGGGCCACAAACAGGTCAGGCTCTAAGGATATCCCTGCTTCAACAGAGGTGGCTCAATCAGTCCCTGCTTCAGCACAGGTGGCTCAATCAAACTGAGTCACCTGTGCTGAAGCTGGGATATCCTTAAATCCTGACCTGTTGCGGGAGGCTTGCACACTGACCTGTTGCGGGAGGCTTGCACACTGGAGTTGAGCACCCCTGTGCTAGGATACAAACTTATCATGCGGAAGACCTGGAAATGTCTCACCCCCAGTCTCCATGCATCAGGATTACAGCTGCAGTCCCTTTTACCCGAGGCGGGGCACTGGGGGGAAAACTTTTTATTCCCCCCCCCCCTCCCCACGTACTTTTGCTTAATGGATCAAAAAGATTCTAGTGACTACTCTGTAATGACTAGCAGTGGGGCTGGGAAAGAGGCGGACAAATGCCTTTTCTAACACATTTCTTGATTTAAAGATGAATTATTTATTGTAGTTTAAATCTAAAATTCATTTTTCTTTGCTTAGGGTCCCGGTATCATTTTACCCACAAAAGCACTATGGCTTAGAATACAGCCCCTGTCCTCCCTGCTGCACGCGCGCCTGGCGGCATGGCAGCGCGTGCACAGACTGCAGCCGTGATCGGCGGTCTCTTGGGGAGCTCTAGGGGGCCGGGGCCATGACGGGAGTGCGGCCATGACGGGGGCATGCTCTTCCATTGGCTGCGTGCCGACCACGTGACTGCGTCATGGGAAGACAAAATTCTTGTCTTCCCTGCCAGCGGACGCGTCACAGCGCCTTGCGCGCCCACACACACACGCCCACTGGGGCCTGACCCATAGAGGGCTGTGCGGCGCGCACGCCACAGCGGCGGCCACTGGGGACCTGGCATACGTGCCACTATAATGCTACCATTTATTTCCCTTATCAAGCATTGTATGCAATGCCGTACATAGCATTCTGCAGGCACAGCGACGAGTCCCTGCCTCGAAGAGCTTACCATCTAATTGTGGCGCTTATAGGCACAAAGAGAGGAGACCACTGGTCACAAGGTGCCGACACTGGGATTCAAACAGGTTTCACCTAGTTCAAAGGCAGTGACATTACCACTGAGCTGCTCCAGTAGTGCCGCTCGTTCATTTCCAGCTGGAGGGCCCCTATCAGAGGATTCAGGAGTTTATTTGTGGAGAGAAGAACGGTTCTTGAAGTGGACGAACCTGAACGCCATTGGCCGGGCCCGCTCCGTGTAATGAGGGACGGACAGAGGCGTCTGAATTCACTTTGCAAAAAAAAAAAAACCTCACGTTTATTTCCAAAGAAAATCTCCCGAAGGTCAGAGTTCAGCAAACATTTCTCCATATTCAGCAGGGAGCGAGGGGGGGGGGCGTGGGGGGGGGGAGGAATTCACGTGGCCAAAAACGGCATTCATCTCGTCCTTCACATTACAGAGGAAGCCGAGAGTGTGGCAGAGAGAATGGGCAAATCTAGTGAAATGGTGATTCTCTGCGGGGGCCATTTTGTGAACGTTGGCAAGTTCCTGATTTTTCACCACGGGCGCCATTATTTGCAAACGTGGGCACATTTGTCACCGTCTGTGCATTGGGAAAGCCTCGGGCACCAGTAGATTGGAAGCTCTTTGACACGGGAACTCATTGGGGCCTAATGTCACTTTTATGCCTGAGGCGCGTCTTCCCATTATGTGTTATTTGTATTATTTGTTATGTCTATGATTATGTCACGTGTATTACTGGGGTGAAGCACTATGTACATTAATGACGCCATATAAATACAGATATAAATACATCGATTCCTCGTGGTAATACAAACGGCGGTGGTCATGTGATCACTATATCGCGGTCATGAATCTAACCTTTGTGTCTCCAAAACTCTGTGTACTGCGCTACTTACACAGTCAGAGTCATCTAAGAAATAGGTATGAATACTAGTATTTAGGAGGTATGAATCATGTCCGATGGTCGGCCCCAATGTCACGGTCAGTGTGAGGTCACGGTCGGCCCCGATGTCACGGTCAGTGTGAGGTCACGGTCGGCCCCGATGTCACGGTCGGTGTGAGGTCACGGTCGGCCCCGATGTCACGGTCGGTGTGAGGTCACGGTCGGCCCCGATGTCACGGTCGGTGTGAGGTCACGGTCAGTGTGAGGTCACGGTCGGCCCCGATGTCACGGTCAGTGTGAGGTCACGGTCGGCCCCGATGTCACGGTCGGCCCCGATGTCACGGTCGTGTGAGGTCACGGTCGGCCCCGATGTCATGGTCGGTGTGAGGTCACGGTCGGCCCCGATGTCACGGTCGGTGTGAGGTCACGGTCGGCCCCGATGTCACGGTCGGTGTGAGGTCACGGTCGGCCCCGATGTCACGGTCGGTGTGAGGTCACGGTCGGTCCCGATGTCACGGTCGGTCCCGATGTCATGGTCGGTCCCGATGTCACGGTCGGTGTGAGGTCACGGTCGGTGTGAGGTCACGGTCGGCCCCGATGTCACGGTCAGTGTGAGGTCACGGTCGGCCCCGATGTCACGGTCGGCCCCGATGTCACGGTCGGTGTGAGGTCACGGTCGGCCCCGTGTCACGGTCGGTGTGAGGTCACGGTCGGCCCCGTGTCACGGTCAGTGTGAGGTCACGGTCGGCCCCGATGTCACGGTCAGTGTGAGGTCACGGTCGGCCCCGATGTCACGGTCGCGGTGATGAAGCATGTGATAATGTGTGTCCCCTCCCTCCCCCTTCTTACCATGCGCCCGGCCTCATTGTTCTGGAGGTTCATTAGCGCCCGCGCCTGCTCCTCTGACCCCTTGGGGTAGTTTTTCTCTCTCTCTCGCGCGTCCACGAACTCCTTGGAAAAGCGGTACCCGTACTCCATGTTGTCCCCGCACCCTCCCCACAGCCAGTCCCGCGGCAGGTCCTTGGGGCGCGGGGTCCGGCTGCATCCGCAGGTCGACAGCTCCCCCTCCCGGCATGCACGGCTGACGGCATTTACCACGCCGGCAGCGCTGATGGCGTACGTGAAGGCAGCCTCTCTGCTTCCTGCGCAGGGGGGAGAAGAGGAGGAAGTCAGCACAGGGGGCAGGAGGGAGACCCCAAAATAGGGAATACAATATTTACAAGGGCCAACCCTACTCAGCTCACAGACATTTTATAAACAACTCAACTATACAATTGTACTCCTTATATAAATGTAACCAGTATAAAGCTAATATTCTACGGTTTGGGGTAAATGCTCTAAATGGGGGGGGGGGAGGAGGTTCATATTAGCCATGTGTCTCCTATACCCTTGGCCCACCCTGTCTCTGTTTGAGAGGGGACCTTGCCTACGCAAACTCCTTTTACCCCACACATCAAACCCCTCGCATTTCTCAGCTCACCGCATTTACAGACTAACTTCAAAAACTGTTTTAGTTACTTTTATGTGTCATTGTTCTTCTATGTAATCCCGAGCTAACTGCAGCCAGACTGTGTTTATAGCAGAGTAAGGCCGAGTCCATAGCAGGGGAGGCCGCGCTGAGCCGTGCGGACGCTCCGCGCTGAGCCCCTGCATCCTCCATGAGGATGTCTTTAGAGGGGGCTCACGCGAGCGTCCGCAGGCGTGCTGAGGCGCTGGATTTTTCAGCCGACAGCCAAGCTGTTTTTCAGAGCTCTGTCGGCTGAAAACATCCAATCAGTGCGGAGCAGCGTCAACGTCACGACGCCGTGACGTTGACGTCGGTGCGTTGCGGGCGATTGGCCCAGCGACGTCACTGCACCGTCTCCCTCAGTCTCCCCCTGCCTCCCGATCGCGCCCGCTGGCATGAAATCGCGCAGATTTCAGCAGGCGAGCCTCAGCGTCAGCGCGCCTCAGCCCTGCTACCCCCTTTATGGCCGCAGCCTAATGCAGGACACGAGCTTGCAAATCTGAAGCACACACACATCGTGTTACTTGTCTAAGGCCACGCGGGTCAGAACTATGACTAGAGTCCTCTAAATGTGGTTTTATCATCATTTGATAGCAGCATGTATCCCCCATAATCTCTACACAGCCGTCTCCTACCTGCCTTCCTGTCTCCTCTGTACAGCCGTCTCCTACCTGCCTTCCTGTCTCCTCTGTACAGCCGTCTCCTACCTGCCTTCATGTCTCCTCTCTGCACAGCCGTCCCCTACCTGCCTTCCTGTCTCCTCTCTGTACAGCCGTCTCCTACCTGCCTTCCTGTCTCCTCTCTGTACAGCCGTCTCCTACCTGCCTTCCTGTCTCCTCTCTGCACAGCCGTCCCCTACCTGCCTTCCTGTCTCCTCTCTGTACAGCCGTCTCCTACCTGCCTTCCTGTCTTCTCTACACAGCCGTCTCCTACCTGCCTTCCTGTCTCCTCTCTGTACAGCCGTCCCCTACCTGCCTTCATGTCTCCTCTCTGCACAGCCGTCCCCTACCTGCCTTCCTGTCTCCTCTCTGTACAGCCGTCTCCTACCTGCCTTCCTGTCTTCTCTACACAGCCGTCTCCTACCTGCCTTCCTGTCTCCTCTCTGTACAGCCGTCCCCTACCTGCCTTCATGTCTCCTCTCTGCACAGCCGTCCCCTACCTGCCTTCCTGTCTCCTCTCTGTACAGCCGTCCCCTACCTGCCTTCATGTCTCCTCTCTGCACAGCCGTCCCCTACCTGCCTTCCTGTCTCCTCTGTACAGCCGTCTCCTACCTGCCTTCCTGTCTCCTCTGTACAGCCGTCTCCTACCTGCCTTCATGTCTCCTCTCTGCACAGCCGTCCCCTACCTGCCTTCCTGTCTCCTCTCTGTACAGCCGTCTCCTACCTGCCTTCCTGTCTTCTCTACACAGCCGTCTCCTACCTGCCTTCCTGTCTCCTCTCTGTACAGCCGTCCCCTACCTGCCTTCATGTCTCCTCTCTGCACAGCCGTCCCCTACCTGCCTTCCTGTCTCCTCTCTGTACAGCCGTCTCCTACCTGCCTTCCTGTCTTCTCTACACAGCCGTCTCCTACCTGCCTTCCTGTCTCCTCTCTGTACAGCCGTCCCCTACCTGCCTTCATGTCTCCTCTCTGCACAGCCGTCCCCTACCTGCCTTCCTGTCTCCTCTCTGTACAGCCGTCTCCTACCTGCCTTCCTGTCTCCTCTCTATACAGCCGTCTCCTACCTGCCTTCCTGTCTCCTCTCTGTACAGCCGTCTCCTACCTGCCTTCCTGTCTCCTCTCTGCACAGCCGTCCCCTACCTGCCTTCCTGTCTCCTCTCTGCACAGCCGTCCCCTACCTGCCTTCCTGTCTCCTCTCTGTACAGCCGTCTCCTACCTCCCTTCCTGTCTCCTCTCTGTACAGCCGTCTCCTACCTGCCTTCCTGTCTCCTCTCTGCACAGCCGTCCCCTACCTGCCTTCCTGTCTCCTCTCTGTACAGCCGTCTCCTACCTGCCTTCCTGTCTCCTCTGTACAGCCGTCTCCTACCTGCCTTCCTGTCTCCTCTGTGCACAACCGTCTCCTCTCTGCACAACCGTCTCCCCGACCTGCCTTCCTGTCTCCTCTGTACAGCCGTCTCCTACCTGCCTTCCTGTCTCCTCTGTACAGCCGTCTCCTACCTGCCTTCCTGTCTCTTCTCTACACAGCCGTCTCCTACCTGCCTTCCTGTCTCTTCTCTACACAGCCGTCTCCTACCTGTCTTCCTGTCTCCTCTGTACAGCCATCTCCTACCTGCCTTCCTGTCTCCTCTCTGCACAACCGTCTCCTACCTGCCTTCCTGTCTCTTCTCTACACAGCCGTCTCCTACCTGCCTTCCTGTCTCTTCTCTACACAGCCGTCTCCTACCTGTCTTCCTGTCTCTTCTCTACACAGCCGTCTCCTACCTGTCTTCCTGTCTCCTCTCTGTACAGCCATCTCCTACCTGCCTTCCTGTCTCCTCTCTGCACAACCGTCTCCTACCTGCCTTCCTGTCTCTTCTCTACACAGCCGTCTCCTACCTGCCTTCCTGTCTCCTCTGTACAGCCATCTCCTACCTGCCTTCCTGTCTCCTCTCTGCACAGCCGTCTCCTACCTGCCTTCCTGTCTCCTCTCTGCACAGCCGTCTCCTACCTGCATTCCTTTCTCCTCTCTGTACAGCCGTCTCCTACCTGCCTTCCTGTCTCCTCTGTACAGCCGTCTCCTACCTGCCTTCCTGTCTCCTCTCTATACAGCCGTCTCCTACCTGCCTTCCTGTCTCCTCTCTGTACAGCCGTCTCCTACCTGCCTTCCTGTCTCCTCTCTGCACAGCCGTCCCCTACCTGCCTTCCTGTCTCCTCTCTGCACAGCCGTCCCCTACCTGCCTTCCTGTCTCCTCTCTGTACAGCCGTCTCCTACCTCCCTTCCTGTCTCCTCTCTGTACAGCCGTCTCCTACCTGCCTTCCTGTCTCCTCTCTGCACAGCCGTCCCCTACCTGCCTTCCTGTCTCCTCTCTGTACAGCCGTCTCCTACCTGCCTTCCTGTCTCCTCTGTACAGCCGTCTCCTACCTGCCTTCCTGTCTCCTCTGTGCACAACCGTCTCCTCTCTGCACAACCGTCTCCCCGACCTGCCTTCCTGTCTCCTCTGTACAGCCGTCTCCTACCTGCCTTCCTGTCTCCTCTGTACAGCCGTCTCCTACCTGCCTTCCTGTCTCTTCTCTACACAGCCGTCTCCTACCTGCCTTCCTGTCTCTTCTCTACACAGCCGTCTCCTACCTGTCTTCCTGTCTCCTCTGTACAGCCATCTCCTACCTGCCTTCCTGTCTCCTCTCTGCACAACCGTCTCCTACCTGCCTTCCTGTCTCTTCTCTACACAGCCGTCTCCTACCTGCCTTCCTGTCTCTTCTCTACACAGCCGTCTCCTACCTGTCTTCCTGTCTCTTCTCTACACAGCCGTCTCCTACCTGTCTTCCTGTCTCCTCTCTGTACAGCCATCTCCTACCTGCCTTCCTGTCTCCTCTCTGCACAACCGTCTCCTACCTGCCTTCCTGTCTCTTCTCTACACAGCCGTCTCCTACCTGCCTTCCTGTCTCCTCTGTACAGCCATCTCCTACCTGCCTTCCTGTCTCCTCTCTGCACAGCCGTCTCCTACCTGCCTTCCTGTCTCCTCTCTGCACAGCCGTCTCCTACCTGCATTCCTTTCTCCTCTCTGTACAGCCGTCTCCTACCTGCCTTCCTGTCTCCTCTGTACAGCCGTCTCCTACCTGCCTTCCTGTCTCCTCTCTATACAGCCGTCTCCTACCTCCCTTCCTGTCTCCTCTGTACAGCCGTCTCCTACCTGCCTTCCTGTCTCCTCTCTGCACCGCCGTCTCCTACCTGCCTTCCTGTCTCCTCTCTGCACAGCCCTGCCTTCTCTCTGCACTGTTTGTCTCTACTTTCCTCCATCTCCGACCTCAGCAGCTGTGTAATATTGTATGTACAGCCTAAATAAACTCCAGCAAGCACTGACAATACAGAGACTCACAATGGTGATTGGGTTAAGTGTCACTGGTATGAATGCAAACAGCATGAGCGTGAAAGCCTTGACCACAGAACTTACAATCTATGCAGCACAGTGGGACATGTGGACAATAGGATGCAGTTATTACCCCTCCTAAAAGAACCATTCCAGGAGCTTCCTCACTGACGCATTGAAAACGATCTCATGGATACAAATCCAACCCAAATCCGATGAGTTCCTCTGGGAAAACCCACTCCCTCCTCGCTACTCCCTGACGGTCACTTCCATATTATCTTATAGTTCCTGTGTCTCCCACTGCATGGCAGAGTGTTAGTTCCAGGCATCCTCACACTGCATTGATGTTGCACCCATGACGTCACGCTGCCATGGTAATGCGACGTCACGTGACCCCCGCCGCGTCATTTGATGTCGAAGACAAGGTAGGGAGGGGGGGGGGCGCGAGCAGGTGGGGAGAGCAGACAGGGGGGCGCAGCGGGGAAAATTTGCGCACCCCTGTACTAAGGTTTGGGGGTGTGGATGTTAGGGGGTGTGAGATGGCGTGGAGTTTGGTGCACATACAAATATTCTCTAAATTGCAAGCGCACAGCAGGGGCAGGACCCCTGTTGCCTTTTGTACATATTTGTTTGTTTGTTCCTATTTGGTATGTTATTCTGTTAATGTCTTTTATCTCATTCTGTTCCCGCATTGCACCGTGCTGCACAATAGGGTGTGGCTTTACAAATAAACGCTAATAATAATATATATTAACGTGGAATATTATTTAATTAATATTTATATTTTTTAAAAGGTTACATAAATATAAATTAAATATTAAAATAAAATGCCACTGGTGTCTTTAGTAACATTTTATTGAATTAATATTTAATGTATATCTGTTCTATATAAGTAAGTACTGTATATTAAAAGATCATTCTACACAGGACATTGTAGGATATGTACAAAGTGTACTGTAAACTATAGCACTGGTTTTAGTGGCAACGTCCCTTCTATCCCGGATTTGAATTCCCAAGAAGGTCATTTTATTCTAAAACTGTAAGTTCTTCAGGGAAGTTTCCTTATCTGTAACACTTACTGTATATTGGGTGCCCTTGCCTCTGTATTGTATCACAAAACCATGTATACTGACGTCTGTTTTTTATAGTGTGCAGAGCATGCAAAATAAACAAAATACCTCCACGGGTAGCATATAGCAATAAAGAATATCACTTGTGAGCACATTCACATGTCTTAGACTGGTCTGCAACCCTGCCTGTTAACCATTATCACCTGGCATACAGTGCTTCAACTGCAGCAAGTGATTCTGGGAAATGACATGCAAATGAGCACACTGTGTGTCACCTTTTACTTCATATCCAGTTTAATATGGACCCCTATAAATATAAATACATATATATATATATATATATATATATATATATATATATATATATATCATATTACTTTTTTAAATAATAGCTGGTGACCAGAGGTATAAGAATATGATGATATAATACAGCGAATGTTGGAAGTTACTCTCACGATCATGAATTGAACAACTCGTATAATTGTTTCAAGTGAGCATGATAAAGACAGACACGTTTGTTTTCTAAAGAAGATCAGCCCGGTGGATATAGATGTAAAACAGATCTGGTACACATTGGCTAGCGCCTTTAGGGCATAAATGAAGTCTCAGGATTTCTTACAATCAGGTTGTATCAGCTGCGTGATGACAGCTCAGATAACGCAGTGATTACAAGAACTCATTACATATCACAGGCAGAACAGCCGCACATCTCGTGCTGTACTGGGAGACCCTGAAAGGGACTGGGATCTACCCTGAGGGCTACAGAATATCTGTAAACTCCCTACTCCCCCCCCCCGCGAGATAGCGGCAGGTTGGGTTCAAACATTCCTTCGTCACACAGCAATATGATAAATAGCACATGGAATGCAGCAGTATCAGGTTTTCCCAGCAGGATCTGAGCACTTGTGGAAATGATGTGAACTGTATCAAATAAATAAAAACATTTTAATAGCTCACACTTTTAATACTGTGAATACATGTGGAGGATACAGTGCAGAAAAGGAAGAGACGAGAGGTATATACCCACATACATGTTTTGGATGATAGAGATATATATATATATATATATATATATATATATATATATATATATATATATATATATATATGAGATAGTGGTGCTTGTCCTATATAAATAGTATAAACGATATTACCATTCTTGCGATAGGTAAGTAAAGACAGCACTCAGGTCCAATAATCCATACACACACACACACACACACACACACACACACACACACACACACACACACACACACACACACACACACTTCTGTGTGTGTATGTAGAATATATGTATATATGTGTGTGGGTATTTGTATGTACACAAAGTAAGTATGGTCAGTAAAAAAAAAGTGGCAAAAACCATACACTGGATATTATACAGCAAAGATGAAAAAAAAACACATGACATTCACATGTCTAAAACAGATCTACACACCTAGCTTTCCCCACAATCACTCAGCATACATATGTATGTACAAACCATATCACTGAGCATACAATGTATGTATATATGTACAGTCCATATCACTGAGCATACAATGTACAGTATGTAAGTGTGTGTGTTTATATATATATATATATATATATATATATATATGTGTGTGTAGAGGTATCAGTACCGTGTTAGCCGAGCTTCAATAATCAAAAAATAAATAGATGATACCGTTCTGTGGCTAACTTAGCCACAGAACGGTATCATCTATTTATTTTTTGATTATATATATATATGCAAATATAACTGTATGCTCATCTGCATGTCTTAGGCAGGTCTGCAACCCCGCCTTTCCCCATTATCACCCAGCATACAGCACTTCCACTGCAGCAAGGGATTCTGGGAAATGACATGCAAATGAGCACAGTGTCACTTTTTGCCTCAATAACCATTTTTAACATGGTTCCCTATAGGCTATATATATATATATATATATATATATATATATCTCCGGCGCCCTCCTGTGGCTGCTGTCGGTACTGCAGCTCTGTGCTCCCTGCCTCCCAGCCCTGAGATACTGATCCCGGGATAGTGGGGGGATATATTGTGACCCTGCAATGCATGTGCAGTCCGGGCAGGGTGTGTTAGGGCAGCTCCCATGTTACATGAGATAATATGCAGGAATGTGTACATGACAAGATCCCTCTCACTGAGCGGGGACACGGGGGCACCTGTTGCTGCTGCTCTTGGGGAAGGGTAGGAATCCAAATGTATCCTTGATTATTTTCCTACTATTAATATGTAATATTAGATATGTATGAAATAAATGCCCCCCCCCCCCCCCGTGTCATACACAACATGTGTACCATAGGATCTGTCCTGTTTAACCCCTTCAGTGCTGGGACGCTCCAAATCCCATGCTTAGCCTGTTTCTATACCATCAATGGCAGCCTGTCCGTGGTGCAGTGGCAGGTTCGGTCTGGGTTCAGGAGCTTACACTCTGCAGCGCTCCATGCAATACGGAGACTGCTTTCCACTGCATATACACTCCAGCACCGAGGGGGTTAATCCCCCCTGCTCCCCCTCAGTGGATTAGAAATGCATGGGGCAGGGGGAGAGGATGCTGACACTTTAACACCTTTCCTTTATTGTCCAACACATCAAACCCAGCCGGATTTCTCCATTTCTCCCATCTCAGGCTGCATTTCAAAAGGAGCAGAGACAATGTGTCCCTCACACCTCCAATCAAAGCTTTATCTGTGCTGCTAATGTGAGGGGGGCTGCGGCCACCCCACCCCAACTCCTACCCCCAACTCCCACTCATACTAAACGGATATAAGGCACGGGATAGCCTCACCCCAATACTGTATAACTGTTGGCCTCCCCCCTCACACCCCTATCTGACTGCTCCTCCCCCCACTGTAACGCTACAGCCACCCTGTCTAACCCCCTCCACTGTAACACTGCAGCCCCCCACCCTAACCCCCACCACTAACACTGCAGCCCCCCACCCTGTCTAACCCCCCCACACTGTAACACTGCAGCCCCCACCCTGTCTAACCCCCCACACTGTAACACTGCAGCCCCCACCCTGTTTAACCCCCTTCACTAACACTGCAGCCCCCACCTTGTCTAACCCCCCACACTGTAACACTGCTGCCCCCACCCTGTCTAACCCCCCACACTGTAACACTGCAGCCCCCCACCCTAACCCCCTCCACTAACACTGCAGCCCCCACCCTGCCTAACTCCCCGCCCCCACTGTAACACTGCAGCCCCCCACCCTAATTACTGCAGCATACACCCGCACGTGTAGGGGAAAGCCACCACCAACCGTTGTAACCCTTTAACTCTTCCCTAAAGTTCAAGTAAAGGGCAACAGGTCTCATGGGAACAGGCTCCAGTGCCCCCTCCCCATATGAAAGGGAACACGAGACAGGGCTATCACTGTATCTGGGAGATACGTGCATATGGGGATTATTTCGTTGCATATGTTCATGTTGTATGCATGTTTGCCATGTAAATGCTGGGAGTGTTAAAATGACGCAATTATATCATTAAACTGGTACAAACTTACTTTTTAGTAAGGAACTTATGATAAATGTGAGGCACTGAATTGATGCTAAATTCATCATAACTAAAGTTAAATGCTATAAGTGCATTCAGTTACTAACTAACCCATTTCTGTATTGGTGTTAGTAATAAATACTTCACACCAATATGTGTCAATCACAGCAAACTCAGCTCTTCATACAAGGTGCAAATAACCAACTCTCCCTACCCATACTTAACCCCTCAGCTCCCAGATGTTGCTTCTCAATTAGTTGCTGCCTTCCTGGCATGGGTTAGGAAAGGGGTGCTAACTCAAGTGCACAAGCCACTCCCCCCCCCCCCCCAACAGGTCAGGGTTTCAGGATATATATATATATATATATTTTACCCCAAGGTTATATCCCAGCTTCAGCACAGGTGGCTCAATCCAAGACTGAGCCTCTGCTTAAGTCACCTGTGCTGATGCAGGGACGGTTGAGCCACCTGTGCTGATGCAGGGACGGTTGAGCCACCTGTGCTGAAGCAGGGACTGTTTGAGACATCTGTGATGAGGCTGGGATATCCCGAAAACCTGACCTGTTGGGGGGGGGAGGGGGGCTTGAGAATTGGAGTGGAGCACCCCCTGGGTTAGGCCACTTGAGCCTCTTTATTATGATAAATCAGGTGGAAATCTGCTTTTCACACCTCCCAGCCAAGAAATGTGCATTTTCTCACCTGCAGCCCAGTCTGTGTGTATAGAGATCCCTCTGCTGTGTATCCATTACAAAGCTCACAGAACACAGGAAATCTCTCCACAACTGCAGGTTTGTACTTAATTCCCAAAGCATCTGAAGGGTTACAGGCTGACATGGGCTTCACATGGCACAGTGTCAGCAGAGGATGGAGAAGCACAGTGTCCCAGCTCCTCCACTGACTCCTGAGTCCCACTCAATGGAAGACCCTACGAGTGAGGGGGATTTCAATTTGCGAACATTTGCAACAAAATATACTTTGTCTGGAATTTCCAAAACTTCCCTCATTTGTGTCTCTGGACCTTGACTACTTGGACACGGGGACGGACAAACGGACGGACGCACACTTTTTCAGAACTCGAGCTGAACATCTATTAAGAGATTAGTTACATGGTAGAGAAGGTGTTAGATGACTGAGTGTTTCCCCCACCTCCTGCTAAGTGGGACCTGCAGAGGAAACTTTGGCCCTGTCTCCCATCACCTGGAAATAATTGGAAGTTATGGTTCTGATTTTGGGCAGAAAATGTGCAGTTGCGGCCAAAGTACGAATATATATATATATATATATATATATATATATATATATATATGAAAAAATCATCTCAGTTGGCACACTGTAAACATAAGTAAGATGCTGGTGCTAGCCCCATATGCACATGTAAAAAGTAGATTTTACCAGATTGGAGTCCGGAAAAAACGAGACAGCACACAGTCCAGTAGTTCCAATGAAGTTGTATTCAAAGTAACATGGCACCACCTCCAACGTTTCGGTCCACTCAACGTGACCTTCCTCAGGGACGTGCAATAAGTGAATGCTAATCCACCCCCTTATATACCCAAACAAATCAAAATTAAAATGAACTCACCCGTGTAGGGGCAACATAGCCCGCGAAACCGCGCCGCTGTGACACGCATGCAAATGCTGGAACGCATCGCCATCTTGGATTTGTTAACCTGAAACATCCTGTAAAACTATGGTGGCCTCAATGATCTGCCCGTAGGCACGTTCGCGCATGCGCGGGCTCCTCATGCCGTGACCCGCAGTGTACTGCTGGAACGCAACGCCATGTTGTATCCAGTGATCTTGTATATTAACCTGGCTACGGTGGCCCGAATGGTGCTTATTAGCCTCTATGGTGGCGGTTCGCGCATGCGCACACCTCCCCGCGCAACTCATTGAGCAAACTACAATACAACGCAGGATCTAAGCTATCCTTTAGCTTGCCCCATTAAGCACATAAGGGCGCCCATATACTGACGTAGCCTTAGGGACACATATGTGATTCTGGTAAAAAATGCCTAAACTCTATGATAAAAGGCACCTAGCAAATGGGAACGTTGTAGGAAGCTCTGATACATAGGCACAATAAAGCTTATTATGTTGTATGTAGTTATTTGTTTGAAACTATACTCAAAAGGACCCGTTCCAGCATGAGAACGCATGGCACACACCGCAAACATACACAAACCAATTAAATAACAAACATGTGAAGTGCTGTGTGCAACACAGTGAGGTATATTGTTATTAATGTCCCACTATAATAAATACTATAACTACAATGACTGATAAAGTCTAAAATCGAAAACCAGATACCATATATGGTCAAACTAATCTCTTCAAAAATAATGAGACTAGTAGCTTACAGCATATATGACTAATGAGACAAATTGTGATGGACAAGAGTATGTCTATCCGGAGCCAATATTCACATTGTACTCCGTAAGCAAAATTCTGTCCTAGGGACAGCTTGTGACCGACAAGACATATTTAAACGACATGTCAGATGTTTTGCAGTCTCAGATACACCATATAATATCTACGATCTCGAAGCGGGACATCGTGAACAATCTTGATGCACACACCTAACCCATAAGGTGATAAAGTGAAAATGACAATACAAGGGCACATAAAGGAATAACACATGTAGTCGTAATGCAGAAATATTACAAAAGGAACATTGACATGCAAAAGCACACAACCACAAAACAGTAAACAATAGTTCAGCAACACAAAATATCACAGTCCTAATTTCATTCATAAGAAACATCCTAAAGAAAAATCTTCGTTTAAGCCAAAAGGGGCCACTGTTTTTAATTCAAAGATGTGTCTCGCCTCACTTTGCAACAAAAGTTTGTTTCTATCACCCCCTCGTGTGGGCGCTCGGACCTGTGAGATTGGCATGCACCTAAACGTTGCCAATGAATGTTTAAAGTCCCTGAAATGTTTGGCAACAGGGAGACATTTGAACTCCAAATCTTTGGCATCTGTAGATAATGCTTTACGAATAGTGGAACGATGGATGGCTATGCGTTCTTTAAGCATTCGCACTGTCTTCCCAATATAGAGTAGACCACAGGGACATTTAATCAAATATATAACAAATTTTGATTCACAATTCAGGTGTTGGTGAATTTTGATTTTGGTCCCATTGTGTGGATGGCAATAGAAAGACCCCACCTGCATGTATTGGCAATTCGTGCACCCTTTGCATCTGTAGGCCCCAGGTTTTTGGGATAACCAGGTTTTGTCCCTGCTATATTTGTCAGCTGGATCAGCTTGCGTGATCATGTCCCCAATTGACGGACCACGGCGAAAACAAAACAAGGGGGGTTCACGGAAAAATTTACCAATTTTGTCATCATTGGCCAATACATGCCAATTGTCCCTAATGCCACGTTGTATGCATGGGGACGCCGTGCTGAATGTGCTTATAACATTAAATCTTGAGCTGTTTGTTTGTTCTCCCAATTCGGTGTTAGGACAATCCACAATGTCCAAACGGATCACTCGATCCAGTGCATCTTTGACGTCGACCGGATTATAACCTCACTCTAGGAACCTATTAGCCATATTGATAAGAGCAGGTTCCAACTCATTAAGATCACTAGTGATTCGCTTCACTCGTAGTAATTGTGAATACGGGAGCCCCTTCTTCAACGGGGCCGGGTGGTGGCTTGTGGCATAGAGCAGTGTGTTCTTGTCAGTTGTTTTTTGATATAGCCTTGTGGCCAATTTGTCGCCTGCTTTGTATACCATCGTGTCCAAGAATGGAATTTCAAGTTCACTGTAACACAGCGTAAAACGTATCTTTGATGGAATATCGTTGAGACGGTTCACAAAGTCCTGCAATTCCACGGCAGAGCCACTCCAAACAATAAAAATATCATCAATGTAGCGTAAAAACTTTCTGATGTATTGTGCATTGGGCGCATCGCATAAGATGTGGGTTTGCTCATACATGTCCATGTAAAGGTTCGCATATGATGGGGCCATGTTTGAGCCCATGGCTGTCCCACTGAGTTGGAGATAATATGAATTTTCAAACCTAAAGAAATTTTTGTTTAGGATGACTTCTATCAGGAGTAGTAAAAATTCAGACGGTGGTCCAGTCTGCAACGTGCTTGTTATCAACTTTCTCCTGATTGCCTCCAACCCCTCTTTGTGCGGAATGTTCGTATATAAACTTGCTACATCAAGGGTAGCCAATATGCACCCAGATGGATCAAATGCTAGATCGTTAATATGCTCCATGAAGTTGGTAGTGTCCTTGACAAATGTAGCCATGCCCGCCACCAACGGTTGTAAATAGAAATCAACGTATTGTGAAATCGGATGGCATAGTGATGTCCGAGCCGAGATGATTGGTCGACCTGGCGGGTGTGTTGTAGACTTGTGAATCTTGGGGATCGTGTACATGACAGATTAAAAAAGAGATAGATACCATCTACTCCAAACATGGAACAACTCTAGAGACTGAGACTTCAACGAATTGGACGGACAAAATACAGTCCTCCATTGACACATACAGAAACAATCTCATTAAGTATAAAAGAGAGAAACTCAAAGTTGTTGAGTCAGATTATAAGGATCGCAAGGTATACAGATGGTTGCTGGGGTTAAGTGATCCACCCACAGGTGCGCAAGGTCAACAGAGGGGCCAGTCCCGCCGAAGACGGGGGGGATATAGAAAGCCTGGGTATAACACCAGTGATACGGACTTCTCAGACGCCGCGGACACTGTCAGTGACAACATGTCTGCAGAACCTTCTTTTTTAGGACAAGGCCCGGACGGGAGAGCCAAACCGCCTATAGGAGTCGGAGATGCCGGAGGAAAATCAGGCGAGGAGGCCGAAAGACGCCGATATCCGGAGCGCCACCCAAACAGGGGGAGAGGTCCAAGACAACAACCCAGGAAACGGTAATTTTTAATCTTTCCAAACACACCCTCTCGTCGGCGGAGGTAAATGTTTTACACAAAGGTCTTGGCTTTGTGCCAACGTATAAGCAAGACCCATTCAAGTGGGAAGTGGACCTCTTTAAAATAAACAGACACCTTAAACTTAAGGACTTCTTTTCAAAATCAGAAGCCAACCAAGCACCTGAATACACAAGATCCCACTTCAAGCCACGCAGTACGTTTGATCCACAGGTGTCTAATCCCAGTATTGCAACATTTATGAACCTTCTAGGTAAAGCTACAAGAAGCAAGATTAAGACGCAGAAAACCAGCTTCTTCAACCTGACGAATGAAGAAAGACTGGCGGTCAAGTGCCTAAGAAACAACAAGAATATCATCATCCGGGCCGCCGATAAAGGTGGCGGAATCGTCATTTTGGATTATCTTTACTACAGAGAAGAGGTGTTGCGCCAACTGGGAGACACTGAAACGTACAAACAGTTGGGGAAGGATCCCACTGTGGCGTACAAAGGGGAAATCGATGCCATAATAAAAATGGGCATATCCAATGGATGGATTTCGGAAGACACCGGCGGTTTCCTTACCCAGCAGCACCCTAGAATACCTGTCATGTACACGATCCCCAAGATTCACAAGTCTACAACACACCCGCCAGGTCGACCAATCATCTCGGCTCGGACATCACTATGCCATCCGATTTCACAATACGTTGATTTCTATTTACAACCGTTGGTGGCGGGCATGGCTACATTTGTCAAGGACACTACCAACTTCATGGAGCATATTAACGATCTAGCATTTAATCCATCTGGGTGCATATTGGCTACCCTTGATGTAGCAAGTTTATATACGAACATTCCGCACAAAGAGGGGTTGGAGGCAATCAGGAGAAAGTTGATAACAAGCACGTTGCAGACTGGACCACCGTCTGAATTTTTACTACTCCTGATAGAAGTCATCCTAAACAAAAATTTCTTTAGGTTTGAAAATTCATATTATCTCCAACTCAGTGGGACAGCCATGGGCTCAAACATGGCCCCATCATATGCGAACTTTTACATGGACATGTATGAGCAAACCCACATCTTATGCGATGCGCCCAATGCACAATACATCAGAAAGTTTTTACGCTACATTGATGATATTTTTATTGTTTGGAGTGGCTCTGCCGTGGAATTGCAGGACTTTGTGAACCGTCTCAACGATATTCCATCAAAGATACGTTTTACGCTGTGTTACAGTGAACTTGAAATTCCATTCTTGGACACGATGGTATACAAAGCAGGCGACAAATTGGCCACAAGGCTATATCAAAAAACAACTGACAAGAACACACTGCTCTATGCCACAAGCCACCACCCGGCCCCGTTGAAGAAGGGGCTCCCGTATTCACAATTACTACGAGTGAAGCGAATCACTAGTGATCTTAATGAGTTGGAACCTGCTCTTATCAATATGGCTAATAGGTTCCTAGAGCGAGGTTATAATCCGGTCGACGTCAAAGATGCACTGGATCGAGTGATCCGTTTGGACATTGTGGATTGTCCTAACACCGAATTGGGAGAACAAACAAACAGCTCAAGATTTAATGTTATAAGCACATTCAGCACGGCGTCCCCATGCATACAACGTGGCATTAGGGACAATTGGCATGTATTGGCCAATGATGACAAAATTGGTAAATTTTTCCGTGAACCCCCCTTGTTTTGTTTTCGCCGTGGTCCGTCAATTGGTGATCCAGCTGACAAATATAGCAGGGACAAAACCTGGTTATCCCAAAAACCTGGGGCCTACAGATGCAAAGGGTGCACGAATTGCCAATTCATGCAGGTGGGGTCTTTCTATTGCCATCCACACAATGGGACCAAAATCAAAATTCACCAACACCTGAATTGTGAATCAAAATTTGTTATATATTTGATTAAATGTCCCTGTGGTCTACTCTACTGTATATTGGGAAGACAGTGCGAATGCTTAAAGAACGCATAGCCATCCATCGTTCCACTATTCGTAAAGCATTATCTACAGATGCCAAAGATTTGGAGTTCAAATGTCTCCCTGTTGCCAAACATTTCAGGGACTTTAAACATTCATTGGCAACGTTTAGGTGCATGCCAATCTCACAGGTCCGAGCGCCCACACGAGGGGGTGATAGAAACAAACTTTTGTTGCAAAGTGAGGCGAGACACATCTTTGAATTAAAAACAGTGGCCCCTTTTGGCTTAAACAAAGATTTTTCTTTAGGATGTTTCTTATGAATGAAATTAGGACTGTGATATTTTGTGTTGCTGAACTATTGTTTACTGTTTTGTGGTTGTGTGCTTTTGCATGTCAATGTTCCTTTTGTAATATTTCTGCATTACGACTACATGTGTTATTCCTTTATGTGCCCTTGTATTGTCATTTTCACTTTATCACCTTATGGGTTAGGTGTGTGCATCAAGATTGTTCACGATGTCCCGCTTCGAGATCGTAGATATTATATGGTGTATCTGAGACTGCAAAACATCTGACATGTCGTTTAAATATGTCTTGTCGGTCACAAGCTGTCCCTAGGACAGAATTTTGCTTACGGAGTACAATGTGAATATTGGCTCCGGATAGACATACTCTTGTCCATCACAATTTGTCTCATTAGTCATATATGCTGTAAGCTACTAGTCTCATTATTTTTGAAGAGATTAGTTTGACCATATATGGTATCTGGTTTTCGATTTTAGACTTTATCAGTCATTGTAGTTATAGTATTTATTATAGTGGGACATTAATAACAATATACCTCACTGTGTTGCACACAGCACTTCACATGTTTGTTATTTAATTGGTTTGTGTATGTTTGCTGTGTGTGCCATGCGTTCTCATGCTGGAACGGGTCCTTTTGAGTATAGTTTCAAACAAATAACTACATACAACATAATAAGCTTTATTGTGCCTATGTATCAGAGCTTCCTACAACGTTCCCATTTTCTAGGTGCCTTTTATCATAGAGTTTAGGCATTTTTTACCAGAATCACATATGTGTCCCTAAGGCTATGTCAGTATATGGGCGCCCTTATGTGCTTAATGGGGCAAGCTAAAGGATAGCTTAGATCCTGCGTTGTATTGTAGTTTGCTCAATGAGTTGCGCGGGGAGGTGTGCGCATGCGCGAACCGCCACCATAGAGGCTAATAAGCACCATTCGGGCCACCGTAGCCAGGTTAATATACAAGATCACTGGATACAACATGGCGTTGCGTTCCAGCAGTACACTGCGGGTCACGGCATGAGGAGCCCGCGCATGCGCGAACGTGCCTACGGGCAGATCATTGAGGCCACCATAGTTTTACAGGATGTTTCAGGTTAACAAATCCAAGATGGCGATGCGTTCCAGCATTTGCATGCGTGTCACAGCGGCGCGGTTTCGCGGGCTATGTTGCCCCTACACGGGTGAGTTCATTTTAATTTTGATTTGTTTGGGTATATAAGGGGGTGGATTAGCATTCACTTATTGCACGTCCCTGAGGAAGGTCACGTTGAGTGGACCGAAACGTTGGAGGTGGGGCCATGTTACTTTGAATACAACTTCATTGGAACTACTGGACTGTGTGCTGTCTCGTTTTTTCCGGACTCCAATCTGGTAAAATCTACTTTTTATATATATATATATGTAAGCTCTAATTAGATTGTAAGCTCTTTGGGGCAGGGACTCCTTTTCCTAATGTTACTTTTATGTCTAAAGTGCTTATTCCCGCTGTGTGTCACATTATGTCACGTGTATTACTGCTGTGACGCGCTACGTATATAAATGGAGCTATATAAATAAAGAGATATACAGTATGTGTGTGTGTATATGTGTAGCTAACAACTGGAGGGGGAATTTTGGTCTGTGAATAAGGTGGAAGATGGAAAAGCAAACACAGATTCTGAAAGAGAAATATGTTCTGTACAAAACCCCAAACACGGGTCCCGGTGATATTAGGAAGAGGACACAATGTGTGATAATAACTCTAATCCCCCTTTAATAAAAGAGCCTGGGAATGCCACTGGTTAACCCCTTCACTGCCAAAGGGGCCAACTACAAAAAGCGGTTACAGGCAACCCGCAACTATTAACCCCTTGTTGCATTAAGAGACTGTTAACCAGTGTAATGCCATTGCTCTGGATAGTTGGCACAGCCGGAATTAAAGCAGAAGTCTGACCCTCTCACCGAGTATGACTACTCACACTCACACTACTAGTTTCTGGCCCTACTGCCTCATACCTAATGCCCCAATAACTCTCCCTCCACCCGAACCCTCCTATAGAGAAAAGCCCCCACTGATTTGAGTGCTATGATCCTGGGGGTATTTATAAACCCAGAGTACTAGTACTTTCTGGTTTGCACACTTACGTTTTAATGTTCTTTGTAAATACAAACAGACAGACTTTAGAAAGAATCTCTTCCTTGCAATGCTCAGAACATAAATACGGTGTACATCTCTGTAAGAGAACGACCGGAGACTTGTGTCCAATGTTTAATACGTTTACAATGTGTTTTTTTGCGGCTGCGTGTAGTAAGGCACTGCCGGTGGGTTATTAGTGTGGGCTGCAGGGTGGGTAGGTGAGAGATTGCCGGTGGGTTATTAGTGTGTTATGCAGGGTGGGTAGGTGGGAGACTGCCGGTGGGTTATTGGTGTGGGACACAGGGTGGGTAGGTGGGAGACTGCCGGTGGGTTATTGGTGTGGGATGCAGGGTGGGTAGGTGGGAGACTGCCGGTGGGTTATTGGTGTGGGTGCAGGGTGGGTAAGTGGGAGACTGCCGGTGGGTTATTGGTATGGAACACAGGGTGGGTAGGTGGGAGACTGCAGGTGGGTTATTGGTGTGGGCTGCAGGGTGGGTAGGTGAGAGATTGCCGGTGGGTTATTAGTGTGTTATGCAGGGTGGGTAGGTGGGAGACTGCCGGTGGGTTATTGGTGTGGGACACAGGGTGGGTAGGTGGGAGACTGCCGGTGGGTTATTGGTGTGGAACACAGGGTGGGTAGGTGTGAGACTGCCGGTGGGTTATTGGTGTGGGCTGCAGGGTGGGTAGCGGAGAGACTGCCGGTGGGTTATTAGTGTGGGCTTCAGGGTGGGTAGCTGAGACTGCAGGTGGGTTATTAGTGTGGGCTGCACGGTGGGTAGCTGAGACTGCCGGTGGGTTATTAGTGTGGGCTGCAGGGTGGGTAGCTGAGACTGCCGGTGGGTTATTAGTGTGTTATGCAGGGTGGGTAACTGAGAGACTGCCGGTGGGTTATTAGTGTGGGACGCAGGGTGGGTAGGTGGGAGACTGCCGGTGGGTTATTAGTGAGGACTGCAGGGTGGGTAGGTGAGGGATTGCCGGTGGGTTATTAGTGTGGGCTGCAGGGTGGGTAGGTGAGGGATTGCCGGTGGGTTATTAGTGTGGGCTGCAGGGTGGGTAGGTGGGCGACTGCAGACGGGTTATTAGTGTGGACTGCAGGGTGGGTAGCCGAGAGACTGCCGGTGGGTTATTAGTGTGGGGTGCACGGTGGGTAGCTGAGACTGCAGGTGGGTTATTAGTGTGGGCTGCAGGGTGGGTAGCTGAGAGACTGCCGGTGGGTTATTAGTGTGTTATGCAGGGTGGGTAGCTGAGACTGCCGGTGGGTTATTAGTGTGGGCTGCAGGGTGGGTAGCTGAGACTGCAGGTGGGTTATTAGTGTGTTATGCAGGGTGGGTAGCTGAGACTGCCGGTGGGTTATTAGTGTGGGCTGCAGGGTGGGTAGGTGGGAGACTGCCGATGGGTTATTAGTGTGTTATGCAGGGTGGGTAGCTGAGACTGCCGGTGGGTTATTAGTGTGTTATGCAGGGTGGGTAGCTGAGACTGCCGGTGGGTTATTAGTGTGGGCTGCAGGGTGGGTAGCTGAGATTGCAGGTGGGTTATTAGTGTGGGCTGCAGGGTGGGTAGCTGAGACTGCAGGTGGGTTATTAGTGAGGGCTGCAGGGTGGGTAGGTGGGAGACTGCCGGTGGGTTATTAGTGTGTTATGCAGGGTGGGTAGCTGAGACTGCCGGTGGGTTATTAGTGTGGGCTGCAGGGTGGGTAGCTGAGACTGCAGGTGGGTTATTAGTGTGTTATGCAGGGTGGGTAGCTGAGACTGCCGGTGGGTTATTAGTGTGGGCTGCAGGGTGGGTAGGTGGGAGACTGCCGGTGGGTTATTAGTGTGTTATGCAGGGTGGGTAGCTGAGACTGCCGGTGGGTTATTAGTGTGTTATGCAGGGTGGGTAGCTGAGACTGCCGGTGGGTTATTAGTGTGGGCTGCAGGGTGGGTAGCTGAGACTGCAGGTGGGTTATTATTGTGGGCTGCAGGGTGGGTAGCGGAGAGATTGCAGGTGGGTTATTAGTGAGGGCTGCAGGGTGGGTAGCGGAGAGACTGCCGGTGGGTTATTAGTGAGGGCTGCAGGGTGGGTAACTGAGAGACTGCCGGTGGGTTATTGGTGTGGGACGCAGGGTGGGTAGGTGGGAGACTGCCGGTGGGTTATTAGTGAGGACTGCAGGGTGGGTAGGTGAGGGATTGCCGGTGGGTTATTAGTGTGGGCTGCAGGGTGGGTAGGTGGGCGACTGCAGATGGGTTATTAGTGTGGGCTGCACGGTGGGTAGCTGAGACTGCAGGTGGGTTATTAGTGTGGGCTGCACGGTGGGTAGGTGGGAGACTGGTGGTGGGTTAATAGTGTGTTATGCAAGGTGGGTAGGTGGGAGACTGGTGGTGGGTTAATAGTGTGTTATGCAAGGTGGGTAGCTGAGAGATTGCCGGTGGGTTATTAGTGTGGGCTGCAGGATGGGTAGGTGAGAGATTGCCGGTGGGTTATTAGTGTGGGCTGCAGGGTGGGTAGGTGAGAGATTGCCGGTGGGTTATTAGTGTGGGCTGCAGGGTGGGTAGGTGAGAGATTGCCAGTGGGATATTAGTGTGGGCTGCAGGGTGGGTAGCTGAGGCTGCAGGTGGGTTATTAGTGTGGGACACAGGGTGGGTAGGTGGGAGACTGCCGGTGGGTTATTAGTGTGGGACACAGGGTGGGTAGGTGGGAGACTGCCGGTGGGTTATTAGTGTGGGCTGCAGGGTGGGTAGGTGGGAGACTGCCGGTGGGTTATTAGTGTGGGCTGCAGGATGGGTAGCGGAGAGACTGCAGGTGGGTTATTAGTGTGGGCTGCACGGTGGGTAGCTGAGAGATTGCCGGTGGGTTATTAGTGTGGGATGCAGGGTGGGTAGGTGGGAGATTGCCGGTGGGTTATTAGTGTGGGCTGCAGGGTGGGTAGGTGGGCGACTGCAGATGGGTTATTATTGTGGGCTGCAGGGTGGGTTGGTGGGCGACTGCAGATGGGTTATTAGTGAGGGCTGCAGGGTGGGTAGGTGGGCGACTGCAGATGGGTTATTAGTGTGGGCTGCAGGGTGGGTTGGTGGGCGACTGCAGATGGGTTATTAGTGTGTTATGCAGGGTGGGTAGGTGGGACTGCTGGTGGGTTATTAGTGTGGGCTGCAGGGTGGGTATCTGAGAGGCTGCCGGTGGGTTATTAGTGAGGGTGGGTAGGTGGGAGACTGCCGGTGGGTTATTAGTGTGGGCTGCAGGGTGGGTAGGTGGGAGACTGCCGGTGGGTTATTAGTGTGTTATGCAAGGTGGGTAGGTGGGAGATTGCCGGTGGGTTATTAGTGTGTTATGCATGGTGGGTAGGTGGGAGATTGCCGGTGGGTTATTAGTGTGTTATGCAGGGTGGGTAGGTGGGAGATTGCCGGTGGGTTATTAGTGTGTTATGCAGGGTGGGTAGCTGAGAGGCTGCCGGTGGGTTATTAGTGAGGGCTGCAGGGTGGGTAGGTGGGAGACTGCCGGTGGGTTATTAGTGAGGGCTGCAGGGTGGGTAGGTGGGAGACTGCCGGTGGGTTATTAGTGTGGGCTGCAGGGTGGGTAGGTGGGAGACTGCCGGTGGGTTATTAGTGTGGGCTGCAGGGTGGGTAGGTGGGAGACTGCCGGTGGGTTATTAGTGTGTTATGCAGGGTGGGTAGGTGGGTAGGTGGGAGACTGCCGGTGGGTTATTAGTGTGTTATGCAGGGTGGGTAGGTGGGAGACTGCCGGTGGGTTATTAGTGTGGGCTGCAGGGTGGGTAGCGGAGAGACTGCAGGTGGGTTATTAGTGTGGGCTGCACGGTGGGTAGCTGAGAGATTGCCGGTGGGTTATTAGTGTGGGATGCAGGGTGGGTAAGTGGGAGATTGCCGGTGGGTTATTAGTGTGGGCTGCAGGGTGGGTAGGTGGGCGACTGCAGATGGGTTATTAGTGTGGGCTGCAGGGTGGGTTGGTGGGCGACTGCAGATGGGTTATTAGTGAGGGCTGCAGGGTGGGTAGGTGGGCGACTGCAGATGGGTTATTAGTGAGGGCTGCAGGGTGGGTAGCTGAGAGACTGCCGGTGGGTTATTAGTGTGGGCTGCACGGTGGGAAGGTGGGACTGCTGTTATTAGTGTGTTATGCAGGGTGGGTAGGTGGGACTGCTGGTGGGTTATTAGTGTGGGCTGCAGGGTGGGTAGCTGAGAGGCTGCCGGTGGGTTATTAGTGAGGGCTGCAGGGTGGGTAGGTGGGAGATTGCCGGTGGGTTATTAGTGTGTTATGCAGGGTGGGTAGGTGGGAGATTGCCGGTGGGTTATTAGTGTGTTATGCAGGGTGGGTAGGTGGGAGACTGCCGGTGGGTTATTAGTGTGTTATGCAGGGTGGGTAGGTGGGAGACTGCCGGTGGGTTATTAGTGTGGGCTGCAAGGTGGGTAGGTGGGAGCACACCAGGACATTTTTGTGCCGTGAGACACAGCACAGTGTGGTCAATCTCCCAGGTGATAAAAAGTGTATCGCTCTAACACAGGGGTGGCCAACTCCAGTCCTCATGGGCCAAAAACAGGTCAGGTTTTCAGGATATCCCTGCTTTAGCAGAGGTGGCTCTATCTTCAACTGCACCCCTTGTGCTGAAGCAGGGATATCCTGAAAAACCTGACCTGTTGGTGGCCCGTGAGCAGGGCCGTTTTAAGACCTTCGCAGGCCCTAGGCACTTTTATTTCTAGAGGCCTGTGTGTCCGATATTTGTACTCATTTTTATGCTAATTTCATCGTTTGCTTGTTTCTTTCAATACTAGCAATATTTGGCATCGATATTTAAAGGTATCGATACTTCGAAGGCATTTTAAATTAAAATGTTCTCTTATTTTGTGATTTTTTTTGTTTAGGTATTTTTTCAAGTGAAATATTGTAGGCCCTAAAAGGTTCGTAGGCCCCAGGCCCTGCGCCTAGCCGGCCTAATGTATAACGCGGCCCTGCCTGTGAGGGATGGAGCTGGTCACTCCTGCTCCAGCACACCTGTGTAGCAAGTTATTAACTGCAGGACATGCTGGCGGTCACTTTCACATCTAGTCCCTGCGTTTTACCCTTCCTCTGTATAATTATATTATGCCAAACAACAAGACTGAGCACCCTCCAAATACTAAACAACTTACATACTTGAAGGGACCAACTACAAGAAGTACAAAAACAGCCGACGCCGGGCACATGAATATACATTTATTTTTACTTCACGTGATTTAAGAAAATAACTTAGATTGTAAGCTCTTCGGCGCAGGGGCTCGTTTTCCTAATGTTACTTTTATGTCTGAAGCGCTTATTCCCATTATATGTTATATTATTATGTCACGTGTATTACTGCGGTGATGCGCTATGTACACGGATGGTACTACATGAATAAAAGGTATCCATACATACATACACACATACATACATAAATACATACATACACACATACAGACATACACACATACATACAGACATACACACATACAGACATACATACAGACACACATACAGACACACATAGAGACATGCATACATACACGCATACAAACATACATACATACACACATACAGTACATACATAAAGTAAAGCATTTTTTAATGTAGTTTTCTTTATATACATGTTCTCACCTTCAACTGTTTGTGTGATTGATTACATCATGCAGCACAGAGTACATGATCAGCGCTATACAATGTCTCAGAGCCAAGATTAGATTGCAAGCTCTTTGGGAAATGACTGCGCATTTAACCTGCTTAATACATACACATACACACGTACGTGTATATATGTAATAAAGATGTAGGTGCATCAATGTGTCAGTGTTCTTTGCTCGGACCCCGCACTGCTCCCTCGCTGAGCCATTTGGGGGCGGCTACACACGGCAGGAGGACGAGTTATGTGACAGATAGAGCTATATTCCTGTATCTCATCATTGTCATCTTTCCTGCGTCAAATAATATTCAAAGTGAAACCGTGGGCAGCATGCAATGTGATACCACATTAAAGACCAGCGTTGTGGAGCGATAACGAAAGAATGACGGGTATTGGCTACACTGCAGGGGATGTGTCTGCTCACGTTATATTTAGCGGCCGCTGCACTTTTCACATGAAAGCACAAAAGTTACCTTTCTCTTCCTTTTTTGTTCCATTCTGGTGTGACACTTGTATTCTGCCTTTTTTTTTTTATATGTCAAAGCGTTCAGTCTAAGCTGGTGTTACCTTCCTCTGCTTAACCCTTTAACTGGGGGAATGCAATGTATTGCTTTGAAGTGAAAGGGTTAATACCTGTCAAATGTATCCTACAAGACAGAATAGTAAACCATTGACATTGTCAAATGTTAACAAAGTACCATCCCTAACCAATGGTAACAGCCCCCTGCACAATGCAATGACCCCTACCCTGTGTACTTTGCACCCCACGTACACTGTGCCCTGTACACTGCACCCCACAGTGGTTGCCTTTATCTTCTCACCTATTTGCATGACTCTGCCAAACACAGAGTTATTATCCACAGTGCTGCAGTTCCACCTCCGCTGCTTGAACTGGTACTGACACTCCTTGATGCCAGTCTTGGCCCCCTCTCCGATGTATACCATGTGGTCCTGGTACAGCTGGCACAGTTTCCTCTGCCCGGGAGAGAGCCCGGTCAGTTGGCTGCACAGAGGCTGTGCTCCAATGATGTACATCTCCGGTCTCTGCACCGGGTTCACTGCCAAGGACCTACAAAGACAGAGCGCATTAGGGGTGAAACAACCTGAAGGTGGCACTACCCATTCCACACATGCTCTGTTCTAGCGCCACCCCCTCCAGTACGGCACTGGTTACCTCTTTTATATACAGTACAATAAATAAGCACATCAATCCCAAATACAGCAACAACAAAACCCATGTTTAACATTCAGCGATTTGCTGCAGCCCGCCTGCCACCCAAGAGATGAAGAGCCAGGTTTCCTAAGCAGTGCTCTGCCCTAATCCACCTTCCAGCACTGGGAGACACCCGACTTGAATGGATTGTAAACTGTCTCTCAATGCTGGGAGGGGCACAAACCATGATCCCAAGGGTATTAAATGGTATTATGAAGCTTCAAGGTAATATTGCTGGTAAACTGGCAACGGAGGCCCATGTGTACCAAGTGGTGCTACTCCATAAGACCCCTTATGACCCATTTACTTGGATGGGGTTTTATATAGTAGCACCACTTAGTAAATATGGCCCAAGAGAGACATTTTTCATTTTGTCTGAGCGCCAATTAATCTATTTGACTAAAGTCTCCCCCGGCTTCAAAACGGGCACCTAACCGCAACAAAGAGGCGCACCAGATTTATTAAAGGGAAATAACTAGTTGTGTTTAGTGGTATCCATTTCCTTTGGTAAATCTGGTGCTGTTCTTTTGCACTGGTTTTGCCCCAGCTTTGCACCTGGGAGTTTTTAGTAAACAGACCACAATATTCCCAGGTATTTCATTGATATTTTGCCCCTGTGATTTTGGAAAGTGGCAATAGGAGTTGTTAAACCACACGCAAATTATATATAACAATATAAGGGATAACATTCTGCATCGCTGTCTGTTATTTCTCCCCCCTCTCCCCCCTCACCCCCCCCCCCCCACGTCTTCTGCTCAAATCCTCAGACTGCGTCAAAAGTAACAAGTCTTCATTGTGACTGAGGACACAGCGCTGCGAGGCTGGATATCAAAATGTTATCTTTATCGTCCACTGAACAGAAACCAACGTTCCGCTCTCTCTGGGACCTTACTCAGGGGGAGTGGGGTAATACCTGAGGAACGTACCAGAGCGACCGAAACGTTGGCTTCTGTTCAGTGGACGATAAAGATAACATTTTGAAATCCAGCCTCGCAGCGCTGTCTCCATTATATCAGAGTCTGGTGGAGTAATTATCTATCTTTTGATTTGCTGTATGATGCGCACACTAGCGGCAATATACTTAATTGGAGTGTCTGTCATATATATAATTATATAAAAAATTATATATATATATATATATAAATATATATATATATATATATATATATAGATAGATACATACATATATATATACACACACACACACACACACACACACACACACGGACATTACAGGAGCTCAATACAGAGACAGACAGTTTTCAGCGTTTGGGATCTTTAATGTGCAATAAATGTTTACACTGCCCCATATCCCTCTCATTGTAACCCCTTATACCCTGATTGTTGGCAGCACTGGGGGCACAGCGGGAGCTGCCCCTGCCGCTTGTCTTAACCCATTCACTGCATTGACAGGCCCCTTTTGGCAGCGAAGGGGTTAACATTTGCAGAACTACTCTTTTAAACAGGGTAACCCCTAGGAAGCAAGAGGTTAACTCCACATATTGGGATGATAATAATCCATATCTTGACCTACATCAGCCCCCTCCCTCAAATTCCTACAGGCCCCCAGAGGGTTTAAAGCAGGCAAGGTAAAGTTAAATCCCCACTCCCACCCAGGACACTGTTCCAAGGGGAGGGGGGGGGCATTCCTTCTGGCATCCCTTTCCCAATCTCTGAAAATGCCATTAGATAAGGCAGAAAGAAAGTCACCCCCAGGCAGGGCAATAAATGGTACATGGGGGGAGTGATTCTAAGTACCGGTTCAATAAAAGGGGGACCCCTCCTCTACATTTTCATTCGGTTTTTGCACCATTTGCCCCTGACTTCTACACTGATCTCTCTCTCCCAGTGTCTCTCCCAAAAATGTCTCTGTCCTGAATGATTTTTAAACACCCCCCCCCCCCCTCATATCACACACTTTTACTCCCCTTACCTTTATCTCCCGGGCTCTCTCATTTATGACACTTTCTCATCACCAAGAGCTTACGTTTTCCCTCTGTCTCCCCCTCTCCTCTCTCTGTCTCCCCCTCTCCTCTCCATCTCCCCTCTCCACCCTCTGTCTCCCCCTCCATATCTCACACATTCTCTTTCTAACTGGCTCTCTCTTTTCTCTCACTTCTTCCCCTCCCCTGTCTCATTCCATCTTCTCTCTGTTTCCCCTTCTTCCCCTCTCCCTTCTCTCTGTCTCCCCTCTCTCTCTCACACACATGCGCTCACTTCTTCCCCTCCCCTGTCTCATTCCATCTTCTCTCTGTTTCCCCTTCTTCCCCTCTCCCTTCTCTCTGTCTCCCCTCTCTCTCTCACACATTCTCTCACTTCTTCCCCTCCCCTGTCTCATTCCATCTTCTCTCCCTGTTTCCCCTTCTCCCCCTCTCCCTTCTCTCTGTCTCCTCTCTCTCTCTCACACATTCTCTCACTTCTTCCCCTCCCCTGTCTCATTCCATCTTCTCTCTGTTTCCCCTTCTCCCCCCTCTCCCTTCTCTCTGTCTCCCCTCTCTCTCTCACACATTCTCTCACTTCTTCCCCTCCCCTGTCTCATTCCATCTTCTCTCTGTTTCCCCTTCTTCCCCTCTCCCTTCTCTCTGTCTCCCCTCTCTCTCTCTCACACACATTCTCTCACTTCTTCCCCTCCCCTGTCTCATTCCATCTTCTCTCCCTGTTTCCCCTTCTCCCCCTCTCCCTTCTCTCTGTCTCCCCTCTCTCTCACACATTCTCTCACTTCTTCCCCTCCCCTGTCTCATTCCATCTTCTCTCTGTTTCCCCTTCTCCCCCCTCTCCCCTCTCTCTCTCTCTCAAACATTCTCTCACTTCTTCCCCTCCCCTGTCTCATTCCATCTTCTCTGTTTCCCCTTATCTCCCCTCTCCCTTCTCTCCGTCTCCCCTCTCTCTCACACATTCTCTCACTTCTTCCCCTCCCCTGTCTCATTCCATCTTCTCTCTGTTTCCCCTTCTCTCCCCCTCTCCATTCTCTCTGTCTCCCTCTCTCTCACACATGCTCTCACTTCTTCCCCTCCCGTCTCATTCCATCTTCTCTCTCTGTTTCCCCTTCTCTCCCTCTCCCTTCTCTCTGTCTCACTTCTTTGCCTCCCCTGTCCCATTCATCTTCTCCCTCCTCCTCTTTCTTACTCATTTTCTCTCCACCTTCTCTCTCTCCATCACCTCTGCTTTCACACACACTTTCTATGCTCCCCCCCCCCCCCCCCCCGCACTTGAGTATTTGCCCCTCACTCACCACCAGGAGCTGGCTCCTGCCAGGGGCTGGCTGCAGCAGGACAGGAGAGCTGTGACCAGCAGCAGCTGCGGGATCCCCCTCATGCTGCCCCTCTGTGCGCCCTGATCCGCGGCTCTCCAGCACAGGGGTCCCTGGGAAACAGGCACAGTGTGAGTGTGAGCACAGTGTGAGCACAGTGTGAGTGTGCAGTGTGAGTGTGTGTGCGCGAGCCCCGTGTGTGAGGCTCTGGGTGCAGGGGATGTCTGTCCCGGGGGAGGGGGCTGCTCGGACTCTCTGCCTCCCTCTGCTGGACATCCCTGTACAGTTCACCCTTCTCACTTCTGTCATTAGCATTTTATCACCTGGGAGAGTGTGAGTGTGAGTGTGAGCTGAGCTTTGTCCTAGGTTGGGTCACTGTGCAAAAATAAGTTTATTATTCAGGGATTTGAGGACGGAGGAGAGAGAGAGGACAGAGACCAGAGGGAGACAGATAGACAGACAGAGACAGAAAGATAAGAAACATATTGTAGCTACCTGCAGCTTGTCTGAAAATATATATTAATGCACATAACACTGACTCCCCTTTATTAGGAGTTTCTCAGTTATTATTACCCTTTTCATTTTTTACTAATGAAAAAAATTCAGACTTCCCTCTATTTTGTGAGTTTTACGAAGAGGAAAGGGACAGAGAAAAAGGACCCTCACAGTGAGTAGGGCAGTGACGGGCAGTGACGGGCAGTGACGGGCAGTGATGGGCAGTGACGGGCGGGGGGGGGGGCGCTCACCGAGTAAAGACACTGACTAAAACAATGACACTGATTCAACCTGGTTCAATTCCCAGTGTCTGCTCCTTGTGACCTTGGGTAAGTCACTTTATCTCCCTGTGCCCCAGGTACCAAAACATAGAGTGTAAGCTCACCTGGCAGGCACTGTGTCTGTCACAATCTTATATGCTGCATCCCGCGCGCTATACTATAACGCACTTTGAGTCCCATTGGGAGAAAAGCGCTGTATATTAAATAAAGCTATTATTATTAGTTATGACACCTATGTTTGGATGTTGAGGTTTCAGACTACATGCGTGTATGCAGTGCAGAGGTTTTGGTCACTATTATCCCTTTATTGGGTCTCGAAAACTCTGAACACACATCACATGTATGAAGGGTCTCCAGCTGCAGCACATCTCCATTCCTCGTGGGAAAGGCTGGCGCTTTCGCTATTTGATCATGAGAAGTGATGGGTGTCATACATTCTGCTTGACATTTTTGAAGTGAAACTTCTTTAGTGGCACCTACTAACTTTTGATGGGACAAAACTGCTTCATGGAGATGAAAATGTGAAACAGAAGTGACGTAATTGGCTGGTGCTGGCCGCGCATGCGTAGAGGCGTGAACACGCTCCAGTGGCTGTAGTGTGTGTGTGTACACATACACAAAAAGTACAGTGATATTAGAGGAATTCCCAGGGAGTACAAATATAGAAGTGCAAATAGCAACATTTTTACAAATGTACCATTTCTAATAAAAACTGGAGAAGTGCAAAAGATGCAAGGTGTGTACACATCCAACACATGAATTCTTTATAGATTATAATATAGTTAGTGTAATGATATTATGATTTTGATCGAATGAAAGACTTTTGAGAGTAACGCAATTTAGAAACTTTACAATCCAAAATATATGTATCTTTATTTAGTTATCATAAGTCAATTGCATAAGTGTATTCCAACTAATACTATGGAAATTTCTGCTGAAAAAGAAATAAAAATATAACCTCTCTAAAGCCTTTCATTTAATAAAAATCATAAAAATCTAAATACAGTTTCAGTGCCAAAACACAGACATTCCACTTATAATGCGCGTGCTCGGCACACACCCCCTTTAAAAAAATAAAAATTGGATTGTATCTTGTATTGTTTCTTTATAAAATACACCATCCTATGTAGAGCAGTACAGTAAGCTTTAATCAGTGTAAATACATCATGATCTACCCCAGACAGACACAGTATACTCAGTGCTTGACAAAACAAAACCACAAATCTTTCTACACACGGGCACACTGCATCATTACACCAAATACACAGGCGTGATTGAATAACAAACCCCTCCCATTACAATGCTTTTTGATTGTAAGCTTCTCAGAACAGAGCCATCCTTACTTACTGTACCAGTTAATGTCATTGTATTATCATCATCACATCCCTATTATAATGCACTGCGCTTCTTTATAAATAAATACATTCTAATTAGAATAAGATAATAAATACCTCTATCCCCTACTTTATTTTAACAGCTACACGCACCTTTATCCCCATTGCCCTCTCTGTGGCTCCCATTCTCTCTCCCTTCCCTCTACACCTGTCTCTCTTTTCACTTTTCCCTGGCTATTTTCACCTCTCTCTCCCATTCTCTTCACACCTCCTGGGCAGCCTGTCTTCACCTGTCTCTCTCTCTCTCTCTCCTCCTCACTGTCTCTCTCGTCTGGCTCTCAGACTGTCCCCCTCCCACCCTGATTTTTCTTCAAAGGATTATCCTGGGAACACAGTCTCCATATAAATGGAAGTTCACTGGGAATGTCTCGGGATAGGAAGGGGAGGGAGGGATCCCCTAGCCCCAAAACACACACAGGCAGACAATGGCTGGGGAGGGACAGGAGAGTGTGACATGGGTTGTAGTCTTGCTGGGACCACTGAGGACAGAGAGGGAGGAAGAGAGCACAAGAAGAGACACAGGAAAGAGGAAGAAGAGAACGAGAAGAGGAAGAAATAAAGGAAGAGAAAGTAAGGGGAACAATGGAGGAGAGGAAGGGAGAGCGAGAAGCCAGGAAATAGGTTCGGAAGAGAGAAAGCGAGATTCGTAGAAGGGAGATAACATAAAACAAAGCGGGATGGGGCACGGGACAGTCCCAAAGAAGTGAGCAAGAAAACTAGCGAGAGAAAGAGAGCTGGGGAAAGATGGGATACAGGGAATAAAGAGAGGGAAGTAAGAAGTGTGGCATGGGGGGGGGGGGGAGAGACTGAAATATATGACATTAACTTTGACATATTCGTACTTGTGAAAACACTGTGATAACATCTGTCAACCTATAAAAGAGAGTGTGTGGGTAGGAAGAGAGAGAGAGGGGGAGAGAGACAAACTAGAGTGGTAGAAAGAAAAAAAGGTAGAAACACAAAACAAGCTTGAATCTTCTCACTAAACAGTTAGGCCGAGCTTGTAGTGGAGGAGTTGCTGCGTGCGCGTCAAGCACACTTCAGTCATTGGCTATAGCAGTTGGCCAGATGCCTGCAGGCGAAGAGGCGCGTTGACCTGCGTTTTGAGACAAAAATGTTTGTCTTCTCAGGCGGCTGCCGCGTGACGACAACGTCACCTGAGCTGGTTCAGCCAATGAGGGCGAACCAGCTTGTGACGCCCCCACATCGCCGCCAGCTCTATGAGCAGGGGTCGCTTGTGCTGCAGGAGCGTGGCACGGTAGGAGCTTGCACTCTCGCTAGCAAGCGGAGTGTGTAATCTGTGCCCTAGCCTCGCTCGCAGACACCCCTACTGCAGTAACGTCTGTACATCTCTAATTCTAGCATTTAGACCAGGGGTGGGCAACTCCAGTCCTCAAGGGTCACAGACAGGGCAGGTTCTTGGGCTATCCCTGCTTCAGCACAGGTGGCTCAATCAGTGGCTCAGTCGAAGACCCAGTAATTCACCTTAAAACCTGGCCTGCCTTGAAGACTGGAGTTTCCCACCCCTGATTCAGGCTGGAAGCTCTTTGGAGCCGATACGCTTGCAGAACCGTATATCAGCACATGGGGGTATGCGGGGCCACAAGCAAACAAATCGGTTACATCTTGGAGCACCAATGAGCCAATTGGGCCAAACTTCATTATCTGGCTTTGACATCAGGGTTATTCTATACAACAGAACTGGCGTTCGACCTCCAAGCTCCCTCCGAGTCTTTGGATGTTGATAGTTGGGGGATGTAATGAGGGGGCTGCTGTTCTGGGGAAAGGAAGATCTCTTTTAACAAACAAATCCAAGATCAAGACAAGAAAAAGGAACAACTTTGTGTTCACTTTGCGAAGTTCCCAACACTCAGAACACACAGGAACGCCGCACTAAGGCGCCGCAGACGGGTTCTGACGCTCATTCTTGCCGTTTCACGGTTTCTCTGTTTTGTGCCCAATGACATATTTGGAAAAATAGTCATATCTCATGGAGCTTTTAACTTGATACTATTTTAGACATAAATCGTTTGACCATTCGGTTTATGGGATACAAGTCTTGGGGTTTGTGGAAACCTTAAGGTTGGATAAAGGACCCCAAAGGTACTCGTGCCCTGTGCTACTAACTCTCACTGTCCTCAGATTCACAGTTGGGTCCCTACTCAATATAGTGAGAAACCGGGTAACACACAGGTAACAATGTATCCCCAAAATTTAGCAAAGATGCGCGCAGTCTCAATAGTTCCCCTTGATTCAAAACAGGGGGTCTCCCTCTGCATCTCTCTCCCGTGAGCAGCGGGGTGGGTACGAAACATGCAAACAAAAAGAAAGAGCAAAAAGGGAAAAAACACAATTAATAAAGAATATAAACCTTTATATTAAAAATACATACTAAAAATCATTACATAAAATAAGGGTTCACATGAACCCACACTCACACAATTGCAGAGCACCATCAAGAATACAGGGATACAGGTCTTGGGGTTTGTGGAAACCTTAAGGTTGGATAAAGGACCCCAAAGGTACTCGTGCCCTGTGCTACTAACTCTTACTATCCTCAGATTCACAGTTGGGTCCCTACTCAATATAGTGAGAAACCGGGTAACACACAGGTAACAATGTATCCCCACATTCAATCCATAAGGGGGACTTCTGCGCTTCTCATTGCATCCAATAGAGAAGCCTTGGAGGGATGTGGGGTGAAGGAAGAGTTAGGGGTGACACGGTGTGTCTAAGAGTTGGGTACATATTACTGTATCTAGTTACAGCTACTGCACATCAAATCAAATAAGCTTTATTGGCATGACGAAAGAACATTTCACTATTGCCAAAGCATGAATAATAGGGTGTAGGGTACAATGATTACCCAGTACATGAATAACAGGGGGTAGGGTACAATGATTACCCAGTACATGAATAACAGGGGTTGGGTATAATGATTATACAGTACATGAATAACAGGGGGTAGGGTATAATGATTACACAGTACATGAATAACAGGGGTTGGGTATAATGATTGCACAGTACATGGGTAACAGTTGCACACGGGTGTGGGGGTTAGTGGGCGTCTCTCAGCCTGTGGCAGGTGCTGATATAGTGTGCAGCCAGTTCTGCTGGGGTTCCATCTTCTCCCAGGAGGATCGCTATTTTTTGGTTCTCTTCTATATTATTAAAATTCTGGACGAGCTGTGAGTTTCTCCGGGTGGGCGCTCCCCACTTCAAAGTATTGTGTGCAGCGCAGCAAGAAATGTGTTTCATCTTCTACCTCTCCTAGCTCACATCGCTGGCACAGTCTCACCTCCCGGGGCTTCCAGTTCTGTCTGTGTCTGCCTGTCTCTCACATACCTCTCCTAGCTCACATCGCTGGCACAGTCTCATCCCCGGGGCTTCCAGTTCTGTCTGTGTCTGCCTGTCTCTCACATACCTCTCCTAGCTCACATCGCTGGCACAGTCTCACCTCCGGGGGCTTCCAGTTCTGTCTGTGTCTGTCACACACCTCTCCTAGCTCACATCGCTGGCATAGTTTAATCTCCCGGGGCTTCCAGTCCTGTCTGTGTCTGCCTGTGTCTCTCACACACACCTCTCCTAGCTCACATCGCTGGCACAGTTTAATCTCCCGGGGCTTCCAGTCCTGTCTGTGTCTGCCTGTTTCTATTTCCAGGCTGTGGGTGCTCATTCTGTACTGGCCCAAGGTCTGTCTCTTCTTTGTTTTTTTTTTACCTTCAGTAGGTAGGGTGCCAGAGTGTATTCTCTCTGTAGGCTGTGGTAGGTCTCCAGCTTCTTTGAGCGCTGGATATCATTTTCCCACATAGTCACATATTGCGTCTTCATTTCGCTGGTGATTGAGTTGATTTGTTTTTTTTGTCAGGCTGTTGATCTGTGTGGGGCTTGGTTCTTGGAGTGAGAGGACAAGTTGTTTGATGGCACAGGGTTTAGTGAGGAGGTCCTGGCTTCTCATTGCTCTGTAGCAGTAAGACTGTGGGTGGCTGCTGTTTAGGTGAGCCCAGAATGTCAGCGCTCTCTTCTGTACCGTGAGCAGTAGAGGAGAGCGCCCAGCTCAGCCCGGCATGCACTGTTTGATGTACTCCTGTGTACTTGGAGAAGGTGTTTGCAGAATTCCAGATGCAGTATTTCGGTTGGGCTGGTATCCCATTTTGTGGAGTCTGGGTATGTCACAGGACCCCACACCTCGCTGCCATACAGAAGGATGGGTGTTATGATGCTGTTGAATATTTTCAACCAGATTCTTATTGGTAGTTTGCAGTGGTACATCTGTTTCCTTATTGCATCAAATGCTCTGCAGGCCTTCTCCTTCGGTGTATTTATGGCCAGGTTGAATTTCCATGATGAATTGATTGTTAGACCAAGGTATGTGTAGCTCGCTGTCTGTTCCAGGGCATTGTCATTCAGTGTGAATTGCGATATGGTTTGATGTCTTAGTTTTTTTCTGGAATACCATTATTCTGGTTTTGTCTAGGTTCACAGAGAGTATACAGTCTAATACCAAAAGTAGAAAAGTATCAGAAGTGCCTGCCCGGAAGAGCTTACAATCTAAAGATGAGCCACATGAAGGCACTGGGATAACATTAGTTAGGTAAGAGATCAAAAGAAAAATCAAAATGACATCAAGCATATTTTGAACTGTGTTAGTGGTATAGTGTTTCTAAGGTCTCGGCCATGTTCCTTGCTTGCTGGTGGAAGCGCGCTAACTCGTGCTCCCGCTCAGCATTGAGCCCCTACAGCCGCAATTAGAGCGGCTTTAGTAGGGGCTCACCTGCGCTTCCGCAAGCGTGCGGAAGCGCAGGTCTTAGGGGAATTGAAAATTCCCCCGCTTGCCGGCGCGACAGGCCGGTCACGTGAGCGGTTCGCCCAATGAGGGCGAACCAGCTCCGTGACATCACTGGCCTGCCCCCGGCCAGTGACGCGTCCGCCCCCGGCCCGCCCCCGGCCCACCCCCTGACAGCGCGTGCGGTAAGCAACCGCAAGGCCAGGGAAAGCACCCGCTTTCCCTGCGCCTCAGCGCGCCAGCAGGGAGCATGGCCGAGGCCTAACACTTAAAGGAAACTGTGATGAGTTAACAGTGTGTATCTGGTGCCTTCAACACTAAAAGGGTTAACCCGTTGCAGGTAAAGGATAACATAGCTAGTTATGTCCTTTTCCAAAGCAAAGACTGTGCTTACTTACACCCACTGTACCACCTATTTCCCACGCACAATGCCGAATATTCAGTAAGATTTCATGTGTATTATTGAAGTCTCCTAACTCTGAGTGACAAGTAAAGCGTCCGCACAGCAGCCGTGCGCAGGAAGCCACTGTACACTCATGTGAGAAATCTGCGGTTCGGCAATCCAAGCCGCTTGAAGAAAAACAAAATATCTTTATTTTTTTTGTTTTAATATATGCAGCCTATGATCACCTTTATTGAAAACTAATTACCTAAGCCGTCGATCGATTGATTCTCCCGTAATCGATCAGCAAAATCCTGCTTCCCAGGGTTCGCTAAATGGCTGCTTTTCAGATTCAAAATCAATCCGTCAGCCAGTGTTGGGCTGAGCGCAGACAGGCTGCTACACTACCGCGCGTCCGTGCTTGCGAGCCTCTGCCTGCTGGGCGACGCGTGCTCATCCCCAGCAGACAGAGTGACGCGACTGGAGGCGGGACCATTAAAAAAAAAAAAAAATGGGTGCGTGTTTGTGATTGGCTGGCGCAGTACACGTGACGCGGCTGCCGCTTGAAATTACAAACCTCAGTTGTCTCCTTCAAGTGCAGCGGCGTCAGCGCCGTACTTCGCCGCTGGGGGTCGTTTTCAGTTTGAAAACTCCCACACACTAAAGCGAAAGAGTGGCGGACGTGCGCACGCACGGGCGCTCATTGCATCGCAGCCTGTCTAAACTTGGCCTAACTCAGCAGCTACAATGTATTCTTATATTACTAGGGGAACATTATCTATGGTTACAGTTTGCAGCTCAAACTGCTGGGAACATTGGCAACAAATTATCCCAAACAGGAAAGTGTTACAAAGATCTTGCACTGCTGGGGAGGTGGGCAAGGCCTCGTCCATAGTGATCGCGACCGCGCGGCGCCAACAAGAGACGGCTCCCCTATGAGGCCGGCCGTAGTGCGCTCAAGCGACGAAGCGCGAAGGAGCGGCGGCATCTCCAGAAGACGAGATTTTTGAGTTTTGGCGCGGTGGCCACGTCACGGGGGCGGCACAGCCAATGAGGGTGAACCGGCCTCGTGACATCACGGTCACGCCTCCCTTGTCGCTCACATCATAGTAATCCCACAGGCCACGTATCGCCTCTGCAGCAGGCGCGCGCGCCGCCATGCACTCCGTCGCGTGCACCTGCACTATGGCCTTGGCCTGAAGCCGGCTATAGAAATGAAAGGATGCTCAGTATATTAAAACTAATTAAAAATGTCATTAAGAGTTGATTTCTAAAATAAAAAAAAAAGGACGTATTATGTCATATTACAGAACTGATTTATTATTAATATTAAAAAAACACACCACACTCATGCAGGATATTGCTCCTTTAATGCAGCAAGTTACAAATTCCCTTTACATCACAGCATGGAAATAACAGTCCAAATGTATCGCCCAGGGAGGCTCCTGTAATTCGCTTATTGGAAACAGTGACACTACGACGAGAGATCTCCACGCCATGGGGTCTGTCCATCTCACTGCGGGGTGACACAGTGACGAGAGATCTCCACGCCATGGGGTCTGTCCCTCTCACTGCGGGGTGACACAGTGACGAGAGATCTCCACGCCATGGGGTCTGTCCCTCTCACTGCGGGGTGACACAGTGACGAGAGATCTCCACGCTATGGGGTCTGTCCCTCTCACTGCGGGGTGACACAGTGACGAGAGATCTCCACGCCATGGGGTCTGTCCCTCTCACTGCGGGGTGACACAGTGACGAGAGATCTCCACGCCATGGGGTCTGTCCCTCTCACTGCGGGGTGACACAGTGACGAGAGATCTCCACGCCATGGGGTCTGTTCCTCTCACTGCGGGGTGACACAGTGATGAGAGATCTCCACGCCATGGGGTCTGTCCCTCTCACTGCGGGGTGACACAGTGACGAGAGATCTCCACGCCATGGGGTCTGTCCCTCTCACTGCGGGGTGACACAGTGACGAGAGATCTCAACGCCATGGGGTCTGTCCCTCTCACCTCAGGGTGACACAGAGACAAGAGATCTCCACGCCATGGGGTCTGTCCCTCTCACCTCGGGGTGACACAGAGACAAGAGATCTCCACGCCATGGGGTCTGTCCCTCTCTCTGCGGGGTGACACAGTGACGAGAGATCTCCACGCTATGGGGTCTGTCCCTCTCACTGCGGGGTGACACAGTGACGAGAGATCTCCACGCCATGGGGTCTGTCCCTCTCACCTCGGGGTGACACAGTGACGAGAGATCTCCACGCCATGGGGTCTGTCCCTCTCACTGCGGGGTGACACAGTGACGAGAGATCTCCACGCCATGGGTTCTGTCCCTCACACTGCGGGGTGACACAGTGACGAGAGATCTCCACGCCATGGGGTCTGTCCCTCTCACCTTGGGGTGACACAGTGACGAGAGATCTCCACGCCATGGGGTCTGTCCCTCTCACCTTGGGGTGACACAGTGACGAGAGATCTCCACGCCATGGGGTCTGTCCCTCTCACCTCGGGGTGACACAGTGACAAGAGATCTCCACGCCATGGGGTCTGTCCCTCTCACTGCGGGGTGACACAGTGACGAGAGATCTCCACGCCATGGGGTCTGTCCCTCACACTGTGGGGTGACACAGTGACGAGAGATCTCCACGCCATGGGGTCTGTCCCTCTCACTGCGGGGTGACACAGTGACGAGAGATCTCCACGCCATGGGGTCTGTCCCTCTCACCTTGGGGTGACACAGTGACGAGAGATCTCCACGCCATGGGGTCTGTCCCTCTCACCTCGGGGTGACACAGTAACGAGAGATCTCCACGCCATGGGGTCTGTCCCTCACACTGCGGGGTAACACAGAGACGAGAGATCTCCACGCCATGGGGTCTGTCCCTCTCACTGCGGGTTCACACAGTGACGAGAGATCTCCACGCCATGGGGTCTGTCCCTCTCACCTCGGGGTGACACAGTGACGAGAGATCTCCACGCCATGGGGTCTGTCCCTCACACTGTGGGGTGACACAGTGATGAGAGATCTCCACGCCATGGGGTCTGTCCCTCCCACTGCGGGGTGACACAGTGACGAGAGATCTCCACGCCATGGGGTCTGTCCCTCACACTGTGGGGTGACACAGTGACGAGAGATCTCCACGCCATGGGGTCTGTCCCTCACACTGCGGGGTGACAGTGAAAGGCAGATGGAGCACTAATGCTAATTTCTAAGAGATTACCAAACACTTACAGGAGAATTCCTTACTATGGTCTTTTTTTTTATCGTTATGAAGCAGGGGTCTTCGGAGCTGAAACACATCAATTTTAGTTCCAGGGCCCCCCTGTTTGCCCGAGATAGCTGCTTCTGGTTACTTTCTGGTTCTTAAAAGCACCCGCTGCATTTATTTATAAAAATGTGTTACCCGGGTGAGAGTTACCGCTCGTTTTCAAGTATGACCTGGGCACAGAGTTATAATGACAAATATATGGTTACAAATACAGTTACGTAAGTGAAAGGGGTTATACAGTACATTATATAAGAATTTAGACTGGTACTGTTCATGTGATCAATGCTCTGGAATAGGGGAACATGCTTTACATTGGTTTCACTCATACTTATTGGGTAGATCCCAATTTGTGTCTCGGGCACTAACTCCAACCCCTGGGATATCACCTGTGGGGTCCTGCAAGGCTCTGTTCTGGAGCCCCTAGTCTTAAGTCTTCTTTAATGATCTACAGCTTGTAAGGCAGCATCCAAACGTATGCGGATGACACAATCTTATATGCACTCAGCCCTCGCCTCACTGACCTTGGAGACGTTCGTCAATCTAATTTTTCAAGACTTGAATACTGGATTTTCCAAAACAAATTGTTTTTAAATACAGACAAAACTAACAATGGTATTTGGGACTGAGGTTACATTTCTAAAGCTTGCAACGGCAGAGCTACAGATCAGAACCAACGTTAACACCATTCTAGCCCCTGTCACTAGTTTTCAGTACCTGGGAATTTGGCTTGACCCCACTTAACATTCAGGCTGCATAGTGATACTCTCACATCCAAGACATATGCCAAACCAGGTATACTTTATAGGAGGGGTTGTCAACTCCAGTCCTCAAGAGCTACCAACAGGTCAAGTTTTCTGGATATCCCTGCTTCAGTACAGATGATGCCATCAGACAGGCACCTGGGCTGAAGCAGGAAAACCTGACCTGTTGGTAGCTCGAGGTGCTTTATAGGAACAAATCCTCCATAAGCCAGCTGTTCAGGAAGCGCATTGCGCAGCACATGCCAATGCCAGTTATAGACTATAGAGACGTAGTATATGGTGCAGCACCCCAAACTCACCTTAGCAAACTAGACCTCAATGTGCCGCTTTGTTGTACAGTGTAATTACAACACACATCGCTGCAAAATGCTCAAAGCGCTAGACTGGCCATCCCTGGAGTCCAGACGCAGAGTACATTTTTTTCTTTCTTGCCTTCAAATACTTTCTGTGCAAGCTACCCACCTATGTGACCAAGCTCCTCACCCCTACCACACGCAGCATTTATCACCTGAGCTCTGCCTCCAAAAGACTATTCGCGGTCCCGCGGTTTAACAAGGAATCCAGTCTTCCTTCTGTTACCGTGCACCTTGACTGGAACAGCCTATCGGAGACGCTCAAAACTGCCTCCGGTATAAGTAATTTCAAGACTTCAGCTGTCTCTCATTTGAATCCTGTATGTAACTGTTACATACGCCCATAATCGTATATTATCTCTGTCTGTAAATTGAATATATAACCTCTGGTCATTTAATGTAACGTCATCATAACTCTGGACATACTTGAAAACGAGAGGTAACAATGTATTCTAAATAATTAAATAAAAGGCAGAGCACAGTTTTATATAGCTCTATAACATGCAAAGGGGAATACATATATGTGTGTGTGTGTCTATATATATATATATATATATATATATATATATATAAATATATAAATATATATATATATATATATATATATATATATGTATATATATTACCAGAGCTGTAGAGTCAGTTAAAATAAGATGGTACATTAACCCCTTGTGCATGAGGGTTCTCCCTTCATCAGGACTCCAAATGTTCAGTTCTTAAGAACAACCGACAGGTTAGGTGTGCAGGGAAACACATTGTATTTTATTTCTATAGCACCAAAACAGAAATATAAAAGAAGTGCATGGAGGGACACGATTAGCAAAAATATGTTACTTTATATAAAAAATACACTTAACAACACTTACATAAAAATGCACGTTCGAAACGTCCTAATGGACTCTCATCCACACAAAAGGGAGGCGAGAGGGAGGGGAAACACAGGGTCCAGGGAGAGTAATATTTCCTCGCAGATCAGCTGTAGAACCCCGGTTGCGGCGTTCTCGCTAGGGGGGCGTTGACTCCAGACGTCCGTCATAACGGCGTCTTACGTCATCAACTCAATATCTCAACGCGTTTCACGTCTATGATGCTTCATCAGGGGAACGCACTAATAGTGTCCCTCCATGCGCTTCTTTTATATTTCTGTTTTAGTGTGGTATTGACCCCGTTAATCACGGGATCAGCTGCAGGAGCGACTCTTACAAGGCAATGTAGATTACCTACCAGTCAGAGCAGGGTTATACATTATATACAAGACATTGCATGCACAGGAGATAATATATGTTATAGGCGTATGTAACAGTTACAGACCAGGTTAAAATGTGAGTCAGCTTTAGTTTTGAAAGAACTTAGACTGGTGGCGGCTGTGAGAGTCTCCGGTAGACTGTTCCAGTTTTGGGGTGCACGGTAAGAGGAGGAGGAGCGGCCGGATACTTTGCTGAACTTTGGGACCATGAACAGTCTTTTGGAGTCAGATCTCAGAGGATAAGTGCTGCGTGTGGTAGGGGTGAGGAGCTTGTTCAGATAGACGGGTAGCTTGCCCAGAAAGTATTTGAAGGCAAGACAGGAAAGGTGAACTTTGTGCCTTGACTCAAGTGATGACCAATCTAGTTCTTTTAGCATGTCGCAGTGATGTGTGTTGTAATTGCATTGGAGGACAAAGCAGCATATTTAGTTGTAGAGGGTATCAAGTTTGCCTAGGTGAGTTTGGGGTGTCGATCCGTATACTATGTCCCCATAGTCTATAATTGACATTAGCATCTGCTGTGCGATGCACTTTCTGACCAGCAGACTAATGGATGCTTTGTTCCTATATAGTACCCCTAGTTTGGCATAGGGTTTGGATATCAGGGTATCAATGTGCACCCCAAATGTTAAATGGGAGTTAAACCATATGCCCAAATATTTGAAACTAGTAACAGGGGCTAGGATAGTATTAGAGTTGGTTCTAATCTGTAGCTCATTCATTGGAAGGGTTAGAAATTTAGCCTGGGTCCCAAATACTATTGTTACAGTCTAGTCAGTGTTTAGAAACAGTTTGTTTTGGGAAATCCAATTTTCAAGTCTCAAAAAGTCAGATTGAAGTACGTGTCCAAGGTTAGGCCTGGGACATGGTGATATGAAGAGCGCTGGGCAGCGCTGACGCTCATGCTCTCCTGCTCAAGCAGGAGATTTTTCGTGTCCCTGCATGAGCGTCAGCGAGCGTGCTTGTGTGCCGGGTGGGAGGCGGGCCGGGAGGGGGGGCTAGGGCGCCACGTCACAGACTGCCATTGGCTTCTGGCAGTTACGTGACCGGCCCTGCGCTTCCATCAGCGGGAAAAGTAAAATTGATCTGTTGGCTGAAATTCCACACGCCTGCAGAAGCGTGGGGAAGCGCCGTCTAAAGCCGCGCTGATAGGGATAATGTTTCTCCTCAGCGCGGCTCAGCGTGCCTCAGCACGGTCTTTTTGACCATGTCCGAGGCCTTAGAGAGGTTAGTGCTGTGTGCATATAAGATTGTGTCATCTGCATACATGTGCATTGAAGCTCCCTTACAAGCGGTGGGAAGATCATTGATGAACACTGAGAAGAGTGGGGGCCCCAGAACAGAGCCTTGCGGGACACCACAGGTTATATCCAAGGGGTTGGAGTTAGAGCCTGAGATGGACACATGTTGGGACCTACCTGATAGGTAGGACTGAAACCAGTTTAAAGCATGTTTCCCTATTCCAGAGCTCTGGAGTTTGTTTAGCAGGATAACATGATCAACTGTGTCAAAAGCCTTTGCATAATCTAGGAATATTGCACCAGTGAGCATGCAGGCCAATAGGAAACCGCGAGTCATGACATAGCAGATTCCTATTGGCCTGCATGCCGCGGGAGATTTAAACCTTTATTTTGTTTCCCCTGTTGTGGATGGAAGAGACCCCCTGCTTCCCACCTATGTAGAAAAAGGTTAATCTATTTAATTGCTTTATTTTATAATGGTGCCAACACAGAAAAATACAGAATAACCATAAGGGGTATTCTAGTACATACAGGGAGAGTATTGGAACTTAAAAGTAAACATAGGAAAAACAACCCTTGTCTGAAGAGCTTACCCTCTATATCAAAACAAACACTGTAGATTCCTCCCCCCCCAAAAAAAAAGAGACGGGGAACAGATTAATGGAGATTATATATGTGCTCTCTCATGAGGTCCGGCACGCCAGAGACCATTATGTCATATAGAGGACGTCATGCTATTATTGGTTCATTATCATGGGGTAGGCCTCTCTACGGGAACGGAAACAGTGGCCCCTTCCACGTTACTGGGGGGTGGCGGTCGGGGGTGCACTTGGGTGCAGTCGAACTGCCGGCAGTAAAAGGGTTAACCGGGGGGGGGGGGCGTGTGGAGCGGCGACATATTTTGACTTCCTATCAACATGATGGTTCACGTTTTCAATATACACACACACACACATGGTTTGAAAAATACAACAGGCCCCATAGACCCTGCTGCTGCTGCCATTGTTATAATGTATTTCTGTTCTGGTTATTTTGATGTACACTGTGCTTGAAACGGTCTGTGTAATTCAGCACGGAATGAAGAACCTTTCTGTCTGCGTGCAGGCGCCAGCCTTCGCACCTGAAGTCTCCATGATGCTGTCACGTGGAAATCTTCTAATAAATGATGATATATATATATTTTATTTTTTATACATTTAGTACATTCCTGTATTATAATTCTTTTTAACATTTGCTAATGAGTGCGGAGCATTTATAATTTGTAATGGATTATAGCTTTTGAATGTTCAGAAGCCAGCTGTGCATTGCAGAACAGATTTAAGGGGTACGACTTCAATGGGATCAGCTCAATACATATATATATATATATATATATATATATATATATATATATATATATATATATATATATATATATATATATATACTGGGGATCTCAAGAGCACCTTTTTTGAGTCCTGGCATTATTCACCAAGAACCTCTGTATAGTGATTATGAAATGATTTGGAAAGGGGCTGGATAGTGACTGGGAAAGACGTATAGTTAATATTCCTGCCACTCTTTCTGTATTGAAAGCGGAATTATTTTTCATACAAAAACACAAAATCACAATATGAACTTTAGCTCCGAATGGACATTGGAGAGGAATGCCTGGGCCGCGGGGGCCAGGCTGGCACTGACAGGGTTAAGCTGCCCTGTGCTGCCAGCGTCACATCCTGAGAGCTATTTCTGAATCGGATCTCGCTGCCCGTCACAGGGCGCTGCCCCTGTTTGTTTTCACCAGGCGCGTTCTCTCCCCCCGGGCCGCTCTGTACCTGTGCCTGCAGCTCCTCACCTGGCTGGCAGATGTGGTGGGGGGGTGGGCAGTGGGGGGGGGGGGGGAGGGGTTGGGGTCTGGCTGCCTGATTTAACATCCTGGCAAATGTGCCCACTGATCCAGAGCCATAAGGAGGGAGCGGGCAGGGGATCCAGACACAGCCAGCCTGTCCTATCTGACAGATGTTACAACCTCCTTGCTGCCAGAGGGCCCTGTGTGTTATTCTATTGCTCTGCGAGTTAGTATATCGCACTGCATGTCCTTATACTGTATCTCTATGCGTGTTATTATATCGCTCTGCGTGTTGTTATAGCTCCAATATAGAAACACATAACATAAGGAGCAATGAGTGAGACTCCCTCCCACAATGCTCTCCTACAAATGAAGGCCTGTAAGTATGGGTTGATAAAGAATACACACTTTGATTAAATATAAAAGGGGGTCCAGACACAGGCTTCCTGTGCTATCAGACGGATGTTGTAACCTCTCTAGTGCCAGAGGGCTCTGCATGTTGTTATATATTGCTCTGTGTTATTATAATGCCTTGTGTTTTATTATATTTCTCTGCATGGTAGGGCTGAAGTAGTGTCTCAGTGAGTAAAGACACTGACTCTGATAACGACACTGGGTTTAAAGCAGTGGTTCAAATCCTGGTGTCAGCAAATCCCTTTATATCCTTGTGCCTCAGGCACCAAAAATATAGATTGTAAGCTCATCAAGGCAGGGACTGTGTCTGTAAGAAGTCTAGTCTATACAATGCTGCTTACCATGCACTATATTGTAATTATGAAGCGCTTTGAGTGTCATTGGGAGAAAATCACTATGAAATAAAGTTATTATATTTCTCTGCATGTTATATCATTCTGTGGTATTTATATTGCTTGCATGTTAATATATCCGTGTGTACAGATACATGTCTCTGTCTGTTAGATCACTCTGCATATCATTATATCACTCTGCATGTAATTATATCTCTGCATATGAATAATATCTGAACACCTCACCCCTACCACATGCAGAATTTACCACCCCAGATCTGACTCCAAAAGATACGGTCCCAAGGTTCAACAAAGTATCCGGCCGCTCCTCCTGTTACCGTGCACCTCACAACTGGAACAACCTACCCGAGACTCTCAAAACCGCCTCCAGTATAAGTAATTTCAAGACTTCAGCTGTTTCATTTTAATCTGGTCTGTAACAGTTACATACGCCCATAACATATATTATCTCTAACTGTCCATGAAATGTCTGTAAATATAATGTCTAACTGTTCATTCAATATAACCATGTATCTGCCATCATAACTCTATGCCCAGGACATAAGGGAAAACGAGCGGTTACTCTCAATGTATTACTTCCTGGTAACACATTTTCTAACTAAAAATAAAATAATGGACCTTCAGAATAACTTTTTTAGATTTATTTGGCGACATAAAACACCATGGGTGACAAGGTCGGTACTCTTAAAGCACGGGGAGGCCCGGCGATACCGGATATTAGAAAATACTAGTTAGCAGCACATCCTAAACAAATAGCCTGTTGGCTGGACCTGGAGGCTCAATTAGCCAGCCCAATTGCTAGCACTGCTGTGGAAACAGAATGACACAGGTGATCATAAAATTGGGCTTAACCACATTTTGAAATTCACTTTAAAAATCTGGAAAGTGGCCAACACACGTTCAACAAAGTATCCGGCCGCTCATCGTCCTCTTACCGTGCACCTCACAACTGGAACAGTCTACCTACAAATCCGCAGCAGAATGTACAGTGAAAGTTTTGTTGTGCTACGTGGTGCCGTTTCCGAGATTTCAATGCTTCGGACATACAAACAAACAGACGGAATCCAACTTAGAATTATAGTATAGATAATTTACTCTCATCCCCGTCAAAACTAACGCCACTATTTGATCATCCGGATTTTATCCCGGGGATGAACACAAAATCTTTTAAAGGCATGGAAAAATGCACACTTCAGGAATATACTGAATAGGAGACATCTTATACAAAAAGTAAATTCCCAAACCCTAGAGCATTCCTAGAAAGAGATCACTTCGGTCGAACAGAAATGTTCAGATTTGCACAAGTAAAACACTTTGCTAAACAACTAGCCACGTTGGGCTTATTCCCGAGCTGCACAACATCTGAAAGTATACATGTAGATTGTGACCATATCAGAAAAAGGCATCATCTCAAGCATATACCAAGAGCTGGATACACCAAATTCATCTGGCCAATTACAGGCTCACAAATATATGCCAAAATGGGAAAAAGATCTCCAAGTAAATATCGATGGAAATGGGCTGACATCTGGGACAGTGCATCTAAAACATCAATATGAACACAAATAAAAGAAAATATATATAAAATTATATACCCCCAAACAGTGGAGTAAAATATACCCAGGAAGGCAGTGTGGGGGGTTGCGAGATCAGATACATATTTGGTGGTCATGCCCCAAGAGAGTGGATTTCTGGAGAGGTATGGAAATAAAAATTTCCGATGGACCCGCTGGTCCTCATACAAGCAAACCCAATAAAAAGGGGGGGAACCGCCACCAACGCAAACCTATATCCCATGTGCGAGCGGCAGCTAGGTGCACTATAGCAGCCTCCGGGAAGAAAAATGCAGCACCAGCCAAGAGACAAGTGGTAAATAGGATAAGTGGAATCATGCGGGTGGAGAAGATCTCTGCATATTTAAAACACACTACAAAAAAAGTTCTACAAAGTTTGGGATCTGTGGATCCAATGCAATTGGTTGCCCATCACAACACCTAGAGATAAGGAGACACAACATGTGGAAACTTATGATAATTGTATGTGTTTTGTAAATGATGGGATGCATGTGTGGCATCTGAAATGCTAATTCTTCTCCCCCCCCCCCCAAAAAAAAAATATATGAAAAACAATGAAAATTAGTGTGGGTGAAGAAAAAATATGACTCTGTATGTAATAATATTTCTAACATACAAATACATAAGGACCATTGAGTGAGTCTCACTCCTAATAAGTGAGATTGACTTCCAATGACTGCATTCCAATGAGTGGCACTCGATGTAAGTGAGTGAGAGACTCCCTCCCACAATGCTTGTCCCCCAAATGAAGACCTCTAAGTATGGGTCTGATAAAGAGGACACACTTTTATGAAATACTGTATATCTGAAAATAAAATAAAGAAAAATTCCTAACATAAATGTATCCTTAAAAAATAAAATGTATGTCCAGACAGCATTCACTTATCAAAAGATTCAAAAACAACTGTATTTGGCGCACAGAGGAATGAGGTGTGACTCACCCGTACTCCCTTAGTATCATACATTGTAAGTGGTATTCCCCACAGCACACGATAATATGCCAAAAAGATTCAAAAGACTCAAAGATACATCTAGATTCATGTGTGAAGTCATTATTATGGAAGTAACTCATTCATATCTAAGGACATCATTAATATGTATGGCACTGCATCACTTACTATCTATAACATTTACATCTTTATTTATATAGCCTCATCCATGTGCATAGCGCTTGCAGCAGTAACACACGTGACAGAATAGGAATAAATGCATCGTGAATAATAAGAATAAATGTACCCTTTTATAATAATAACTATGCCATATAGCGCTTTTCTCCCAATGGCAAAGCGCTTCACAATTACAGTATAATGCGCAGGGCATAGGATTGTTACAGACACAGTCTCTGCCCCATAGAGCTTTCAATCTATATTTTTGGCGCCTGAGGCACAGGGAGATAAAGTGACTTTCCCAAGGTCACAAGGAGCTGACACCAGGATTTGAACCAGACTCCCTCAGGGTCTGTACTCACCGAAGGAGCATCAGTGCCAGAAGCAATCTCCGTCTCTGGATCGGTTAAAAAAATTGATTTTTTTTTTTACAATGTATTTTAATACACAATAGCCCCTAACAGCATCAACCTACAACCACTGATCTACATCACAATAGAACAATTGCAGCGCCCTGGCAGGAAGGAGTTAACAAGGGGGCCTAACATTGGGTCCCTATGATCAGCTGCCCCCATCTCTACTCTCACCCTGGTGCTAAAAATGAAGGCGTGCATTCTCACACTAATCAGCCCCTGGGAGCTGCACCCAGGCAGACATCTGGGGGCAGGCTGGAGAGTGTGTGTGTGTGTGTGTGTGTGTGTGTGTGTGTGTGTGTGTGTGTGTGTGTGTGTGTGTGTGTGTGTGTGTGTGTGTGTGTGTGTGTGTGTGTGTGTGTGTGTGTGTGTGTGTGTGTGTGTGTGTGTGTGTGTGTGTGTGTGTGTGTGTGTGTGTGTGTGTGTGTGTGTGTGTGTGTGTGTGTGATACAGACAATGCATGGGGGGTTACTATACCTGTTTATCTATGCCATGGTGTAAGAATGATAATTGTGAATTTAACTAGAATTGCTGGTTCATAAAAAGGGGGTGGGGGGGGGGAACTCACCACTATCTATCACCGGAATACAAAATGCCCTGCCACAAAAGGGACAGAAAGCAGTTTCCCTACCCCAATAACTCAACTAATGTATCTCGTTAGATGGAATCCTTAATCTTTTAAAATGGGAGTTTTAGGGGACCAAGCAACTACACCTTGATTATGTAACTTTGTGCTCCGAACACAGAATAGGAACTTAAAATCAGGTCCGTTACAAATGTACCAACCTCTTCATTTTCAGTTTTACAAAAACTATTTTGGGGAGCTGGGGGGGGGGGGTTACCGATTCATTTGACGCCGCGTGAGGTTAGGGGGGGGCAATAACGGAGAGCAGGCGGGGGGCGCAGCAAAAAGTTTGTGCACACCTGATCTACACTACGCAGATCCTCTGGAATTTACACAGAGGCATCTGGCAGATGTTCACATAAATGTGTAAATATAGTCAGATAATGTACCCAATTATTCAATGTACATGTTTATAGGCCTGACGGGCAGAAGGAGCGGCTCAGTGAGTAAAGGCACAAGCTCTGAAAACAATGACTTTGAAGCAGGGAGCCTGGTCTAAATCAACGTGTCACCTCATTGTAACCTTGCGTACGCCACTCTATTTCCCGGTGCCTCATGCCAACATCAGATTGTAAGCTCTTCGGCTGATTGTGGCTGCAACAATTCTAAGTACCACCCTACATACACTGTCAGTGCTATATCAGAAATATATTGCTATTATCAAAATAAAACATACAGAACAGCTACAAGCTCATATTGAACCCCCAAAATAACCACAACATATATATAAGCATATAAGTTTCACAGAGGAGTGCTACTGAGCATGGCAATATATATATATATATATATATATATATATTTAAAACCAGAGACATAACATAAAACACAGACAGAGCTCAGTGCACATCCAGTAAAACTTATACACGGTACAGTGCCTAAATATACATGTATAGATAACTATTAAATAAAATGGTCTTTTAGTTTAACATTTTGGCCAAATTGTTGTAAGCCCCTGAGCCACTGCACGGCAGACCACATCTCAAGGGTCCCTAACACTAATATAGATTCTTAATAACCTGTGCATTACCAGCAAGAATGATTTATAATAAATCTGTCAAAAAATTATTTTATTTAATAGTTATCTATACATGTATATTTAGGCACTGTACCGTGTATAAGTTTTACTGGATGTGCACTGAGCTCTGTCTGTGTTTTATGTTATGTCTCTGGTTTTAAATATTATCAAAATAAACCTGAAATGTACCTGTTTTTGCTGTAATAAACACCGATAAATTCCATGGGGTAGGGAAATAAATAAATAAATAAAGGGCCCTGCACATGTATCACACAACAGAATATTACTATTCCGGGCACATCAGGGAAACACTTACAGACATACCCCACATTAACGTACACAATGGGTCCAGAGCATGTATGTAAAGCGAAAATGTACTTAAAGTGAAGCACTCCCTTTTTTCCACTTTTCGATGCATGTACTGTACGGCAATCATCATATACGTGCATAACTGATGTAAATAACGCATGTGTAACAGACTCTATAGTCTCCCCGCTTGCGCACAGATTCGGTACAGGTAGGGAGCCTGTATTGCTGTTCAGGACGTGCTGACGGGCGCATGCGCGAGCTGCCATTTGCCTATTGGGCGATATGTCCTTACTCGCGAGTGTATTTAAAGTGAGTGTCCTTAACCGGGTATGCCTGTATTGTGTCAAGGAAACACCATCGTTTGGGCCAGGCTGGGCCTTTTCTTGGCTTAAAAGCAATGTATTAACTTGTGAATTCCTGTCCTGGGTCAGTAACTTTGGTGTATACTATTCCCCTGGGTTATATACACACAGTGGGGCAGTCTTGTGTTACGATGCACATTAGGAGGGCCGCATGTAGGTTTTCCTTCTCACATATAACAACACAAGTGTAGAGACATTTAGGGCCACATGTACTAAGCAAGGCTAAGCTATAAAAGATGCCTTCCAACACCGCTTGATAAAATATGTCTTAGTACGTCCCATTTATGTGAAGAAGCTGCAAAGTGTCTTATGAAGCAGCACTTAGTAGATATGGGCCTAAATCATATATATTCCACTGGACTCAGTGCCTTACATCGTGTACCACAGAGTAGTTGCACTGTGCTCCATTACAAGACATTCTAGACCTCATAGAGAAAGGGACAGAGCTGTCCGGATCTGTTTATTAGAGATACATATTTTTAGGAATAGAATTTCTTTTTAAAAAAAACCTGTAAACCATGGAACTGTAAATGGATAAATACGAAAGTATTGGCACTGGGCACCTCACAGAATCCACATACAGTGACCCTCTGACTACTGGCCAACCCGGACTCCTGATAAATACAAACGTATCAGTTTTCTACTTTCTCCCTGATAAAAGTTCCCTCAGTCAGTAGCAGATGAAGACATTCATCTTTCCTTCGGCGACATCGGCCATTATTATGCTGACACAGGTGCTACATTGTCTTTGCTATGTAGCAGTGTAACAGTCTGGCAGGGCAGTTTCAGGGGTGATGATTCTTGCTCCGCAGGGTTTTAGCTGCAGTCCCATTACCAGGGGAGATTGGCTAGTCAGGGTGCTGGCTCAGGGAGGTTCTGGGTCTCCCCACCAGGGGGCACTGCCAACAAGAGCCAATGAAGTAGCACAATGTGTCAGCTGGTCCTTTTTATTACTAATTGTTTAATAGGCGCCAGCTTATTACAAAGCACAGTACACAGGGTATTAGTGACAAGTTGTAAGCACTATATCTGGTTAGTGCTATACAAATAAAAATATACAATCTGATCTACTCACCATAACAACAGATTTATTTATTTACTTATAAAATATTTTACCAGGAAGTATTACATTGAGAGTTACCTCTCGTTTTCAAGTATGTCCTGGGCACAGAGTTAAGACAAATAATACATGGTTACAAATACAGTTACATAAATGAACAGGGTATACATTATATACAAGACACTGCATGCACGGTTAAAGAAAATATATGTTATGGGCGTATGTAACAGTTACAGACCAGATTAAATGATGCCTCCTTTCATCACAATCCCGCCCTTTTAACATTGTGTAGTTGAATTTGGGAGATATGGTTTGCTGAAAATGTACCTCCCTGGGAGGTTAATATGGCTGCTGCTATTAACCCATAGGCTGCCCTTCTGACGTTCCCTGTATATCATTCCAGGGAGTGTTGTGACCAGTGGCGGAACCACCGTAGGTGCATTACGGCCCACCACCTTCAGGGGCCCCTCCGCCGTGTGCTTGAACACTGTTCCGGCATTTATTTTAACAGCCGGAACAGTGTTCCGCCATTTTTAAAGACCCCCTCTCTGCACAGCCAGTGTGTTGGTGGGACCTTACCCGGTGGCGGGATCCCACCCAGGTGGTCCTAACACGGAAGTTAGGCCGCACCGGACGTTGAGGCCCAACTTCCGCAATCACCGCCTGGGAGGGCTCCCTCTGTCGCGTCCCACCGGTAGGGCCCCGGGGGAAAAGAGGGGGAGGGGGGCTTAGTACACAATAACAAGCAAACGTAACACGGAAGTAATTATTACGCACGGACGTAAGAGAACGAAATGTGTATAAATGACACATAGCTAATGCCGCTAATCTTAGGCTGCGCCAGAGGGGGGAGCCGCGCGCTGACGCTCGTCTGCGCAATCAGGAGCGATTGCATGAACTAGCAGACGAGCTAACGTGCGCGACAGGGAGGCGGGGCACTGACGTCACTGGGCCAATAGCCCGTGAAGCACCGACGTCATGACGCTGCTTCGCTCTGATTGGAGGTTTTCAGCCGACAGCGCACTCAGAAACAGGTTCTGCTGTCAGCTGAAAATCCCTGCGCATCAGCACGCCTGCGAACGCTCGCGGGAGCCCACTCTCAAGACATCCTCATTGAGGATGACGGGGCTCATCGCGGAGCGTCCGCACGGCTCAGCGCCGTCAGTCCTTCTATGGACTCAGCCTAAGACCTCGTTATCACATTTTAATACCAGCTTCTGACGACTCTGCAGCACTTAACCCTAATTTGGGCTGCAATTCCAGAAATAGCGATGGCGTAGCGCTACACTTTTATCAGCGCCGCCATTTTTGCGATTACATTTTGAGCCAACGTCATGTGCGGCACCTGCCTTTAACCCTTTCACTACCAGGTGTGCCAGCAACGCATCACTACTACGATTTTATCATCCGACATTAGCATCAGCTCCACACGACGCCAACATTTAGATTACAAGCGTTTTCCGCAGCAGCGACTAGTGAGAGATGATCAGTGTACATAGGACGGGTGCAGGGACAAATGATCCGATGTCACTCCTGCAGTCGGGAAGGATTTTATTTTGCATTTATGAAACATGCGCTGGGGATTCACCAAGTGTCGAAGCGTCCTGCGGTCTACCTGATCTGGCATGGAGTTGAAAGGCAGGCGGTTTTGGGGGTGATATTCACATTGGCACTCACTAAACTCTCCGTCATAATTGGCGAATGAGTCACTGGGCATTTTTGATCAATAAACTATAAATATAGGATTGTTTCTTGTTACACTGCAACTCTATATAAGACAGTACCTATTATATATAAGGCTGCGTCCATAGATGGACCAGCCGTGCGGACGCTCCGCGCTGAGCCCAGCCCAGCGACGTCACTGCCCCGCCTCCAACCACCTCTCCCCGGCTCCCCCCGCGCACGCTGGCTTGCCTGCAAGTCCGTGCAATCGCGCTGACTGAAGCAGGCGAGCCTAAGCGTTAGCGCGCCTCTGCTCTCCCCACACCTCTATGGCCCGGGCCTAAGAGGGAGGTCAGCAGTCGATGTGTGTTTTTCTTCTCACCCACTCAGGTCTGTTTGTCCCCCAGCTTCTCTTACTGCACACACCTGACTCCATCTTCTTCTGACCTTGTCAGGTGCTCATCCAGAAGATTACTTGTCAATGATTAGACCTCTGGACAGGTTTACATGGGAACTGCTGCGAGAAAAAAAAAATGGAACCTCCCATACTTCATTTAAAAGGACAGTTCAAACTAGCAGGTCAATTTTTTTTAAATTAAAAATAACAACTTCTCAGTGTAATTGGCTTCGGTAGAAATATGTAATCCCCTTTTAAAGTAGCCACTTTCAGAGATTTGTATCTTGTGAAAAATGGATATGAACTACTTTGTCAGGAAGACTGAATTCAAGCACATCAAGTACTTTGGGTTATCTGTTTGACGGACGGCTTAATAATTACTTTGCAAAAAGAAAACAACAGAGCAAAAGGTAACAAGTTACCTGGGGCTGTGCGGCTGCCACACAGTCTTATCACGAAAAAGACATTAGCTAAAACTCTCCACAGCTTTTGTTTTTTTACGACAGAAATTTTACGTTGCCATTATTTCTTTTATTATTATTTTATTATCTTTTCAAATACTTAAACTTGGATCACTTTTTTTTTACCAGCTCGATAGAACTTAAAAATGCCACGTGGTACAGTAGCTTTAGTAGATTTACGTTTGCACCATCACACGTAGAAATAAATCAATGTTTGTTGTTGAGGAGTTAAAGTCGTAATCATACTTCATGCTTCCATGATCCTCAGCACCATTATACAGTGCAGCGTGCTATTTCCCGAGGGGTGGATGGGAGACAATATATAGCTCTCGATATTCATTTTTGGGAGCAACATCTGTTTATGAATAACCAGTATGAAGCAGTATTTTCATTCTAGAGTATAGTGATACTCAGACTTACTGTATGCTGCAGTTTCTTCCTCCCTCCCTCTAATAAACCCATCCTTAACGATTGAACGTTAAGGTCAGGATTGATAAATTAGCCCCGTTTCTGGTCATTAAAGAAATTGTTAGATTATGACAATTTATTTCCGTGCCCCTTTAACCGGCTTTACGGGTTATTTTCATGTATTGTGTCCTATTCTGCCCTGTATTATACCTCTGTAAAGACTGGCGGGAGCTATATACTTAAGAATACAATAAAGTATAACTGTAATCACTGACACTGGAATTACTGCAGTGTTCTTTCTCCCTAATGTCATTTGCATGGCATTACCCAGAATCCCTAGCTGCAGTGGATGCATCGTTTGCCAAGAGATAATGGGGAGAGGCAGGGTTGTGGACCACTCCGAGACATGTGAATGCGCTCACAAGCGGGATTTGTATTTGCTGTTCCGATATTTACCAATGAATTCAGTATATATTTTAGTTGGAGAAGGTTAAGGCCCTGAACCGACAATTTAACCCCTTCTCTGCGAGAGCCACCAACCCATTGCAAAGGGGCGCAGGAAAAGAATTGTGAGATTTAGAAAAGTCTGTGTACAAACTCCACGAACATCCCGAATTATCACACAATAATCCGGTTTCCTCTGGGATTAATACAGCTGCTTCAACATTTCTACAGAGGTACAGTACATAGGAAGAAAGGCCATTTGGTAAGTGATCTGTATCTACCATTAGTGTCCAGGTATCCCAGCCAGTGCTACAAAGTAGCTACTTGACATTACATCTTGTGTTCTAGATTTGGGACACTGGTTTCCAGGGTAACCCTTGTCTTCGCCGTGTTTAATGGGTTTTCCTTGCGGGCAGCTGATCTGCTATCGATGGAGAAAGGGGAGCTTGGATTAATGGCTGTGAACATCTGGCTCCGGGGTAGCGGTGACCTGCAGGGAGCAGAGAGGCCCAGCAGGAGTAGAGACATCTCAGGACACACAACACAACCTAAACGGGGGGTGGGCAACTCCAGTCCTCAAGGGCCGTCAACAGGCCAGGTTTTCAGGATATCCCTGCTTCAGCACAGGTGGCTCAATCAAAAGCTGAGCCACATGTGCTGAAGCAGGGATATCCTGAATACCTGGCCTGTTCGTGGCCCTCGAGGACTGGCGTTGCCCACCCCTGACCTAAACCCTTCACTGCATTGCACAGCAATATAACACCATGCAAGGCCAGTCCGAGAGAGCAATACACAGGCCATGCTTCCAAGAGTCCTCCAACTAAAATGTAATCAATGACCCAGTCTAACTATCACTCTGGCAACTTACTCAGGTACACACTTACCCTTTGAACTTTGCCCTATGCAATTTGCACTTTAGGGCATATCCTTTTCTCCAATGTTTCTTTCATGTATTATGCGTTTATCCGTATTTATACTAATATCCCCTGGATGATGTCTTGTATATTATCTCTGCCCACATTGGCTGGTGCTATAGAAATAAAATACAATGTGTTTCCCTGTACACCTAACCTGTCGGTTGTTCTTAAGAACTGAACATGTGGAGTCCTGATGAAGGGAGAACCCTCATGCACAAGGGGTTAATGTACCATCTTATTTTAACTGACTCTACAGCTCTGGTAATATATATATATATATACACACACACACACACACACACAGACACACACACGTATTCCCCTTTGCATGTTATAGAGCTATATAAAACTGTGCTCTGCCTTTTATTTAATTATTTAGAATACATTGTTACCTCTCGTTTTCAAGTATGTCCAGAGTTATGATGACGTTACATTAAATGACGAGAGGTTATATATTCAATTTACAGACAGAGATAATATACGATTATGGGCGTATGTAACAGTTACATACAGGATTCAAATTAGAGACAGCTGAAGTCTTGAAATTACTTATACTGGAGGCAGTTTTGAGCGTCTCCGATAGGCTGTTCCAGTCGAGGTGCACGGTAACAGAAGGAAGACTGGATTCCTTGTTAAACCGCGGGACCGCGAATAGTCTTTTGGAGGCAGAGCTCAGGTGATAAATGCTGCGTGTGGTAGGGGTGAGGAGCTTGGTCAGATAGGTGGATAGCTTGCACAGAAAGTATTTGAAGGAAAGAAAGAAAAATGTACTCTGCGTCTGGACTCCAGGGATGGCCAGTCTAGCTCTTTGAGCATTTTGCAGCGATGTGTGTTGTAATTACACTGTACAACAAAGCGGCACATTGAGGTCTAGTTTGCTAAGGTGAGTTTGGGGTGCTGCACCATATACTACGTCTCCATAGTCCATCATTGGCATGTGCTGCGCAATGCGCTTCCTGACCAGCTGGCTTATGGAGGATTTGTTCCTATAAAGCACCTTGAGCTACCAACAGGTCAGGTTTTCCTGCTTCAGCACAGGTGCCTGTCTGATGGCATCATCTGTACTGAAGCAGGGATATCCAGAAAACTTGACCTGTTGGTAGCTCTAGAGGACTGGAGTTGACAACCCCTCCTATAAAGTATACCTGGTTTGGCATATGTCTTGGATGTGAGAGTATCACTATGCAGCCTGAATGTTAAGTGGGGTCAAGCCAAATTCCCAGGTACTGAAAACTAGTGACAGGGGCTAGAATGGTGTTAACGTTGGTTCTGATCTGTAGCTCTGCCGTTGCAAGCTTTAGAAATGTAACCTCAGTCCCAAATACCATTGTTAGTTTTGTCTGTATTTAAAAACAGTTTGTTTTGGAAAATCCAGTATTCAAGTCTTGAAAAATTAGATTGAAGAACGTCTCCAAGGTCAGTGAGGCGAGGGCTGAGTGCATATAAGATTGTGTCATCCGCATACGTTTGGATGCTGCCTTACAAGCTGTAGATCATTAATGAAGACTTAAGAGTAGGGGCTCCAGACCAGAGCCTTGCAGGACCCCACGGGTGATATCCCAGGGGTTGGAGTTAGTGCCCGAGACACAAATTGGGATTTACCCAATAAGTATGAGTGAAACCAATGTAAAGCATGTTCCCCTATTCCAGAACATTGATCACATGAACAGTACCAGTCTAAATTCTTTCAAAACTAAAACTGTCTCACATGTTAATCTGGTCTGTACCTGTATATACACCTATAATATATATTATATTTACTGTGCATGCAATGTCTTGTATATAATGTACTGTATAACCCTTTTCACTAATTGTAACCATGTATTTGTCATTATAACTCTGTGCCCAGGACATACTTGAAAACAAGAGGTAACTCTCAATGTATCACTTCCTGGTAAAACATTTTTATAAATAAAAGCCTTTGCAAAATCTGGGACACTTGCAGCAGTTATTCCATTCCACAGGGCATCTCATTTCAAGCTTTTAAAAGTGTAGTTACCGTGGAATGGTTTGGGCGAAAGCCAGACTGGAGTTGGCTAACGATTTTTGTCTTGGTATAGTAATCACTTTAATTGGGAGTGGACACATTTTTTCCATGACTTTGGATAGGATTGGGAGAAGAGATTTGTCTGTAGTCTGAGACACGGTATAATGCTCTGCGTGCAATACAGAGCATAACATAAGGGCTGTAATATAGTGCGCTTCCGTGCACGCGCGTCAATGATAATTGCAGGGTATGACCCTGCAGTTGCTATACTTTAGGCCGTGAGCGTTGGCGCGGCAGATCCGGGAAAATACAAGAAATGTGTATTTTCGAGCTGCTGCCGCACTGCGAGCCAATCACAGTGCGTCCTGACTCTGTGACATCAGAGCCACGCCCCCTAGCCGGGCACGCCACCACATGCGCTATATTAACTAAACGTGCACGTGCCGGGCGCGCACTATATAACAAACCTAAGGCCTCGTTCAGACAGAAAGCGATGCGACAGGCGCACGCACGCTCGCCACTCTTTCGCTGTGTTCTATGGGAGTTTTCAAACTGAAAACGACCCCCCCGCGGCGAAGTACAGCGTTGTCGCTGCTGCACTTGAAGGACACAACTGAAGTTGTAATTTCAAGCGTCAGCCGCGTCACGTGTACTGCGCCAGCCAATCACAAACACACTTTATTTTTTAAAGTCCTGCCTCCAATCGCGTCATTCTGTCTGCTGGGGATGAGCACACAGAGGCAGCTTTCTGTTTGAGCTCAGCCTACAGGCTGTGTTCTGTGTTGTAGAGCGACATATGGCTGCTAAGTGTTATAGAGCTGCATAAAGACTGCGCTCAGTACAAGGCTGTTTCACATGTTGTTTTTGATGAGCCCCTTATCACCTGAGAGACCTGCACTGATTACATCCGGAGGATGTCACACTAATGTGTGGGAGAAATATAACATACAGGGGACACACACAGAGCGACCCCTTTTATAACAGGAAGAGGGGGAGGGGCACTGTTACCATGGGAACGGCTCCCTTAGAGCCGCCGGTCTGAACCATTCTGGAGGGGGGGGAGATAACACACACACAACTGGAAACTTTCTTCTTTCCAGGTTTCCACACCGAGAGTAAAGAGCTACCGAGAACCGGTAACGAAAAAAAAATATATATATTTATATATCAGCTTCCAACATAATAAACACAGCGAGTCACCCGTGACTGAGGCCATGTTATTCCTCCCCTCAGTGCGCGGTAGACAAAGACCTCGACCAAAGCCACGCCCACCTATTGCATAAAAATCCTCCTCCTCCCCCCTCAGTCGCGCACGCGCGCCTTTCCGCACCCGCCTCTCCCCCACCGCGATGACGTCACACGCACGCGCCCATGTTTAACGGACTTTTTTTTTTTTTTTTTTTTTGGAATCTCCGGCGACGAGACCAGCAGCGCGCGGGGCATGACGGGGAAGCTGCGAAGAGGCGCGCAAGGCATGACGGGAGCATGAGGCTCCGAGCCGGGAGCTGAGCTCGCGCTGTGTCTCCCTCCCGGAGGAGGAGGACCGCGGGCTCCGGGGGGCGGAAGAGCGATGCCCGGCCTGGTGTGAGGCATCCTCTCCCGGTGTAAAAAGATGGAGACTCACATCTCCTGCCTCTTCCCCGAGCTACTCGCCATGATCTTCGGTTACCTGGACGTCCGAGACAAGGGGCGGGCGGCGCAGGTGTGCGCGGCCTGGCGCGACGCGGCCTACCACAAGTCCGTGTGGCGAGGGACCGAAGCCAAGCTGCACCTCCGCCGGGCCAACCCTTCCCTCTTCCCCAGCCTGCAGGCCCGCGGCATCCGCCGGCTGCAGATCCTCTCCCTGCGCCGCAGCCTCAGCTACGTCATCCAGGGCATGCCCAACATCGAGAGCCTCAACCTCAGCGGCTGCTACAACCTGACCGACAACGGCCTGGGCCACGCCTTCGTGCAGGAGATCGGCTCCCTGCGGGGGCTCAACCTCAGCCTGTGCAAGCAGGTGACGGACAGCAGCCTGGGCCGCATCGCGCAGTACCTCAAGGGCCTGGAGGTGCTGGAGCTGGGCGGCTGCAGCAACATCACCAACACCGGCCTGCTGCTCATCGCCTGGGGTTTGCACCGGCTGCAGAGCCTCAACCTGCGCAGCTGCCGCCACGTGTCGGACGTGGGGATCGGTCACCTGGCCGGCATGACCCGCAGCGCGGCGGAGGGTTGCCTGGGGCTGGAGCAGCTCACCTTGCAAGACTGTCAAAAGCTGACCGACCTGGCCCTCAAACACGTCTCCCGGGGTCTGCAAGGGCTGCGGGTGCTCAACCTCAGCTTCTGCGGGGGGATCTCGGACGCCGGGCTGCTGCACCTGTCGCACATGGCCGGGTTGCGGAGCCTCAACCTGCGCAGCTGCGACAACATCAGCGACGCCGGCATTATGCACCTGGCCATGGGCAGCCTGCGGCTGTCCGGCCTGGACGTGTCGTTCTGCGACAAGGTGGGGGATCAGAGCCTGGCTTACATCGCACAGGGGTTGTACGGCCTCAAGTCGCTGTCCCTGTGCTCCTGTCACATCAGCGACGACGGCATCAACCGGATGGTGCGCCAGATGCACGGCCTGAGGACCCTGAACATCGGCCAGTGCGTGCGGATCACGGACAAGGGGCTGGAGCTCATAGCCGAGCACTTGAGCCAGCTGACGGGCATAGACCTGTACGGCTGCACCCGGATCACCAAGAGGGGGCTGGAGAGGATCACACAGCTGCCCTGCCTCAAAGTGCTCAACCTAGGGCTCTGGCAGATGACGGAGAGCGAGAAGGTGAGGTGAGGGCCCGTGTGCCCTCCCTCCCCTCTCTCCTTGGGATGAGACGCTGGGACTTCTGCCTACCGAGCTTGCCAGGGAGGCCTGTAGCACATTGCATCAATAAAGTGGCACCCCCCTCCTGGAAATGGTCAATGCTGTGCTAGGAGGGCCACCGCTTCCCAATTAGTGTCATTGCCGACCCCTTTGGCATACACAAGGGGTTCATAATCCGAATTGCTATTGGAGGGCAGATCACCGTCCCATGTTGCAGGACCCTCTGGCACTGGAAGGGTTAACCCCTACAACTTATTACACAGGGGGGCAACCTCTGCCAGGCATACATTAATCCAAACGGCTATTACAGGGGCTATAACCCTGTCCCATTTATCTGATATCTGCTGTGCCCCTGGCACGGAGGGTGTTAACCTGTACCAGTGTTTGGAGGGGTCGTGCCCTGTGATGCCCTCCTGCTCTCCAGCAATGAAAGGGTTAATGGTAGCCGCTCCGTTAACATTTCATTTTTATTATTTTAACTTTGTAAGTAGTGCAGCATCCCTCCCCCCCCCCCCCCTCCCCCAGCAAACCTGAAATGCTTTTTATTACAGACATTCCCCTGTGACTTATCACATACCCCTGAGTTACAGGACTCCCAGCTCCTTCACTTTTATTTTAATAATTTGGTGTCACATTTCCATGTTGAAATTCTTTTTCAGTATCTCGTTTTCTGCTAAATATATTCCTTATGTCTGGCTACCTCGTTTTTTTTACTTTCACCTTTTTTTACGCCCTGGAACGTTATAAAATATATTTTGAAGTTTTTTTTTTTTTTTTTTTTAACGCTTAGACTGGAAAGATGTCCCAACCCTACGGGTACCTAAATATAATGATTTTATTAATGTGCTCTCCCTTTACACCTTGCCTGTATGGTTGGAACGCCCCCTGCTTTTTGTATACGCACATGTGTACTTTATTGGTCTTGGAATTAAATATAATTTTGCCCCCCAAAATAATGATATGAGGCTTAAAAATTCCTAACCTATGTAACAGGAAAATAATGCAATTAATGTAAATGATCCCATTGCTTCCCTTGCGTTATGGCATACAAGATGGGTTGCTATTTTGTAACATATCCTGTTGGATCCACATGGTTTACAGCCAGAATCCAAGTATATTACCTAGCTCTTAATGTCCGAATTCCCTTACATTTACGAAACATGGACATATTGTCCGGTTTTTATTTTCATTAAAAAAAAAAGCAAGCTTAAACGACACAGGGCACCCATTACCCGCTCAGTTTCCTGGTCTCATTTTAAAATGTTCTTTGACTTGTTATAGAGCAAAGTGCACAATACCAGGCCTTCATTTATGTTGTTGTTTTTGTTTTTAACTCTTTTGCTGCTGGAGGGTGTACAAAGCAGGGCAGAGCAGTGTTACTGGGCCCGCTGCTGACAAGGGTCAAACTATATATGCAAACATCAAACTTTACCTGTTCCCTGTACCCTAAAGAAATGAGAGCACCTTTTTTAGAGGCTTTTTGTAAAGGGGGAATACACGCCTTGGTTGTACCAGAACGGGAAAGAAATCTCGCACCCACCCTTTGTGTGGATAAAAAAAAAAAAACTCATTCTGCTTGTTTTGGGTTTTGTTTGGAAATTAGAAAAAAATATTGAATTTTTGCAAACTGACTGACTTGGTCCTTCTATTCTGTTAAAACAAGAACACTTCCCTTTTTTTTTTCTTTTTTTTTTTTTTTTCTCAGCATCTCCGCAGCTCTTGGGCAGCCTCTGGATTTCAACTAGAACTGTGCCGGTTTTCATTGTAATGTCTGTGAATTTGTATAAAGAAAAGATCCTCTGGAAACGCTTTATATTCTTACAGTTAAAGGTTAAAACTGATATTTATATAATAAAAGAGGAAATATGATGTATGTTTTTGAGAAATATGCTGCATCTGAGTTATTAAGTTATGGGAGGTATTGGGTTATTTAACATGGAGGCCAATAACTCTTGCAGTGCCAGTCATTTAGTACATTGTTGGCACATGAGTTGCATTTTCAGCTACGGGTTAACCTAGGGGTGGGCAACTTCTGTGCTCAAGGACCACCAACAGGTCAGGTTTTCAGGATATCACTGCTTCAGCACAGGTGGCTGTCAGAGATGTACAATATAATATAAATATGTATATATAATCTCCCATCTACAGGCTGTTGGTTAAATCTTATTCCCCCCGCCCCCTTTAAATGCTTAAAAAAAAAAACCCTGTTTAGCAGAAATATTCCTGGCACAATGATCGATGTTTCGGGTATATCAGTCTGTGAGACTATGTACAGCTAGCAAGCTTTTGGCTGCTTGGAATTGGGGAGGGGTGGAGGGAGGGATATGGAGGATGTGAAATGCTGGAAAGATCCAAAAGCATTGTTCAGTTAAGTTAAAAGCAGACGAGCTGTCCCCCACCCCCTCCCCCCTCGCTCAGTCATGCATACAGAATCCTCTGTGTGAGGGGGGTCTCTTTAACAAGGGGGGGGATTTTCCTCTAACATTCCTCTCCTGCGGCTGTATGGAAGCTGCTGCTTTTTGCAGTTACACTGTTTTCAGACATTCGGTACAAAGAAATTTCAAGAACAATTTTTTAGTCTGAAACGCCAGTGCACGTGTTCGAAAGTCCTGTTTTGTGCATAGAACTGAACATTGGTTAACTCTTCATATTGTAGGGTTTATAATATATGAAAGTTTAAGGTACATTATCCAGGTACTAAAGCTGTAGCCACGTAGTCCCAGATGCAAATGGAATTCTGCTTGCAAAGCATCTCTCTAGCACATAGACCACAAACTTACACCATAGTCTTCACAGATCTATATATTGCCAGCACTTGTATACCAATGAAACAGTGTTTGCAGTCCCTCAAAAGTGACGTGCAGAGTGGAGGCCCTGGCCATCCTCCTATTTTTGTTCCCTTTGTACACGCGGGGGTATTCAGATAACTGCTTAGAATTCTCATTTGAATGAACCGTTGAAAGACTTCAGCCGCCAGAACATCTGTGAATAACTTGTGCTAGACTTTGCAGTGACAATGTGTGTAACATTTGTCACAATATCTGTGAAGCATTGTGGCTTTGTTCTTTATTTCCCTGTGTCATGGAAGGTTGCTTGATCTGTTGTGGCTTCCTTAAAGTCCCACATGGGGGAAATCTCCATTGCAGTTACTGCAAAACAGTGTCTTAGGGCAGTGTTTCTCATGCAGGGCGGTGAAACGTCTCGCCTTTACTGAGGCGTGACCCCCGATTTTACGAGAGTACATTTGAAGCAAACGAAGGTGAAGAAATATTGGGGCCCAAAGTAGAGTAATTCCTGGGCGGGGGGGGAATAAGTGGATGCACACAGTATAAAATGTGCTATGCGCTTATAGTGGCAATTCCGCTGCTAGCCTTATTTATTTTTAAGGCATTGGCACTAGGGTTCCTCCATAGTAAACTGAGGTGTTTCATGCTCCATGGATCCCCAGGTTCCTGAGATACTGGAGTTATTCCCTTGCGTGAATTAAATATCGCTGCCAAATGTCACGGCCCGTTTTTGTACGCTGCAGCATGATTAGTTGTGACTTCCTGTTGGATAGCCGTTTAAATGTCTGCTGGCCAGTATATTGGGAGCTGGGGCCTAGTTGTAATGCTGTGCACTGGATGTGGTCACTATACAAACCCCTCACCTAAAAGGGTCAATTCCTCAGAAGACTAACAGTAAACCAACAACCATTACATGTTTAACCCTTTGGTTGGCCTATAGATGTAGCTGCTATGTCATGGCATTAGGCACCCAAGTGGCCCCGTGACAATACTACTACATCTTCCTGCTTACTTTCTCCCTTAAAAAAAAACTGGAGTGGAGGGCGTAACCGCGGCGCGCGTTAAGCATTGGGATGCCACATTTTTATTTTTACATCAATCATTCTATTTATCCTATCTATCCACAAAGCTGAGCCGTGAAAGTGATTTTTCTCTGGCAGCTTGCTCCCTATTTGTATGATATCACTCGGTCTTCAACAGGAGTTTGCACAGGTAAAGCGCCCCAATCTCTCCTCCCTCATCTTTAATTGTTCTAACGGGGGGGGGGGGGTTGAGGTGGCGTAAACACTTGGCACCCCCTTTAAATGATTTGCAGCACTGTACTTTGCATTCAAATATTTGGAGGCGCAATGAACAGGAAAAATGTCTTTGGTAATGAGGAAGTAACGTATTGCATACGAAAAAGTGTCCTAAGTGGTCCTGTTAGCCAGTAAAGGTATTGCTTTTACGTTGTATTCTTTTCTATTACAAAAGCCTTTTTCCCTGTCCTTCAGTCCCCGGTCCGATGTGCAGCACGGTGACTGCTCTTGTCCAAGTAACACATTTTGTCATTTTTATTCATTGGTTTTGTAGTTTAACATCTCAAATATGTCCCAACGTTAAACTGAACAATGAAGGATTGTATTGTACAGGCACTCGTTACCTTTGAATTGCGCAGGCACCAACTGGTGCTGGTCGCTGTTCTGTCAAGCCCAAGTATTGGCAAAATGCATACATAGAAAAAGAGCAGGGCACCACGGACTTTTACTCAAGGGCATTCATTTAGCCAAAGGACACAAACATTTCTGGCTGGACAATGCAGCCTTTGTCAAGGTGAGGGCAAAACAAAGTGAAACTGAACACGGCATTGGATATTATAGGACAGGGGTATTCCAGGCCTAAAGCCTCCGTGCCCCCCCCCCCCCCCCAATTGGTCAGGTTTCGGGATATCTCCGCTTCAGCATAGGTGACTCTTTGACTGAGCCTCTGATTGAGCCACCTGTGCTGAAGCACAGATATCCTGAAAATCTGACTGGAGTTGAGCACCTTTGCCATTGGATATACAACATATAATGCTTTCTGAGTTGGGGGCCCAGGCAGAGTGAAGAGAGGTTACTTCCATGACGTCTGGATAACTTTTTAAAATTCTTTGACAATATCCAGCACTGGAAAGGCAATGCAACATTACCGCAGGTATTAAAATCCAAAGCATGGACATATTGCATCTATTTTACTAAACCTTTACGGACTTGGCCTGCAGAATCAGGGTAAACTTGTGATGCTACTTTTCTACCAGTGCTAACGAGTTGTACTGCTTGGGTGTGCTTGTGTTTAAAATAAATATAACAATAAGACCAGTGACGGTCCATCTCGGAAATGTAAATATTTATCACCAGATGCAGTCTGCTGTCCAGCAGTGTGAGGGTTAATTCTGCAAACCTGTCTGTGCAATGTAAAGCATATCACGAGTTCACACAAAGTCTTACAGCTGAGATTTCCCGGAGTTATACTCTGTTTCTGCTGTCAGGGTTGATATGCAGAGGCTCTGATGTTAACCAGAAATGCCCTGGTGACTGGATTCTAATTGGTAAATTCCAGCGGTACCTGAAAATAAGCCTGTGCTAATTTCCCCTCCCTGCCAGGTTACTGCAGGCTGGGGTGCAGCTCCGGTTTCAAATTAAACATTCAGCGGGTTTGTTATTCAAGACAAAGGGTATGTTTCTCCCTCTCGATTTTGTACAGCAAAGTAGTCCTTTTTTTTTTTAGGGTTAGAGGGGGAAGTACATGTGGAAATGTTAATGGGACCGTCCCTATGTGTGATGAGCTTCCTTCGAAATATTCAACCAACCATCGAGTAAAGATTTTCCTAATTTGTATCCTGTGAATGAAGTTTTCCTTTTCTTTGGGGGTTGCTGCTTTCATGGTCGGTAGAGGCTTCTGTCCGACTAATGATGGAGTCTGAATTACTGTTCAAGCAAAGAACATAACATGGATCCTGTTTCTTATCACCAAGACAACAGAGAGCGAGGCTTAAGATCCCTGTTTCACGTTAGAAAAGCTTGTTTTACTTTAGAAAAGTTTGGTCCCTTAAGAAAATCTTTAATAAGCTTCAATCACGTACGTTTCACCTTTACAACATCACGGTCGTGTCCACGTTGGGCCTAAGAGGGACTCTGAAATTGACACGTCCCGATGACATGTTTGCGATGTCACTGATGTGACGAAGAGTCTGCTGGTTCAGGTTACGCCTCCCCTAGCAAACAAGCCCATGAAGTAGTTACTGCACCCCAAGGGTTAAACACACGAAGCCCCTGCCTCTCGCACCACATAGAATGTAACGCAGCGAACATCTGCAGAGGTCCACCAAGTCTAAAATAAGGATTTTTGGGGTTGGTTAGTGGGGGAGCAGCAGGCCAGCAGCAACAGCAGAAGGTATAATTTTGAGAGCCCTGGTGGAATATCCATGAGGGTATATCTTGCACGTGTCCACCCAACGTGAATGAGAACCTACTGGGCATATCACGTTTAGCTTTTATAAGTGGTTTAATATATAATTGGAAAAAAAATCTCTAGGACTTCCACCTAAATGAAGTGGATAAGAAGCTAAAGATCACACGCCCACTGAGAATTCCATGCCATGTCATTACCCAGAATCCACAGTATGATGTCACAAGGGTGAATGAAGCGGGTTTGGGGAAATGTACATACATTTATGGGTATTCTAGGTTTGCTGTAGTTTATTCAGGGGAAAGGTTTTTTTTTTTTTGCCCTCCATAAACGTATCGTGCCCTGATAAGTTATACTGCAATGCAACTTCATATATCACGACAGCAACTAATAATGCAATTATTGTCCTGATGTCACTGTCCCACTAATATAAGGATTTTTTTTTTTTTATGTTTATTTCATAACCAGCCAAAAACATTGCAGCAGGGTGAAAACAAAAGCAGGAATGATTGAATGAAGCATGGCCTCTTGAATAGGGTACCACTCCTGAAAATATATATTATATTAACTCCTCTTCTGCAAGATGAGACTGCAAATCATTACACAGCAAATGATTCATAAAAAAAGGTAAAAAGAGGATAACAACACTCACACACTCTCTACATTACATACCAACAAAAGTTATTAATAATAATACTACTGAGTGCATCTTGGTTCAGCCGCCCTGCTGCCCTCCCACAATTAGATATTCAGGGCTGGGTTTTCGTTCCCGTTTCCTGCTTTGCCGCTTGCGATTTGCCATCGGACTCCCTGGAATGTCATTAACACAGAAAGGATAAAAGAGCGAAAGGCACTCTCTCTGGTTCTAACGGAGGAAAAGCCCCAGCAGCCAGCGCAGGTCTGAGCGCATCTCACTCAGCAACGGAAATAAAGCCCTCGTCTGTGTATAGACCAGGGGCGGCCAACTCCAGTCCTCAAGGGCCACCAACAGGTCAGGTTTTAAGGGTATCCCTGCTTCAGCACAGGTGGCTGTCATAATGACAGCCACCTGTGCTGAAGCAGAGATATCTTTAGCCTGACCCGTTGGTGGCCCTAGAGGACTGGAGTAGGAGCTTTCTCGGTCACGCACAGGCCAATTATGGAGAAGGAGTGGCTCAGTGAGTAAAGACACTGACTGACACTGAGATTGCTGCAGGGGAGCCTGGTTCAATTCCTGGTGTCGGCTCCTTGTGACCTTGGGCAAGTCACTTTATCTCCCTGTGCCTCAGGCACCAAAAAACATAGATTGTAAGCTCCATGGGGCAGGGACCTGTGCCTGCAAAATGTCTCTGTAAAGCGCTATGTATAACTAGCAGCGCTATACAAGAACATGCTATTATTATTAATGTGTGATGTTATGAGTATGAATACTTTTTTATTTTCAACCCCACAGTACCATTACTTTTTTTAATTGACATTTATTGTGCCACTTTCTATTTAAAGAAAAGTTTAATTATTTTAGGAAGCCTCCCTCCATTTTTTTTAAGCATATATATCCATGACTGGTCCAGACTATCTGCCCTCCTGTCACGTAAGTCCTTGTAGATACAGGCAGTGACAGGCTATCCGGTGGGGTTTACCTCCCCCTCCCTCACCACAACCTCCCTGAGTCGCAGGAGAGGTGGTGACATTGGGTCTGAGATGCAGCCAATCATGGTGCAGACCTTGTGCCCTCCCAATTTGCATTAGGGAGGATGCCTTCCAAATTATAGTTTCAGTGGGGAATCGGTGCTGCGCATAAATATTGGATAATTCTAAAACATGGTCAAATTCTCTTTCCTCCAGTTAGAATATTACAGTCATACACAACACTTTGATCTACAGTCTTTAACATGTAAGTATTTATAACACTACTGGCAGAACTACAACCCCAGTAGAATCCACATGCACCAGAACTACAGCACCCAGTATCCAGCGTAGTATTACACAACTAACAGAACTAAAACTCCCAGAATCCTCAGCATAGTATTACACCACATGCAGAACTACAGCACCCAGTATCCAGTGTAGTCACTCAACTAACAGAACTACAACCCCCAGAATCCTCAGCATAGTATTACACCACATGCAGAACTACAGCACCCAGTATCCAGCGTAGTATTACACAACTAACAGAACTAAAACTCTCAGAATCCTCAGCATAGTATTACACCACATGCAGAACTACAGCACCCAGTATCCAGTGTAGTATTACACAACTAACAGAACTACAACCCCCAGAATCCTCAGCATAGTATTACACCACATGCAGAACTACAGCACCCAGTATCCAGCGTAGTATTACACAACTAACAGAACTAAAACTCCCAGAATCCTCAGCATAGTATTACACCACATGCAGAACTACAGCACCCAGTATCCAGGGTAGTATTACACAACTAACAGAACTACAACCCCCAGAATCCTCAGCATAGTATTACACCACATGCAGAACTACAGCAGCCAGTATCCAGTGTAGTATTACACACTACAACCCCCAGAATCCTCAGCTGATAACTACGCACAATATTGCAGAAACTCCCCCAGAGCA